>NW_023270865.1:10674175-10996149 GCF_011800145.1 Mirounga leonina
CACATAGGAAAAGAAGTAATCACTTTATATTATTATATTATATTTATATATATTTATATAATACCTGTTTTGAGGTCGTTTATATCTATTGTACCCATGTGGGGGTACATTCCTACTATTCTACTAGGCACCTCTCCCCAGCTCTACATTCAACAAGATCATTTTGGTAGCTTGAAATTGGCCATTGTGGGGATATTTACACCATGGAAATTGGCAAATACTACAAATTAGACTTTTTCTTCTTTTTTTTTTTTTTCGCCTCTGAGAACCAGTTGTTTTAAATATTTACCACATACTACCACTTCACATACTGAACAGCTATACACCAATGAAAAAAGAATGAAATACTACCCTTGCAAAATAAGAATGAATCTCAAAGCCTTGTTGAATAAAAGAGACCAAAACAAAAGAAGTCACATGACATGATTTCATATCTATAAATTTCAAAATGAACAAAATTAATTATCAGGATAAAGATCAGAATAATGGTTATCTTAGAGGAAGTTACTGACTGGTTTGGGATACCAGAGAGATATCCGGGGTCTAGAAATACAAATCTTGATTTCTGTGTTTATTAACAGGTATATACTTATGTAAATATTCATTAATCTGTGTACTTAAAATTTGTAGATTTTATCATATGTTAAGTTTTACATCAAAATTAAAAACATGCAAATTACTCAAAAAATTACTATTGAGATTTGTAAAATATAAATATACATATATTTGTATTCATAGCATACAATATATGCATATATGTATTGCTTTCTTAATATAATTTTTTAAATTTTTATTTAAACATGTCACTGATGATGCCTTAAAAGCCTAAAATCTGTCAGGAAACGCTCTAATGCTTGTTTTTAAAGCTCTAATGGCTTGTTTTTGAAAGAGAAAATTCTATTCTGAAAAAATACTTAAATATCTGTTCAATATATGTATGTAGAATATTATCAAGGCTTGAAAAAGAAGAAAATCCTGCCATTTGTGGAGGACATTATGCAAAATGAAATAATCCAGACACAGAAAGGCAAATCCTGCATGTCTCACTTATATATAGAATCTAAAATAGTCAAACTCCTAGAAGCAGAGAGCAGAACGGTGGTTGCCAGGGATAAGGGGAAGGGAAATGGGAAGATGTTGGTCAAGGGGTACAAAGTATCAAGTTGCAAGAAAATTAAGTCCTAAGACCTCGTGCACAGCAATATGAATACAGTTAACCACATTGTATACTCCAAATTTTCTAAGTGTTCTCACCACAAAATAAAATGGCAACCGTGAAGTCATGGATACTTTAGCTTGACTGTGGCAATGATTTCACAGTGTATACATATCTCTAAATATCAAGTTGTACACCTTAATATAGAGAATTTTTTTTGAGAGAGAGAGAGCACATGAGTGAGCGGGGTGGGGAGAGAGGGGCAGAGGGAGAGGGGGGAGAGAGGGGGGGAGCCTCCCAAGCAGGTTCCACAACCCTGAGATCATGACTTGAGCCGAAATCAAGAGTCGGACACTTAACCAACTGAGTCACCCAGGCAACCCAATATAGAGAATTTTTATATGTCATTATACCGCAATAAAGATGGCAAAAAATTGGATAAGTCAAAATATGTATGCGCAGCAAATTCTTTTCTGAAACTTATTCTACTAAAAGACTCAGACACTCTAATGAAGTCTGAGTCCCCTTTCAGCCCATTGTTACTGAACTACCAACCTGTAAGTTCTGTAAGAAGTTTCCTGCAGTCATGAGTTTTAAAGATTCTTGCCAGGACGGAATTGTACAGCTTTTTTCCAGGTCAATTTTCACTGCACTGACTTTCCTTTGAAACAGGAGGAGCACACAATCCATGATCCTCATGATGAGGTGAGGGGGTCGGCCCAACGTGCGGACAGTGGCGATGTCCGAAGGCTTGATGGTCTGCAGGACGAGAGGAGGTCATCATCCAATCTCAGATAAGAAAGTGTGGACCAACCTTTAGTCTCTAAATGCTACTTTGACAGAGGAAAGCAAGCATTTTTGAGTTAGATGCAGAGTCATAAGGTTTAGATGCATGGTTAATTGCCAAGAAACGCATGTCCCCCAAAGTTCAAACTTTTACAATTCAAACTGACAAGAGGAGACACAGTGAGGGAAATGTGGGTGAGCAGCTAAGGAGCTGTGACTTCTCTAAAATTGTACAGACCACTATGTGTCAGGAAAAAAAAAAAAAGAGTATAATCTGAAAGAGAATACTCAGCACTTGAAGGAGCTACGAGGAATTCTCAACCAGGAAAACTCCAGTATGTGCAGTGCTTTTTACTCATTAGTTATGTAGGTCAAGAATCTGCCTCTCTCTTTTGCAACCCAGACTTGTCACAGTGGACTGACACTAGCAGGTAGCCCCAGGGCTGACAGATTGAATAATTAGAGGTTTCGGAGCTGGGAAATGACCTTTAAATGATGGAACTTAAAGCAATATGAATTTCACTAACTCAGAAAAGTCCTGTCCCATTTCTAGTATGGAGATTCTGAGAGAATAAATTATTTAATAGTCACACAGAAGGATTGGGGTTGCTAATAACCTCTCTGTCTCCTACACTCTTTATGGAATAAGTATTAGAAAAACAGTAAATATAAGAATCTGATACAGTCCTATTTCTAGGACAAATAGTATACATTCATCCCTTCCAGATCTTATTTGCATGTGCATACTCCCCATCAAATGAAGGTGACCAATGACCTTCTAATCAAAGCTAATAATCTTTTCTCTGAGGATTAAGGGGAAAAAAAATGAAGAAGAAAACCACTGAACATGTTAATTAGAAATGTAACTATTGACTTTGAAAATGTTTGTTTCGGGAGATTAGTCTTTGTGAACACGAGACGACTGGAAGCGAAGGAGAATTTGTTTTCAAGAACTGGAAATGGCAGATAAATCTTGATATGAGATGAATGGCTAGAAAAGAAAGGAGAGAAATATATTAGCAGCCTGTGGGGAAAGTAGGGTCAAATAAACGTTGTATAAGCTGTAAGAGCTAGACGTACTTATTTTACTTTAGCTTTAAAAGGGAACATTCTCAAACAGAATTGGGCTCAATTATGTTAGATGCCCAGGTAAAAGGAGCTGGGGGAAGAGGTATATCTAAAGTTCAACCTATTTCAACTAAGTATTGGATTCCTCTTTTACTCTGCAGGCAAAGCAATATGACTGCTACAGAATTTCCTAGATATCCTTGCAATATTATAGTTATTTAACATCTGGAGGTATTTTGTATGATTGCGTGGAGTCAGATTAGCTTTGAGATAGGAAGAGAAAAGATCTTTGCTATTATCTTATTTGTTGTACAGATTTATGTAGCCTGATGCCAAAAAGTTAGTTTGAGTGGATCTGGAACTTCTTAGAATATATTGGTAGTACCGTATTTTAAGATTTCAAAAGTTCACAAAGAAGCAATAAAATGGAGGCAGAACCAATGAAGGAAATTTTTGAAAATCTCTCCAAGACACACCATCATGTCACCCCTGTTTCCACCCATTTCAGCATTGATAATTAATTATATAATGCAGAATATCTCAGTGGTAGAGAACATGAAATTAGGAGGATAAAGGAAAATATTTTATAATATCAAAAGGATGACAAGTCTTTTAAATCCTGGGAAAATGTATACCTTTAAGCATGATCTAAGATGCCATATGCCCTGTTTCTATGATGCCATTGGGTTTGGAAGTTTCTTTACACTATCAATATATTCTCTCTGCTGATCAGAGACTCTCAGTCTAAAGCCAAGATGCCCCCAAAAGGAGGGTGAGTGGGGGTCAGAATCTTGAGGAGGTATCTGCACTCCCATGTTCACTGCAGCATTATTTACAATAGCCAAAATATAGAGGCAACCTAAGTATCCACCGATGGATGAGTGGATAAAGAAATGTGAGAGATATATATATACAGTATGCATGTGTGTGTGCATCCATGCGTGTGTGTGTGTGTGTGTGTGTGACTGCCTGTGTACAATGGAATATTATTCAGTCTTAAAAAAAAAAAAAAAAAAGGAAACCCTGCCATTTGAGACAACAAGGATGGACCTAGGGGCCATTTTGCCAAGTAAAATAAACTAAATACAGAAAAACAAATTCCATTCCATTTATATGGAATCTAAAACAGTCAAATAAACTAAATACAGAAAAACAAATTCCATTCCATTTATATGGAATCTAAAACAGTCAAGATTCATAGAAGCAGAGAGTAGAATGGCAATTGTCAGGGCCTAGCAGGAGGAGGAAATGGGGAGCTGATGGTCAAAGGGTACAAAATTCTCAGTTATGCAAAATAAATAAATTCTGGTCTATTTAATACTGTATTATATACTTCAAATTTGTCAAGAGGGTAGATTTTAGATATTACGTTAAATGTTTTTAGCACATAAAACAACAACAACAATAATATTAAAGGGAGCAGGGGGAAGCTTTGGGAGGTAATGGACAGGTCAATGGATTTGAAGGTGGGGATAGTTTCACAGGTATACACTTATTCCCAAACTCTCCAAGGTGTATACATTATACACGTTCAGCTTTTTACATGTCAATCATATGCCAATAAGTTGGTTTTAAAAAAAGGGGCAGGGGGAGATGAGGAGCCCACCAACCTGAGAGACTGAAGATCCAGCAGAGCTTCGGGGATGAAGAAGCACAGTTTAGTCAGTGCAAGAAGGAACAGAGGAACAATAAGTAAAGACGTATCCCAGTAAGAGTAGTGTGGAAAGTTGGAGAGATCCAGAAGGCAATCTCTTTGTTGTCTCAAAAGAGTAGAAGTTCGGGCGCCTGGGTGGCTCAGTTGGTTAAGCGACTGCCTTCGGCTCGGGTCATGATCCCAGGGTCCTGGGATCGAGTCCCGCATCGGGCTCCCTGCTCTGCAGGGAGCCTGCTTCTCCCTCTCCCACTCCCCCTGCTTGTGTTCCCTCTCTCACTGTGTCTCTCTCTGTCAAATAAATAAATAAAATCTTTAAAAAAAAAAAAGAGTAGAAGTTCATATTTGCATATTGCTCAGGAAACTTAAAGACTCAACTTGGATCAGAAAGATTGAGAAGTGTTTCAGGCAGTGAGATCAGGAAGGGGTTAAAGAAAATTGCATTATCAAGGGTCGCCTGGGTGGCTCAGTCATTAAGCGTCTGTCTTCGGCTCAGGTCATGATCCCAGGGTCCAGCCCGCATTGGGCTCCCTGCTCAGCGGGAAGCCTGATTCTCCCTCCCCCATTCCCCCTGCTTGTTTCTCTCTCTGGCTGTGTCTCTCTCTGTCAAATAAATAAAATCTTTAAAAAAAAAAAAAAAGAAAGAAAGAAAGAAAGAAAGAAAGAAAGAAAGAAAGAAAGAAAGAAAGAAAGAAAGAAAGAAAGAAAGAAAGAAAGAAAGAAAGAAAGAAGGAAAGAAAGAAAGAAAATTGCATTATCAAGTAATGAGGCATGCTCAGTTGAGGTTCTGGAAACTGAATTAGCTGTGGACAGATCAGCAGGGTTTCATTTCTCCAGCTGTTCCCTAGGCCAGGAATAATAAAAAACATAGGGCCGTAGAGGATTAAGAGTGAAGTAAAAGCAGTCTTAAACTGAGTCCAAAGAAATCTTACATTGAGTCTTCAACACTCGACCAGCCCTTTAAGGTGTGGCCCATTGCACTAAACTCAACATATTTTCTCACAATCCAACCTTCCATTCTTGCCACACAACTGCATTGAATAATTGTCAGAGGCCGCTCAAAACCCGCCATTCACGAGCTCCATCAGATCAGCAGTTCTGTATTTGGACAATTCATAGATAAACTCCGAGCACCTTGTATCTTACAGACCTGCTCCGGTGTCCTCAATAAATGAGTAGGGAAATGTTGTCTTAGAAATTTTATGTGGCATTCCCGATGTCATGTAGGCTTGCTGGTGACAGAGTGGGAACGAGAACCCAGGACTCCTGACCATCAACATACAACACTGCCCATCATTCGTGAGGGAAGAAAATGAAATGGGAAGCAGCAAGTGCAAAATCTCTGAAGAGCTAATAACATGTCCCTGCAGAAAATATTACTTGAGATTTTTCCAGTGAGGAGCCCTTTGCTCTGAAGGAGTAGAGCATTTCCTTGCTGTTACTCATCTTTTCTTCATCCTTGCCCATCGTCCTAGGCACTAAGCATGACATCTGCCACATTGCACAGATTTACCTTCAGGGCTGCTTCTGCTTCTTCTAAAGCTGGTTTTGCTGCTTCCAGTTTCTCTTCGGCAATGGCTTTATCTTTGGAGATGCCGTCCACGATGGCTTGGGCTTTGTCCTTCACCTTCTGTACCTCAGCTTTGACCTTCTCGGCGGCCTGTGCTTTCATTGTCACTTCTTTTAAGACCTAATTCAATATAAAACAAAAAAACACCTCGTCAAACATACGCTGTCAAGCTGAAAATGCACATTTTCCCTTGATCTGTTGACTGTGTCCACTCCTAGGGTATTTCACAGGAAAATTAAGAGTACTACATTCTATTGGAAATAATGTATCCTTTCATGGTTACAGTGTAGTGAAGACGCATAGATCATTAACATTTATTACCAGGAACGTAAAACACCACTAGTCCATGCATGAGTGCCCACACACCATGTCGGCTTTATCGTTGGCCACTTGGAGCTCCTTTTCTTTCGCTTCCAGTTCTTTGCTCAGGGCTGCAACGGACTCTGAGGCTTCTTTTAGCTTCTCCAATCCAGTATTCATTCTAGGATTGAACATCCAAGCAAGCCATGTTAAAAGGTGTGGTATTTGGCCACATTTTCCAAGCACTGATCCATTAATCTGGATAGTAGTGGTCATATTTGAAGAATGAGTGTATGAGCAAATAGCACATCCAAGAGGGCTTGACAAAAAGAATATGCACCCAGGGTTGATACCAGACTGAACACGGGTGTATGTTTTTCATAGACTGCATGTGGGAGCATGAACTCATTATAGCCCTGCACAACATGAAGAATGATGATGGGTCTAGAAGCTGTATCATGCAGAATACATGCTTAATGAAGTTTAATTAAATGACAATAGACTTCAAATGCTTGAAGTCCTAACTCAGAAGAAGAAAAATAAATAATTTCTGTTTAAAAAAAAAAAAGACTAATTAAATTAAAAGAAGAAAGGTTTGGGATCAAGGAAAGAAACAAATCTGAAGTCATCAGAACAACCCTGTGAAGGGACCACTCACTCCCTGGACCTGAGATAATGAGACCTCAAAGACCAGAGCTCTCAGAATCAGTCAGTCCAATCTCCCACCCAGGGTCCCTTATGGAACAGCCCTGCTGGTTCTGGCTCTATGTAGGCAGAAGCTAGAAATGATCAGAAAAAAGCAGGCAGAGCAGTGAAACCTGGAACAGGTTGAAGCAGGGTATTCACCATGCAGTGAACATCAGCATCACCCAGACTCTCCTAACCTAGACACCCAGAAAGGGTGGGAAGAGAAGGACAAGAGAGGGAGACAGGAATTATTTCTACCATTATAACATTTGGTATTATAACAAGTGGTAGGCCACATAAACACTTGGCAATATTTTATTCTACTGGGCAAGAATAAAGCTCCAACAATCATGGAATAATCCTTTGAATAGGCTTGAGAGGGGGGTGTCTTGGCCTCAGCACTATTGGCATTTGGGGTTGGATGATTCTTTGCTGTGGAGGGCTGTCCTGTGCACTGTAGGATGTTCAGCAGCATCCCTGACCTCCCCTCATCTGACACCAGTAGCACCCCTTCCCAGCCCCTACCACCCAAGTTGTAACAAAAAAAAAATGCTTCTAGTCTTGCAAAATGCTCACTAGGAAACAAATGTGCCCCCAGTCAAGAACCACCGTTTTAAAATAACGTTATATCTGAACTTCACACTTGACGCTTACCTACTGGCTAGAGTTTGCACTTCCACATGTTTTTCTCTGTACGTGCACTTATAGCCCTGAATAAAGGAGAGGTAGGACTTGGGAGTCACGTGAGTAGAGCGTCGGAATCTCTGGAAATAGTCAACACACTTCTCAGCCACCCCATCCTGGAAGGAACCCATGCACTGGACCACTTCCTTCTTGGTTTCCAAACTGCAGTCAATGTCATAGGAGGACAGGAAGTGTTCGGACACTAGAAAGAATAAAGATGGCAGCGTGTGAAATAGGAACGTGAACTGCCATTTTAAAAGTTAACGGGCTATTTTTGAAACATTTAGACATTTCTCGGGACTGCATACCATTTTTATAGCCCCAGCTAGGTAGATATCTGTTGGCATTTTTGGCCCCAGGCCTACGACTTCAACAATTTTATTTTCCCTTTCATGTACAAAACTATAACAGAGCTCAAGACTCTCATCAGTCTTTATTTTCTGGTACTTATGCAAAGAAGTCTCTTCTGCCCGGGTGCAGGCTCTGCTCAGCAGCCAGCCTATTCTACGCTGTTCTATACATAAGGGTCAAAGTGGTACAAATAACTCAAAATTCAGTGCCCACCTGGTACTCATATTTAACAAACCCATTTATTTTCAAGCGCAGAACCTGTCATACCCTTAATTCCCCCCAAGCTCTGACTGCATTTGGTATGTGGAATGTTTGTCACTAAGTTTTTTTATGCCTGGGCCATCTTGTTCCCAAAAGTGGCTACTGGCCACTTGCAGTCAATTCTAATTTACAGCGTCCTTTAAAAATGTTTGGGTAAAAACCTCCTGTTGGAGACCTTCATCTTCCCAACAGCACCAATCATGGGACCAATTCTAAGGCAGCATTTCCTATTATAGGAATAGGCCATAAAGTCAGAGCTAATCAATTACCATGTACACATCGGTGTCTGCCACCCTTTCACCCCTGTGATAGGGCCATGCAGAGAGACTAGTATGAAACTTGGTCTCAACCCTAAAGAATTTACAAAGGTTATGCATGATGCAGTTAAAAATTATTATACCATCTTTACATAGGTTGGAAAAAATTGCCTTTGGATTTGCTTGAAAAGTACTTAGAATATTGAGTAATATACATAAGGGTTGCAAATAGAAATATGGCCAATAAAAAGGGAAGGAAAGAGAAGGAATCAAGTAAACAAACCTATCAGGTGAGAGTTGGCAAAGCTATAAAAAATGATTAGTAATTGATCAGTAAATTAATTTATTAAAGCAGTAATTGTGGGGCAGCATTTACATCTATGTAAATAATGGGTACCATATATCAGCTTGGTTATAAACAGTTTACCATAGACACTGGAAGGCAATAAATCAAGACTCAGAAGTCATATTTTCTCATGAGTTAAGCAACCTCTACAAAGAACATTTTAAATTCCAGGAAGTTTAAGTCTAGGCACTGGAAACATAGCAACAATCCTTGCTTATGATAAAGTTTTTGTAGGTATTAAGTCCAACAGCTGCAATATTCACCATGCACCACACATGATACTAGGTGCTTTACTTGGCATTATGGTGTATCTTCAGCGAAGTTCCCGCTTCCCGAAAACCCCCTTGTATTTACCATGTAATGATTTTTTTCCTTTTTATATGAACAGAAGGTATCAATAATGGTGACTTCCTTCTTTATATAGCAAGTATTCTTTTTGTCTCTCCAAAAAGTCAAAGAGAATAAAAATAGGGTGGATTCAAAGTATATTTTTCCAAAGACCCCAATCTCTGGTGCAAGAAAGGTTATGAAAAGAATCAGATCACTGTCACTTGGGGTGACATGGGGTGACCCATGACTGCTAAGACTCAAGCAAGAGGCCATGGAAAACCCTTCCATGGTCATCATCATCCAATCACCAAAGCAGCAATGCCAGTTTGGGGGCCCACCTTCAGACTAATGCTTGAGGTTGGTGTGGGTTATATTTTGGTAATGTGTGTTCATATCACCTGATGGGGATTAGGTGAGATATGTGTGGGACAGAGAGGAGAATGCTGGGCTCCGTCACTGAATTTTGGTGTCCTTGGATTTCTACCTCATTTTGATTAAAAGAACTAAAGTCACAAAGTGAAAAAGGCACATTGGTTGCCTGTCCAGTAGCCATCCCCTCTCTTTGTTACTAAAAGAATCTCTATTTTGCTCAGGGTAACAATCTGCCCAACTAAAATCCTTTGATTCCCCCAGACTCTCTTATAAGTAGGGGTGACCCAGTTCAGGCCAATGACATGTAGACAAAAGTTCTTGGGGAAGAACGCTGTCCTGAGATAAAAGGCAAACTTCATAAGGCATCGACAAACATGATGTTTGGGGATGCAGCAGCTACCTTGTGCCTGTAAGAGTAAGAGCCACACCCTGAGGATGACAGCAAGAGAGAAGGAGTAAGATCCCCCAATGGCATCATCCTGGATTGCACAGCTCTGCATTTTCTTGGTAGCAGGAAAAAGGGGGAGGGAAAAAAAATACTTGTTTGAGCAACGACTTCTCTGGTGTTCTCTTACAGCCAAACACATCTTAACTGATACATTCAGAGGGCAAGCATGTCTAATCTTGGCAAATCCTAAATCACAAAACTGTATCAGTTAATCCTTACAACATCCCCAAGTGATGAATTTTAATATGTACCTCTTGTAGATAAGAATGATAGGGCTTAGAGAATTTACTTGCAGATAGCAGATGTGCAATTCTAACCCAAGGATGATGGACTCCAAAGTCCATGTCACCTTGATTTAGAAATTCAAAGAGAACCAAACTATGTAGTCTTTAGAATGCTAAGCAAACATGTTTAATTGCACCCAAGGTTCAGAAATATTTACTGACTACTCTGCTTCATAAACAAAAGGTGCTAATTTTTCTGGAAAACTGTGGGTACTATTGTGGTTGGTATTACTTTCTGAGGGGCCATTATGTGCACTTGCCTCATTTACGCTATATCACTAGTTGTGAGCAAATGCAGAAGCAGGGGAGGCTAATTCATAAGACCAAAATCTTATAGATTATAAATCAAGTAATAATCTTCAAAGAGGGCCATTTTATTTACATAATTAAAATGGCCTACCTTGAAAAAAAATATGCCATATATATAAATGCTATTGATTTTGCTTGAGACTTTATTTTCAAGTGAAGATGGCCTATTCTCATAACAATGGGCATGTTTAAAATGTAATCTAGAAGAACATTAAAAATTGTCTTTACCTTGGAGAAATCTAAATGAAGTGCATGGATTTAGCAGTGACATTAGAATCACAGAATAGCATTAAGAAATACAAGACCACCATCTTAACAATACTGGAATTAAAAGAAAAAACCTAATAAAAAATGAAATAGAAAAGGAGAATCAAAATGTCTCAGCTGATACAAATCTCTGCCCTTCAGTCTCTAAAACAAACAAACAAAAAAATTAAAACTGTAACACAACACTACAAATTGATGCCAATATCCCTAAACAAACCTCTGAAAAAGTAGAAACTGCTTTAAATCAGAAATTCAAAATTAAAAAGAAACTGACCAAATAATGTATCAAGAAGAAATGCAAAAAGAATTGACTGAACTCAGGAAATAAAAAGTAAAAGACAAACAGCTTAGTAAATAAAGTAACTAAAATAAAGTAACCAAGGAAGGGACAAAGAAGAGAGGAAAAAAGAAAAAGAAATATAAGACAAGACCACCAGAATGAAGATAATAAGACGTTTAGAAACAATTAATTCAAAACAACTCCATATAAAGCTAAAAACAAAGGTTTGCCAAAATGGAGATTACAAAATGGTGGAAAAGACAGGATTTTACAACATTAAACAAAGCATATTTTTCTTTAAATGCTTCATCAAGAGACTTAGTCAATTTAAATTCACATATATAAAAACCTCACACTTTTTCCAAAAACACTTTAGTTATTAAAATACTATAAAATATTGTATTAACCTTCTAAGCATCTTTATTTATTTTTTTTTATTTATTTGTGACAGAGAGCGAGAGAGCACAAGTGAGGGGGAGTGGGGCAGGGGCAGAGGCAGAGGGAGAAGCACTCTTGTGCTTAGCAGGGAGCCCAGACGCCTGGGATCATGACCTGAGCCAAAAGGCAGACTCTTAACCGACTGAGCCACCTGGGCACCCCCTGAGCATCCTTAAATTAGAAAAATACTCTATACAATAACAATAACCCAAAAAAGAAATTAAGAAAGCAATCTAATTTAGAGTAGCATCAAAAAGAATAAAATACGTAGAAATAGACTCCACCAAAGGAGATGAAAGACTTGTACACTATAACTATAAAATACTAATGAAAGAAATTAAACACAAATATATGGAAAGACATCTCATATTTAGAATTATTATTTTTAAATGTCTATACTACCCAAAACAATCTACAGGTTCAATACAATCCCTATCAAAATTCCAATGGCATGTTTTTTTTACAGGAATATAGAAAACAATCCTAAAATTCATATGGAACAACAGAAAATCCCAAATAGCCAAAGCAATTTTGAGCAAGAACAAAGTGGGAGGCATCACACTTTCCTGACTTCAAAATATCTTACAAGGTTACACTAATCAAACAGTATGATATTAGCATTAAAAATAGACCTATACACCAATGGAAGAGAAGAAAGTGAGAAATAAACCCATAATATGTGGTCAACTGATTTTTAACAAGGCTGCCAAGAATATACACAATGGGGAAAGAATAGTCTCTTTAATAAATGGTGCTGGGAAAACTGGATATCTACATGCAAAAGAATGAAATTGGACCCTTGTCTTACACCATACACAAAAATCAACTCAAAATAGATTAAAGACCTAAACGTAAGACCTGAAACCATAAAACTCCTAGAAAAAAACATAATGGGTAAACTCCTTGACATTGATCTTGGCAATGATTTTTGGGTATGACACCAAAACACAGGCAACAAAAGCAAAACCAAAGTGGGATGACATCAAACTAAAAAAATCTTCTTCATGGCAAAGGAAGCAATTAACAAATGAATAAGTAACTTATGGAATGGGAGAAAATATTTGCAAACCATACTTCTAATAAAGGGTTAATATGCAAAATAAAGAACTCCTACAACTCAATAGCAAAATGTAAGTAACCTGATTAAAATGGGCAAAGGAACTGAAAAGAGATTTCTCCAGAAAAGACATACAAATGGCCAACAGGTATATGAAAAAGTGCTTAACATCAGCAATCATCAGGGAGATGCAAATCAAAATTACAGTGAGATATCACCTCACCCCAGTTAGGATGAATGTTATCAAAAACAAACAAAAAAAAAACAAAAGATAACAAGTGTTGGCAAGGGTGTGGGGAAAAGGGAGCCCAAGTGCACTATCAGTAGGAATGCAAACTGATGGAGCCGCTATGGAAAACAGTGTGGAGGTTCCTCAAAAAATTAAAAATAGAGGGGTGCCTGGGTGGTGTAGTCGGTTAAGCATCCGACTTGGTTTGGGCTCAGGTTGTGATCTCAGGGTCATGAGATGGAACCCCACATCGGCTCCACGCTCAGTGCAGAGTCAGCTTTAGTTTCTCTCTCCTTCACCCTCTGCTCCTCCCCACCCTCTCTCAAATAAATAAATAAATATTAAAAAAAAAAAAACACAGATGGGGCCCTGGGTGGCTCAGTCGGTTAAGCATCTGACTCCTGATTTTGGCTCAAGTCATCTCACAGTTGTGGGATCAAGCCCTGTGTGGGGCTCTGTGCTCAGCATGGAGTCTGCTCGAAATTCTCTCTCCCTCTCCCTCTGTCTCTGCCCCTCTCCCTGTTCGTGTGCGCTCTCTCTCTCTCTCTCAAAATAAATAAATAAAATCTAAAAAATAGTAATAAAAATAAAAAAATAAAATAAAAAATAGAATTACCATATGATCCAACAATCTCACTTCCAAGCACATATCCAAAGGAAATAATACCACTATATCAAAGAGATATCTGCGCTCCCGTGTTCACTGCAGCATTATTTACAGTTGCCAAGACATGGAAACAACTTAAATGTTTGTTGATGTATAAATGGATATACATGCAATGGAATATTATTCAGCCTAAAAAAAAGATGGAAATCCTGCCATTTGCAACATGGATGAACCTGGAGGGCATTATGCTAAGTGAAATAAGCTAAACACAGAAGGGCAAATACTATGTGACACCACTTATACAAGGAATCTGAAATTGTCAGAGTCATAGAAGCAGAAAGTAGAACTCTGATTGCCAAGACTAAGGGGAGGGGGTACATTTCCCCTCCTCCCAGTCAAAAAGTCAAAAAATACAATGTTTCAGTTATACAGAATCTACTGTACAGCAAGATGCCTATAGCTAACAATACTGTTTGTAAACTTAAAATTAGCTATGAGAGATCTTATGTTGTGTTCTTATCACAAAATAATAACAATAATAATTAAAGAAGTCAGGAGGAAACTTTTGGAGGTGATGGATATGTTTATGGCATAGATTATGATGATGGTCCCATGGGTGTATACTTACTTCAAAATTCGTCAAGTTGTATATTTTAATTATGTTCAGTGTTTTGTATATCATTCATACCTCAATAAGCTGGTTTAAGAACAAAACTAAAGTCTATCTTAAATTATAAATTAATTAATTAATATTAATTAATTATAGAAATATACATTAATTTAATACTTTTCTGGGAAATATTCAGTATAATCTAAATGAAATATACTAACACAAACAAAATTGTGTATTTCCTTACTGATGTGGCTGAAGATAATAATTTAATTTAGAATCAGCATCCTGAAGACAACTTAAATAAGGTTGGTTCTAGAAACCTTGTTGCTAATTTTCCAAAAAGGATAAATAACACTTAAATCCCTAAGTATATTAAGTATTTCCAAAACCCACAGATGGTATTCTTTCAAAATAACATAAGCCAGGTTCCAGGTTGTTAGGTGTACAGATTTTATATTTATTGCATAAAGGAACTATGTCTCATATCTTATAATTATTTTATCCAGTACCATGACTGGCACAGTAAACACTTACAGACTAGACTGGAGACATAACCACAAAAGATTACAGGTTATCAAAGGTTTAAGAACATTTCAAAACCGAGGTGCATGATATAAAGTATATGTACTATAGATATAGGAGGTCCCCAAAGGGAGGGGGTGGGAAACTAAACATTCCTAAGTGAACAAAGAAAGAGTAAAGGATGTGATGTGATTAAGCTTTGGAATGTAGATAAACAAAGGAGACGGCAGAGAATATTCTTGATCTAAGGGGGACAATGTGTGGAGGATACGGATGATTAAAGTATATTCAGGGGCACCCGGGTGGCTCAGTCAGTTAAGCATCCAACTCTTGATTTTAGCTCATGTCATGATCTCAGGGTTGTAAGATCAAGCCCTGGTCAGGCTCTGCAGTGGGCGTGGAGTCTGCTTAAGATTCTCTCCCTCCCTCTCCCTCTGCCCCGCCCCACTGCATGCTCTCTCTCTCTCTCTCTCTCTCTCTCTCTCTCTCTCAAAAAAAAAAAAAAGGCAGGTCAGAACACAAAAGTGGTATATCTGGGGGAAAAAAAGAGGGAAGGTTTGTGTTTGGTTAGAGAAGACTGGAAGTAAGTCACGGCTATACTATAGAAGGAAGATGGATTTTGACAGACTGACTCATTCTTCAACAATGCAACCATCAGACGCTGGTAGCCGCCAAGACTGTGAATGAAAGGCAGGTAGTCCTTGACCTCATGGACTTTTTAGTCGAGCAGGACAAATGAGCATTAATCAAATACACACACAACTAAGTATATAAACTGCAAACTGTGGTTAGTCCTAGGAAGGAAGAGCACAGAGTCCTAGGAAGAGCTAACACGGGCACAGGCTCCGTGGGGAGAAAGGGAAACGGGATGGCTCCTCTGAGGAGCATCATCCAAACAATGGAGGAGGGTGCCAGTCGGATGGAGGAAGAGGGCGTCGCATGGGAAGAAAAAACAGCCTGTTCAAGGATCAGGAATAACAGAGCAGGGGAAAAAAAGCAACCTGAGGGGAAGCTGGGGAGGTGGGTAGGGCCACTCTTCCCATCCTAGAAGGCCAGGCTAGAGACCATGGCCTTCTTCCCAGGAGCAAGGGGAGGTCATAGAAGGTTCTAAGTAGAAAGCAGTGTGGGTGGGTTTGTGTTTTCATCATTCTTGTTTTGGCAATGTGAGATGGATGGCAGACAGCTGAATCAGGAGGAGAGGTCATCAGAAAGCTACTTGGGTTTTCCAGGTGAGCAACAATGACAGCTTGGCTAGGATGTCTGTCTATGAGAGGGAAAGAACTGGAGACAGTCCCCCAATATTTAAAAGATAGGGTCAACGAGACTTGGAGATCGAGCAGACTTGAGAGCTGAAGGAGGCCCAAATGTTGCAGACAAAGCTCTGTGTGCAGTTCAAAGGATGATGGCAGGACTTCCTGGGAGAAGGACCAGAGGAGAGGAAGGTCAGTATCAGCCACTTGGAGTAGCAGTCTGTGAAACCCCCATGAGAATGTATCAAACAAGCAGCCAGCGGAGTGCACAGATTTCAAGCCCAAGGACAGGTTAAACTGGAAAGAGAAGCTGATGGAGCCTATCACCCAGGAGGCTGAGGATGAGCTTGCCTGGGAAGAAGATTGGAGTGAAGAAAGAAGTCCACCTTACCCTGCCCTATGCCTGGCTCCAGAAATAGCATGGAGCTCAAAAAATACATTCTCAATAAACAAACAGGGAGATGCAACCATGAAAGTCAGGACACTTGCTAGGAAACAAGGACAAAGAAATTAAAGTTTCCCTGACCTCCATGTCATCCTGGCTTGGGATGATACAATGAGATTTAAAAGAAAGGGGCGGATTTGTGAGAAATTAACAAAGGAAAGATCAATAAGACCTTTGTCTTGTAATAGAAGAGATGACTGAAATAGAGACCTCGCAAGGCTCTGTATTTAAATTAAATCATCTTAATTATGGTATATTACAATGTTTGTCACCTGAAATTGTTATTTTATTGTTCATCATAATGCCTTACATGATACTCCACAGTCCTTCCACACTAATTATCATATTTCATAGTTAACTTTAATATAGCTCTGAAATTCTGTCATATTGTGCTCTGCATTTATATCCTACTTCAAGGAATTTTGAAGTTTTACCCTTAGTTGTATTCACATTTTAATAGGACTTAAAACTGTAAAACATTGGCCTTTTCTCAAACTTTATAAGACAAAAAAGAAACTGTACATGTGTATTTCAAATACGTTTAAATATTCTGTGTTTAAAAGCCACAGATTGGAAGACCATTATTGTCAACAGCACTATGTAGAGAACAGAATGTCTCTGGTAGATAAGAATAAATACATATACATAATAAATGTGGGTTCTGGCCCCAGTACTGATCCTAATGGCTTCTTACATCTCTGACAATTCCCTCAGTTTCACTATCCCCAATGTCTCCATCTATAAAGGTCAGGAGATGGGCTAATTGGTTGTTCTCATGGTGGGTTCCACAGGACTGGAGAGCCAGATGTGGACATGGCACAGATGTGGGATGAGAGGACAGGCTCTAGAACACCCCCTCACCTCCACTTTTCGCTGTTTTATCTATTAGGACCACCTGCAAGGTTTTACTGAGAAATGGGACTCTTCTTAATTATTAAAATATAATCAGACAAAAAGTTTGAAAACCACTGCCATGAATCCAGGCACTCCCTGAGGGTCTGGTCAGGGGTGACACCTAAACATCCCTACCATCTAAAATACCCACAAGTAATTTCTCACCAAAAGCTGAAAAACCATAAACTAAATGATCTCTAACATCTCCTCTACCACGTCCATGTTCAATTTCATTTAGAGCGAGAGAGACATTCATGTTCCGCAGGACGGATGATCAGGGACAGAACTGGAAGCAGCCAAGGACCCAAGTCACAGAACACTCTAACATCCGTCTCCAAGGACAGGAGCCAGCAGAGCATTGCCGGGTAAGGTCTTCTACTTTGATGTCCAGCACTGTAGCCACAAGAACAAAACGTCCAAGAGACGTTCAGCTTTAACTACTCTGAGGTTGAACACAAATACTACCAAAGTAGTTAAAACCTCCGTGCCTTCCTGGGACATCTTGGAAGACGTCTGGGTATCCAACTGAGACAAAGCCTTCCAGTATTCCTGAAAAGACTAGAGTTACTGGAAATTAACCCAAGGGAGTACAAGATTGAAGATGAGTGTCCGATAACCACATTCTGGGGAAAATTAGCTACCTAATTTTTGCACCTTTGGTGAAAGAGCAGCATCTTGCAAAAATCCTCAAATATTAGACAAAGTGACTTCAGGCTCAATCCAGGACAGAGACAGCAAAGAGCACACAATGTAAACACACACACACTGTTAACCAAAAACTGTGACCAAAGTTTCCACCACACTAACCAGCAACTAAGGCATCCTTAGGCCATCGGCTGAACCAGTCAATAGTACATCCTGAAATAAGGGCAGGGAATTTCAATGCTCGATTTCGAAATTTCTCCCCAACAGGTGAAAAGCAGAGGACAATGTGAAGGTTCTGTCGGACCCGACTCATGAAGTAGTCATGCAGGTTCTCATTGGTAGGAGGGCGCCTGGGGTATTCTTTCTTCATGACAGATAGGAGATCACTATTAATTTCATCAATTTCATCACAAGCAAATAGGTTGGAGACCTTCAAAAGAAGAGCAGACACTCAAATTCAGTACAGACACGTGAAAAGAGATCAAAATACATAGCTCAATACATATGATATCTTTCCTCCATTTGTGTTCTTAAACTCACCTTTAGAAAATTAACCAAAGTCTTCATGACACAAACAAATGGAAAGATATTCCACACTCATAGGTTAAAAGATTTAATATTGTTAAAATGTCCATCCTTCCCAAAGTGGTGTAGAGATTCAATGCAATCCCTACCCAGATACCAACAGTATTCTTCACAGAACTAGAACAAACAATCCTAAAATGTGTATGGAACCACAAAAGACCCCAAATAACCAAGGCAATCTTGAAAAAGAAGAACAAACCTGGACATATCACAACCCCGTATTTCAAGATATACTACAGAGCTATAATAAACAAAACAGTATGGTACTGACACAAAAACAGACCTACAGATCAATGGAACAGAAGAGAAAGCACAGAAATAAACCCACACTTACATGTTCAAATAATCTATGACAAAGGAATTGAGAACATATAATAGGGAAAAGACCAACTCTTCAATAAATGGTGCTGGGAAAACTGGACAGCTACATGCAAAAGAATTAAAATGGACCACTCTCTCATTCCATACACAAAAATAAACTAAATATGGATTAAAGACCTAAATGTAAGACCTGAAACCATAAAACTCCTAGAAGAAACACAGGCAGTAATTTCTCTGACATCAGCCATAGAAACATTTTTTCTAGGTGTGTCTTCTCAGGCAAGGGAGACAAAAGCAAAAATAAACTATTGGGACTACAACAAAATAACAAGCTTTTGCACACCCTTTTTTAAAAAAAATTAACCAAAGTCCTCAAGATAAGATACCCCATATTTTAAATATACAAATGATTCTATTATTAACTGCAAAGTCATAGCTCTTTAAAGGGGTAAATGGACATATCAAAAATCCAATCAGCTGTTTTATTCTCTAAAACCCAATAGAAAAAGCAATTCTTCCTACTGATTTCCTAATCCCCAATAACAGCACTCACTCAAAAACTCTAATGGAAGGAAAGAGCTCTAAAGTTGGAGGGAATCTGAAGAGTCAAAATGCATGAAGATAAATGAGCTCCTACCTCACCCGATGATAAAACATTGTTCATATATTCCAAAAATGACTCATCCTTAATCTCCTTGTCTGTAAAGATAAAAGTGATTCCTTTGCCTTGCTGCCCCGCCGTTCTATACAAAATCTTCAAGTCTTCCACCAGATTTGATGTGTTGTAGGATCTAAAGCGATATTGTCATTGTGTCATTAGCTAAACTATTCTGATGGGAAGGAAAGATCCTTATAACAATGCTTTATGCCATTTGGTTAATCAAAAGAAATACTGATGTTGTTTCATCGGATAAGAATTTTATTGTAGGGCGCCTGGGTGGCTCAAACGTTAAGCATCTGCCTTCGACTCAGGTCATGGTCCCAGGATCCTGGGATCGAGCCCCGCATGGGGCTCCCTGCTCAGTGGGGAGTCTGCTTCTCCCTCTCCCACTCCCCCTGCTTGTGTTTCCTCTCTCGCTGTCTCTCTCTGTCAAATAAATGAATAAAATCTTTAAAAAAAAAAAAGAATTTTATTGTATGTGAATGTTACTGGTTCATTATATTTCCTTGTAAAGATGAAACTGATTTTTTTAAAATTTCTTTCATTTTCTAATAGCTATTCCTTTGAGAATAATAGAGGCACATCTTGGTAAAATTTTGAGTACTTCACCACTCATGAAAGTTAAGAGCTATTTTTTCCATTGAGGCATAACTGACATATAACATTATCTTAGTTTCAGGTACACAACATATTTCCATACTTGTATATATTGCAAAATGATCACCACAATAAGTCTAGTTAACATCAAGTCAAGTAACATTATATTTACCTGCAAATATGAAACTGGTTTTTAAACTCCGTATTTCATTAACTATTATAATTAATTTTTTACACGCAAAATAAAAATCTAGAGTGAAAAGTCAACCTGAAACCAAAATATCATTTTTACCACAACTAAATGTCATCTAAATGGGTATGCTTCATTTTGAAATTTTGAAAATATTTTTTTTGAAATAATTTCAAAATTTTCATTTTGAAAATATTTGGTGGTAAAGTCAAATTGGAATGTTTATTACGCATCTATCAGTAATTGGTATTTTTTTTTAAGATTTTTTTTTTTATTTGTCAGAGCATGAGCACAAGCAGGGAGAGCGGCAGGCAGAAGCAGGCACCCTGCTAAGCAGGGAGCCCAATGCGGGACTCAATCCCAGGACCTGGGATTATGACCTGAGCTGAAGGCAGACACTTTATGACTGAGCCACCCAGGCGTCCCTGCAATTGGTATTTTGAAGATACCTCATAAATTAATCGAAATTAAATCATTTCAAGCTTTAATTATATAGGCTGAGGAAAATGCCCTAATTCAAATGATGCCCTCTTGGGACGCCTGCATGGCTCAGTCAGAAGTGCATATGACTCCAGATTTCAGGGTTGTAAGTTCGAGCCCCACATTGGGTATAGAGGTTACTTAAAAATAAAATTTTTTTAAAAAGTAAAATAAAATAAAATGAAATGAAATCTTTAAAAAAAATGGTGCCCTCTCATCCCCCAACACAATTATTTCATTGCATCTTTGGGCCCCCTGTAAAAGAGTCTTCTGAGCAATCAGTCTACTGTAATAGAACAGCTGAAAACATGAAATATCCCACTCTAAATCTTCTTTCACTGACAAAAGCAATCCTTTAGTGGAAATCAGCCTGCAGTCATGAAATATTAGAGATCTCCCAAAACAGAGTAGCCCAATACCTCCAAAAGTAAAAATAAAGATATTCCAATCCTGGAGATTCAGATTTACTAAATTATCATTTGAATTTTATGTTATTAAATAAACTCAGAGTTCAGACCACAAGAGCAAATGGCCTTCTGATTTTTTTTAAAGCTACTATTTAACTCTATGTTCTGTGCTTTTTGATCATCTAAAACCTAAATCCTAGAACCAGAAATCCCACCACGATACATCAATATTTTAAGAAAATGTCTGCAGAAGTGCAATCTGAGAGATTAGAAAAGAATTTCAAACACGCAGCCCTCCACTGGAGAGAGAAAGAGAGAGAAAGCTTCTCCTGACTTGGGAAAACTTTCAGCCCAGTCCCCTGGATCAAGGGCCCACTGCCTCAAATAATGGCCTGAGCCCTCTAACACATGGCTGTGCTTCCCAAATGTGAGGCTCTCGCTTGCTGAATCTTGGCCACATAGCTATGTAGAGGCTGGGGCAGTAAGATGGTCTCTTGAAGGTGTGAGAAGGCAAAGGCTTTGGCCTTCCTCTTCATCATAATGGAGCATTCCCACTATGACATATGGAGGAACTAACTGATCACAGAGAGAGGAGCTGCAAGACATTTTTCCTGAGGCAGTATGGTAGAGTGAAAGTCAAGCCAGACCAGAAACCAGAAACTCTGTGGTCAATTCCCAGGCAAATCTGGGATTTCAGACAAGTGATAGTCTCAGCTGTAAGATAGGCTAATATTATTATATGCCCTAACTGATAAAGTTGCTTTGAAGACCAAACTAGCCTATGCATATAAAAGTGCTTTGAAAATTATAAGGCTTTATAGGGGCGCCTGGGTGGCTCAGTCGGTTAAGCGTCTGCCTTCGGCTCAGGTCATGATCCCAAAGTCCTGGGATCGAGCCCCGCATCGGGCTCCCTGCTCGGCGGGAAGCCTGCTTCTCCCTCTCCCACTCCCCCTGCTTGTGTTCCCTCTCTTGCTGTGTCTCTCTGTCAAATAAATAAATAAAATCTTTAAAAAAAAAAAAAAAAAGAAAAGAAAATTATAAGGCTTTATAAAAATATTAGGAACAAAAATCTCAGAGTCCAGTCTCTTTCCTGTATAGGTTATCTTTTACCTAACTCTACTGCTATCCACAAACTAGAAGAATTATACACAAGGTAATTATTTCTCTCTGTCCTAGTACTTGAAAAACAAACAGCAACCTTTCGGATTTACTCTCTAAGCAAAAGCCTATAATTTGGACCAAATGAAAAGCCTGACAACAACTCGAATACCTGGATCTTAAACCCAGATTTAATAATTTTCAATCGCTTTCCTAGCAGGTATCTATGGGCCTCCATCAGGAAGAGATGGAGGGATGCTTTGCCCAACTGGGCCAAGCCAAAGCTCTAGGGCATGGCCAACAGGCAAGACTTCCTTCTCCCACACCTACAAGTTAACCTCTAATAATTCTCAGCCCAACTAAAGTTCCCAAATTGGCCTCTTACCTCTCATCTTGGTTAATCCTGAAATTCTGTTCAGCCTCTCTGAATCACCCCTGCGTATCTCTCCATGCTGACTCTTCACTTCCTAGCTCCACCCTCACTACACATATATGACCAAGGACGACCCTCCCGGGGTTCCCTACCTTGATGAGTGCATGCTTCAGGCAGCCAGCTTCCCAAGCCAGAACTAGGATGGACCAAGTCCAAAAGTTCAACTTTCCAGTGATCCTGAGTCTGTCCTTTTTTCTCCATTCTCACTGCTCCCACTCCTGACCCATCATCTCTTGCCTAGATCCCTGAGACAGCCTTATAACTATTTCCGTTGAGCTCCTTCCATCTGTTTTCTGTACATACAAACCCACAGGCCCTCCCTAGCAGTAATTCATTAATGGTCTCCTGTTGCTTTAGGATAAAGTCCAAATTCCTTATCATACCTTCAAAGACCTCCATTTCTATTCCTTTCCCACTTGCTATCTCACGCTGCACAGCCCGCCATATTGAACTTCTTCCAGGCCTCAATGTGACTTCACAGGTACTGACCCTTTTGCCTGGAACACTCTTCACCTCACCTCTTTTCTCAGATAATTCCTATTTGTTCTCAGGTCTCAGTTTAAACATCTTTTCCTCCAGGAAGCCTTTTCTGACCATCCCCCAGACTAGGTTAGGAGTCCCTCCCTCATGTTACAACAGGAGCTGGTTGGTCTTCATTTATTTTCTTCCAGCAGACAGCACCTACGTATGACACCTTCCTGAATGAATTGCTCCACTGTCTGACCCCCTTGACTATAAGAAGCTCTGTGATGACACAAGCCAGGTTTACCTTGCTCAGCATGAACTCCCCAGCACCTAGCCAGTGCCTGACACATAGCCAGTGTTCCATAAATATTTCTAAATGTATGAGTTAATTAATATAAAGTTTTCATCTACTTTAGTAGTTTATTAACATTCTTGAAATCTGAACTAACATGTAGTAGGGATAAATTTCTTCTGAAATACACCAAGAGGAATACATAGAATACACATGGCATGCATAACATAAAAACAGGGAGGCAGCTATTCACTATTATAAGAGGCTGAAATACTTCAAAAGCAAATTATTAATGTGAAAACTTCCTGATCTATAATAAAGGTTGAAAGGGGACGATGATAAGTCTACATTTAGGAAGGAAATGATTGATTCCTTATGTATAATATAAATGCATTAAGTTCAAGTGGCCTCTGAAAACCTGCTATCAAAATCCACTTCAGGTTAATTAAAGCGAAAGCGTGTTACCTTGTCAGAGTGATCTGGAAGGAAGAATAGCCAGCAATGAACGAAGCCAACCTTGTCAGGCTCTGTTTTCCTGATCCCCCCACTCCAACCAGGAGGGCATTTCCCCGGGCTGTGCCAATGACACGTGAGATCTAGAATATGGAAGAGAAAAGGCACATATCATTGTCCAATGTGAAAATATTCCATTTTTTCCTATTTATGCACTGTAAGCATTTGGGAAGACGTAAGTGTCTCAGGATCAGCATGAAGAGATACACTGGCTGGACGAAGGAGGGTACTTCTGAAAGAGAATGATGTTTGAAGAGGGTGTGTGTTGGGGGGTGCTTTGGGGAAACTTGAAGAGACCAGTACCGAAATATCAACCCAAACTACCCCTATGGCCTGCTCTGGGTTTTAAAGGAGAGAAATAAAGGGGATGTGGAGGTTTCCTTTTAGTCTCCCAACCTAATGCAGTGGGACAGGAAAGAGACTGAAATTTCAAGACAATGTGTATCCTTGGAATACAGAACACACAGTTGATTAGAATATCCTCTACATTTGAAAAATGACAGAGAGTTTAATTCGAAGGGAAGGAAATTCCCAAAATGTGGTACAGGTGATGGAATTTTTAAAAAGAAGAGGAGGAGGAAGAGGAGCAGAAGGAAGAAAACAAACATAAACACCCTCCTATTATTTGGCACAGTCAGTGAGACCTAAGGAATCGACCAAGAAGTAAATATGGGTGGGCCAGTCAGTAGTCCCAGACTAATTCAAGTCCCCCTTGTGGTAGAAGTCCATGTTTCTTTAGCTTTATTGTTATTGATGAACTGCTTCTACCACCTGGCTTCCAACACCCACCTAGAGGGGATTCAGTGTAGGATTCTCCTTGATGCTTTCTTCTCCATACTCCATGGAGTATGGTAACTCTTTCTCTTTCCCTCCTAATGGCAGTTTGAGCCTGGGGAATTACTGTGATACTCACTTTTCTATAGAATAATAACAGAGAGTGAGACAGGGCTGAGAAAGGTCACTTCTCTGCAGCTGGTGGAAGCCTCCTGGGGTGACCTGGGCTCTTATCCTGCCAGTGTATTGCTAAACATCCTTTCTCAGGATTACCTCATCTGGCAGGGGCAATACTTACCCTGTTGGGACTACTCTTGTTTTCTTCTTATTGAGGTATAATAAAGTGTTGGGACTACTCTTGTCTTTTAGATTATTCCCCCCAATTTAGTGTGAGCCTGGGAAATGAAGACCATTTTCTTGTCTCTGCTGTGGATCTGAGAGCCCTCAGAATAGGTGAGGGACACACCCATCTTTCCAGGCCCCTACTCACCCTGCCCACGATTCTCTCCAAAGTTGTTGTAGGCAGGGAAGGAATGGTACTGGCAAGAATGATTTGCCAATGTCTATTCATATTATTTCCCTGATATTCCTTCAAGAGGCACAGATATGGCAGGTAAGGAGCTACCGAAAACCACACTAGAATCTTCGGTGTCTTTCCTTGGTTAACATTTTTCAAAATATACAGTTTTTGTCATAACCATTTCCTTTCATTGGTGTTGGTGAATATATTAAGGGTTTAAATAATTGTTGTTAATTAATTAGGTTCACCAACATCTTTTCCTGAAACTAGGCCTAGGTCTTATATTAAAATTTTCCGTTCCTAGTTTCTAGCACATGGTAAACAAACCATATACTACAAATGAACATAGACGTGAACAAGCAAGCAGAAGGGTTTAAAAGAGACTCAAAAACTCATAGTCTAATTACAAATAGAAATTAAATGAGAAAACACAATCAAGTAATACCTTTAAATGGGACTTTTTTGTCTTACTCTACACAGATTGTGAGATAGAAATATTCATTTTTCAATCCCCTTAGCAAATATTTTAAAAATTAATAATGCCCATCCTGCCCCACAGGTGCTCACATGCTAGCAGAGGAGAGAGACCTATTAACAGAAATGTGGGGATACACATTCCATGGCGAATGCAGGAACAGGTAAGAATGTAGTGAAGGAAACAGTGCTGCTGGGTAGAGGCAAGTCTTAGTTGTGGAGCTGGAGTGTGATCTGGATCTTGAAAGATAACTAAAGTCCCTCATACAAAGAAGGGGACATGCCAGTCAGGAGCTGAGCTACATTTTAAGAAGAGGAAATGAGGGGCGCCTGGGTGGCTCAGTCGTTAAGTGTCTGCCTTCAGCTCAGGTCATGATCCCAGAGTCCTGGGATCGAACCCCGCATCAGGCTCTCTGCTAGACGGGAAGCCTGCTTCTCCCTCTCCCACTCCCCCTGCTTGTGTTCCCTCTCTCGCTGTGTCTCTCTCTGTCAAATAAATAAATGAAATCTTTAAAAAAAAAAAAAAAAAGAGGAAATGAGATGCAGGAAGTCTCGGAGTCAACAAAAGGCCTGAGGTATCCCTATAGAGGGGTAACTTCAGTACTAGGTACAGAAATATCAGGAGATGAGGCAGCAAAGGGTAATTTTGGACCACACTGGGCCCTGGGTTAAATTCCAAACCTATTTATCAAGTATCTCAAGTGTGCCTATTCTCCATCCTGTGAATACGGAGGTGAATAAATTGGATGCCCACGCTCACAGAGCTTATTGCCCAGAAGGGAAAACAAACACACACATTAATAAATTCCACATGAGGCAACATTTGCTGGGAAGGCATAGGGGTGAAGTGCTCTGGAAGCAGGGTATGTTTCATCGTGGGTAGCTGATTTTTCTGGATTACATGCCAAGCAGAGCACAAGTCACAGGCTAGAGTGTTATGCAGGGGTTAGACCATGAGAAATCACACACACCATGGTCTGATTCTTTACCAAAGAGGCAAAAGAACTATCACAGAGATACTCTCTGTGTTTTGAAAGAAAATCTTTATCTTAATGGAGAAGGGAATCAAGAAATACGTCTGGTCTCATATCACAACTTGTTTTGCTGCAGTTTTCATCTTAATTTCATCTTAATTCTGTCTCTTGACTTTTATCATGTCTTATGACTAAGTCACACATTTCAAGGTTCACATCCACACAACACAGTTTGGATGTACTGTCCCCAGGAAGCAAGAGAGTAGAAGAGAAGGTCTGCCTAGGATATCTTATACCCTAGCTTATATCTTATATCTTAGCTCAAAAACTCCAGTCACGAATTCTTCAGCCCATTCCAAAGCAGACACAAGAGGCTGAGAGGGAAATTGAGGGAAAATAGTCAAAGACCCTATGCTAAGTCACACGACCCTCAAATGTCAAGTCCCCACATTGTGAAGAAATGGTCATCGTTCATCGTCTGTGCATGAAACATAGAAATGAGAGAGTTCTAGAAAACTAGCTCAAACATAAGACTAACACAAATAGTCTCATCTTCAATCTGAGCCATTAGGAAATCCTAGGCATATCAGATTTTGTCTCCAAAAGACATTAGTTATAAAGTTGCCTTTGGTATTATTTATTTTCTTTCATTCTTCTTCTTTTTAATCAGTAAGTATGACAGAATTGCTGTCATTATTTATATTTGGAAGGACATTTTTGCTCACAATTCAGTACAGATGTCTCAGACTCTGAGAATTCAGAATGTCCAAGCTATATGCCCTCATGTAGGGGGACACTCAACCTAAAATGGCCACTCTGTCTTCCTCCTCCTCCCTGACATACTCCAGCCTTCCCCACCCTCTTCTACTTTCAAAGGGAGGGTCAACTAGATGAACTCTAGATTCAGTAATTATCAGAGGTGACAATTTATAATTATGAGATTTTTCCTTATGGTTTAACCTAAGTAATGGAATACAGCCTCGAGCTATCCTCTTTCTAACTAAAAGGATGTAGTCTGAAAAAGTAACTGACATCAACAGAGTGAGAATATCAACAACATATTTAAAATGGCATTATCTTCCACCACAGAGAAATTAGATCACATAAGTTATCGAATAAATAATATATTTTACTTCCAATCTTTGAGAGTCAACTCTCCTATGAATAGATACTGGAATGACGCCTGTGACAAAGTAGAAAGGAAAATGTACTTTCCTGGTGGATTTAATTCTAAGAGAATTTTCATCCAGCTCAAAATCAATTGTTTATGCATTCTTTTTTAATTATCATTTCTAACTGTGGTGAAATATATATAACATAAAATTTACCATCTTAACTATTAAGCACATAGTTCAATGGCATTAAGTACATTTATATTTTTGTGCGACCAACAATTATCTCCAAAACTCTTTTCATCTTGCAAAAATGAAACTCTGTACCATTAAACACTCTGCATTCTCCCTACCCCCAAGCCCCTGGCAATCACTATTCTACTTGCTGTCTCTATGATTTTGACTATACTAAGTACCTCCAATAAGTGGAATCATAACAGTATTTATCCTTTTGTGACTGGTTTCTTTCACTGAGCATAGTGTCTTCAAAGTTTATGCACTATTTTTTACTGCTCTTTTTTGCATAATGCAAAAAAATAAGCAAACTTTTTGCCTGTGCTTTGAACTCAGATGTCAACCACATTCATTCTATGTGGTGAAAACACTGAGCTGGAAGCCAATAGCAACACTGAATAAAATTATATCACACATTTGAAGTATCCATGCTCTGATATTTCAGCTGATTTTCAGCCTATAGGTGTGACATGTTGCATTCAGTTTAGAAATTAAATTGGAATATGGCATTGAGTTTATTTTCAAACTGAATATTCTTCCAGGAGATGAAAATGAAAGAGGAGGGAAAAAATTCTAGTGTGAAGCCAAGCGTCCATCACTCTGGGGAGGTGTCACAGGGTATGGCCACTGACCTTGACTAAGTGAACCATGGAGTCCTCGAAGAACACCAAATCCATGCCAGTGCCACGGATGCTCTCATTATACAGCTGCAGGAACATATTCAAGCGCTCCTTTAGGTGATCAAAAGATTCAATTGGCTCATAAATTTTGGGCATTTCAGCATCAGCCTCCTCAGGTGCTTCACCTGGTATTAGGGAAAAAGAATTTGTTTTCTTCATATCACCGGGCTTTACTAGTTCCTTCAACCTAAGTTAATACACTCATAGCTCGACAATTTCACACTCAATAATACCGATTTTCATCCAAACGCCATATTATATATTTTTAAAAAGAAAAGAAAGCAATAGATCAGGGGAAAGATGGCAGAGGAGTAGGGGACCCTATTTCAACGGGTCCCCGGAATTGAGCTGGATATCTACCAGACCACTCTGAGCACCCACAAAACCAGCCTGAGATGTAAGAAGATCTGGATCTCTACAAACAGAATATCGCAGGTGGTTGGTTTTGAGGTACGAAGCAGGGAGCCGTGATTCCGTGGGCAGATATGAGGATAATCGGCAGCGGGAGGGTGCCTGGCCGTGGGGATCCCACACCGCCTGTGAGCGACAGCCTCGCACTCTGGGGATGGGGCACAGACTCGCAGACCAGTAGCAGCAGGGAAAGGACTCCATGGCAGCACCCGGGGTGGAAACCCGGAGCGGTGGGGTCGCGCCTGCAAACTGCAGCCCCCAGGACGGAAACCCCGAGCGGCGGGGTCGCAAGTGCACAAACTGGGAGCAGCTGGCGGTTTTAGAAGCACAAAGGGCAGAGACGTGCCTGACCTGGAGGCAGGACTGGGAGCGCTGCGGAGGGGCGCACAACCCAGGCCGCTGCAGTCTATAGCAGCACGGACAGAAACGGAGACGGTGTGGCCTGGAGAGCTCACTGAAGAACAGACTGAGGTCTCTCTGCTCTGAGGCAGAGGGTTGGAAACGGTCTCTTCTGCTCTGACTTGTGAAAGAGATGCGGAAAGCCGCCAGGGAAAGCCACCAGAGAACAAAAGCCCCAAAAACTGATTCCCGCTGAGCCCATCCCCCACCAGAGGGGCGCAGGGCAACTCCGCCCAAACAGGGTTGCCTGAGTAACAGTGCGGCAGGTCCCTCCCGCTGAGTAACAGCATGGCAGGCTGGGAAAACAAGAGGCCAGCAACCCTAAGGTCCCAAGAAAACAGGTGCATCTTGCTTGCGTTCTGGTCAATAATTTGGACTCTATACATTCCCTCAAACACCCATCAACAGAATGACTAGGAGGAGGAGCTCCCAAAATAGAAAAGACTCAGAGGTTATGACTTATGCTGCAGATTTACAAATGGATGCAGATATAACCAAAATGTCGGAGATGGAATTCAGGCTAGCAATTGTGAAGACAATGGCTAGAATGGAGAAATCAATTAATGGCAACATAGAGTCTCTAAGGGCAGAAATAAAAGGTGAATTGGCAGAACTTAAAAATGCGATCAATGAGATCCAATCCAATCTAGATAATCTAACAGCTAGGGTAACTGAGGCAGAAAAGCAAATAAGCGACCTGGAAGACAATATAACAGATAAAAAGGGAAAAAAGGCCAGGGAAAAACAACTCAGAATCCATGAAAATAGAATCAGAGAAATAAGTGACACCATGAAGCGTTCCAATGTCACAATAATTGGAATCCCGGAGGGAGTGGAGAGAGAGAGAGGGCTAGAAGATCTATTTGAGCAAATCGTAGCTGAGAAGTTCCCTAATCTGGGGAATGAAACAAACATTCAAGTCCTAGAGGCAGAGAGGACCCCTCCTAAGATCAAGGAAAACAGGCCAACACCCCGGCATGTAATAGTAAAACTTGCAAATCTTAGAACCAAGGAAACCATCTTAAGGGCAGTTAGGGGGAAGAGATCCCTTATGTACAGAGGGAGGAACATCAGAATAACGTCAGACCTATCCACAGAGACCTGGCAAGCCAGAAAGGCCTGGCAAGACATATTCAGGGTACTAAATGAGAAGAACATGTAGCCAAGAATGCTTTATCTGGCAAGGCTTTCATTTAGAATGGAAGGAGACATGCAGAGCTTCCACGACCCACAGAAACTTAAAGAATATGTGACCACTAAGCCGGCCCTGCAAGAAATATTAAGGGGGTTCTATAAAAAGAGAAAGACCCCAAGAGTCATATACAACAGAAATTTACAGGGACAATCTATAAAAACAATGTCTTCACAGGCAACATGATGACAATTAATTCATATCTTTCAATAATCACTCTCAACGTGAATGGCCTAAACGCTCCCATAAAACGGCACAGGGTTGCAGATTGGATAAAAAGACAGGACCCATCCATATGCTGTCTACAAGAGACTCATTTTGAACCTGGATACATCCAGACTGGAAGTGAAGGGATGGAGATCCATCTTCCATGCCAAAGGACCTCAAAAGAAAGCTGGGGTAGCAATTCTTATATCAGACAAATTAGATTTTAAACTAAAGTCTGTCATAAGAGACACAGAAGGACACTATATCATTCTTAAAGGGTCTATCCAACAACAAGATCTAACAATTGTAAATATCTATGCCCCCAACATGGGAGCAGCCATCTATATAAGCCAACTGTTAACCAAAATAAAGAGTCATATTGATAACAATACGTTAATTGTAGGAGACCTCAATACTCCACTCTCAGCAATGGACAGATCGTCTAAGCAGAAAATCAACAAGGAAACAAGAGCTTTGAATGATACATTGGACCAGATGGACCTCATAGATATTTACAGAACATTCCACCCTAAAACAACAGAATACTCATTCTTCTCGAGCGCACATGGAACTTTCTCCAGAATAGACCATATACTGGGTCACAAATCAGGTCTTAACCGATACCAAAAGATTGAGATTATTCCCTGCATATTCTCAGACTACAATGCTCTAAAACCGGAACTCAATCATAAGAAAAAATTTGGCAGAAATTCAAACACTTGGAAGCTAAAGACCACTCTGCTCAAGAATGTTTGGGTCAACCAAGAAATCAAAGAAGAACTTAAACAATTCATGGAAATCAATGAGAATGAAAACACATCGGTCCAAAACCTATGGGATACTGCAAAGGTGGTCCTAAGGGGGAAATACATAGCCATCCAAGCCTCACTCAAAAAAATAGAAAAATCCCAAATTCACCAACTAACTCTACACCTTAAAGAACTAGAGAAAAAGCAACAAACGATGCCTAAGCCACGCATTAGAATAGAAATAATTAAAATTAGAGCAGAAATCAATGAATTAGAAACCAGAAACACAGTAGATCAGATCAACAAAACTAGAAGTTGGTTCTTTGAAAGAATTAATAAGATCAATAAACCACTGACCAGACTTATCCAAAAGAAAAGAGAAGGACCGAAATTAATATAATTATGAATGAAAGGGGAGAGATCATGACCAACACCAAGGAAATAGAAACAATTATTAGAAATTATTATCAACAACTATATGCCAATAAACTGAGCAATCTGGATGAAATGGAGGCCTTCCTGGAAACCTATAAGCTGCCAAGACTGAAACAGGAAGAAATTGACAACCTGAGTAGGCCAATAACCAGTAACGAGATTGAAGCAGTGATCAAAAACCTCCCAAAAAACAAGAGTCCAGGGCCTGATGGATTCTCTGGGGAATTCTACCAAACATTCAAAGAAGAAATAATACCTATTCTACTGAAGCTGTTTCAAAAAATAGAAACAGAAGGAAAACTTCCAAACTCATTCTATGAGGCCAGCATTACCTTAATCCCCAAACCAGGCAAAGACCCCATCAAAAAAGAGAATTTCAGACTGATATCCCTGATGAATATGGATTCCAAAATCCTCAACAAAATCCTAGCTAATAGGATCCAACAATACATTAAAAGGATCATCCACCACGACCAAGTGGGATTTATTCCCAGGATGCAAGGGTGGTTCAACATTTGCAAATCAATCAATGTGGTAGAACACATTAATAAGAGGAGGGAGAAGAACCATATGGTCCCTTCAATTGATGCAGAAAAAGCTTTGACAAAATACAACATCCTTTCCTGATTAAAACTCTTCAGAGTATAGGGATAGAGGGAACATTCCTCAAGTTCATAAAATCCATCTATGAAAAACCCACAGCGAATATCATCCTCAATGGGGAAAAGCTGAGAGCCTTTCCCTTAAGATCAGGAACACGTCAAGGATGCCCACTCTCTGGGGCGCCTGGGTGGCTCAGTTGGTTAAGCGACTGCCTTCAGCTCAGGTCATGATCCTGGAGTCCCGGGATCGAGTCCCACATCGGGCTCCCTGCTCGGCAGGGAGTCTGCTTCTCCCTCTGACCCTCCTCCCTCTCATGCTCTCTGTCTCTCATTCTCTCTCTCTCAAATAAATAAATAAAATGTTTAAAAAATAAAAATTTAAAAAAAAGGATGCCCACTCTCGCCACTATTGTTCAACATAGTACTGGAAGTCCTAGCAACAGCAATCAGACAACAAAAAGAAATAAAAGGTATTCAAATGGGCAAAGAAGAAGTCAAACTCTCTCTTTTCGCAGACGACATGATACCTTATGTGGAAAACCCAAAAGACTCCACCCCCAAATTACTAGAACTCATCCAGCAATTCAGTAATGTGGCAGGATACAAAATCAATGCACAGAAATCCGTTGCTTTCTTATACACTAACAATGCAACTGTAGAAAGAGAAATTAGAGAAACGATTCCATTTACAATAGCACCAAAAACCGTAAGATACCTCGGAATAAACCTAACCAAAGAGGTAAAGGATCCATACTCTAGGAACTACAAAACACTCATGAAAGAAATTGAAGAAGACACAAAAAGATGGAAAAACATTCCATGCTCATGCATCGGAAGAATAAACATTGTTAAAATGTCTATGCTACCCAGAGCAATCTATACTTTCAATGCCATCCAGATCAAAATTCCAATCACATTTTTCAAAGTGCTGGAACAAACAATCCTAAAATTTGTATGGAATCAGAAAAGACCCTGAATTGCCAAGGAAATGTTGAAAAAGAAAAACAAATCTGGGGGCATCACGTTGCCCGATTTCAAGCTATATTACAAAGCTGCGATCACCAAGACAGCATGGGACTGGCACAAAAACAGACATACAGACCAATGGAACAGAATAGAGAACCCAGATATGGACCCTCAACTCTATGGTCAAATAATCTTTGACAAAGCAGGAAAAAACATGCAATGGAAAAAAGACAGTCTCTTCAATAAATGGTGCTGGGAAAATTGGACAGCCACATGCAGAAGAATGAAACTCGACCATTCTCTAACACCATTCACAAAGATAAACTCAAAGTGGATGAAAGACCTCAATGTGAGACAGGAATCCATCAAAATCCTAGAGGAGAACATAGGCAGTAACTTCTTTGACATCGGCCACAGCAACTTCTTTCAAGATACATCTCCAAAAGCTAGTGAAACAAAAGCAAAAATGAACTTTTGGGACTTCATCAAGATAAAAAGCTTCTGCACAGCAAAGGACACAGTCAACAAAACAAAGAGGCAACCCACAGAATGGGAGAAGATATTTGCAAATGACACTACAGATAAAGGGCTGGTATCCAAAATCTATAAAGAACTTCTCAAACTCAACACCCAAAAAACAAATAATCAAGTCAAAAAGTGGGCAGAAGAGATGAACAGACACTTCTCTGAAGAAGACATGCAAATGGCTAACAGACACATGAAAAAATGTTCATCATCATTAGCCATCAGGGAAATCCAAATCAAAACCACATTGACATGCCACCTTACACCAGTTAGACTGGCAAAAATGGACAGGGAAAGAAACAACAAATGTTGGAGAGGTTGTGGAGAAAGGGGAACCCTCTTACACTGTTGGTGGGAATGCAAGTTGGTACAGCCACTTTGGAAAACAGTGTGGAGGTGCCTCAAAAAGTTAAAAATAGAGCTACCCTATGACCCAGCAATTGCACTCCTGGGTATTTACCCCAAAGACACAGATGTAATGAAAAGAAGGGCCATATGCACCCCAATGTTCATAGCAGCAATGTCCGCAATAGCCAAACTGTGGAAAGAGCCGAGATGCCCTTCAACAGATGAATGGATAAAGAAGATGTGGTCCATATATACAATGGAATATTACTCAGCCATCAGAAAGGATGAATACCCAACTTTTACATCAACATGGATGGGACTGGAGGAGATTATGCTAAGTGAAATAAGTCAAGCAGAGAAAGTCAATTATCATATGGTTTCACTTATTTGTGGAACATAAGGAATAACATGGAGGACATTAGGAGAAGGAAGGGAAAAATGGGGGTGCAGAATTGGAGGGAGAGATGAACCATGAGAGACTATGGACTCTGAGAAACAAACAGGGTTTTAGAGGGGGGGGATTGGCTAGCCTGGTGATGGGTATTAAGGAGGGCACGTACTGCATGGAGCACTGGGTGTTATACGAAAACAATGGATCGTGGATCACCATATCAAAAACCAATGATGTATTGTATGGTGACTAACATAACATAATAAAATTTAAAAAAAAAGAAAAGCAGGGGTGCCTGGGTGGCTCCATTGGTTGAGTGTTTGACTCTTGATTTCAGCTCAGGTCATGATCTCAGGGTCCTAGGATGGAGCCCCCATGGGCTACATGCTCAGCGGGGAGTCTGCTTGAGATTCTCTCTCTCCCTCTGCCTCTCCCCCCACTCGCAGGCACTCCCTCTCTCTCACTGTCTCTCTCTTAAGTAAATAAATAAATCTTTAAAAGAAAAAAAAAAAGTAAGCAAACAATAGTAAAAGCATTGGAATTCTTGTGATCCTACCTAGTCTTAGTTCTTTCCTGTCTAGAAAGGGCCTATTTCAAATAATGTCATATATATTGAATTTAACCCAAATCCATAACCGAGTATTGGCATTTCAAGGAATCTTCCAGGGGTATTCGCTTAATGGTCAAAATGAAGGTCAAAAAAGTAGGGATTTAATGTCAGAATCAGTTAGAGAGGTCAAGACTTAAAAGGTTTTTTAATAAGAAAAAAAGGAAAAGGTCATTGCATTTGTTCAGGAAATTCCTATGAATCAGGAATTTCAAGTTAGTAGTGAAGACAGAAGTGAATTTGGGGGAATGGAGGTAGAGGGTAGAATAATGATTTCCTAAATAAATGAATTATGTCACTGAGAAAAGATGTACTAAAATCAATATACTTTTTTAAAAAATTAGAAACACATAATGTACCAGTGTAACACTTTTCCATCTTTGAATATAAAGCATAATGCTAAAAGAAAGCTAAATTGGGCATATATTAGTTCTCCATCAGTTAACATCAGTAACAGGAAAAAAAGTGACACATGAGTTGAATATGCCAATAACAACTTAGAAATTCACTGGGTACTAGAAGAGTGAGTGGCTCTTCCAAATCTAACAGTACATAATTATTTTCAATTGACCCTGTCCTAATATAATAGCATATTAACCTTTTTATGACAAAGCAAGAAAACTGATGTAACATAATCATGAAGACTGGCTTATTTGCAAAGCTCTCACTAATTGAATTTCAATAGTCCCTTCAGTGTTTCATAAATGTTCAACTCAAGCTTTGAGAAACAAAGGGCTTTGAAGTCAAAAAAGGTTAGCTGTTGCCTCCAACATGACCACCCCCCAAAAACGCAATTGTGCTTTGCTCCTCGAAAACCATCATTCAATAATTTAGCCTTCTGAATTAAAAGAAACAAAATACATAAATTCTAATTATTTATCCTTCTGAATTAGAGAAAATGAGATACATAAATTCTAATTTTAAATGCTCTTACACTTACAGGATTTTTGTATGTGTGTGACCTCATTTAAAATAAAATGTGTCAGCTTCTTTCTGTGGAAGGATCCCTCCAACTGCATAGCCAGCAGTAAACCTCCTTTTGGAACTGTCGCTTGGAAACTTTTGATAGATCAAATACATCCTTATCAAATCTAGAAAGGTGCTGCATGGTCATTTTCAACCATTTAGAAGATATAAATAGCATGAATTTAAGTATGCCTTTTTAAATATGGAAATTAATTTAAAATTTACCCTCAGTATTAAAAGAGGTAATTAAATGAAAGAAAATATTCTACTTAAGCTCAGTTATTTCTGAGGGAAAGAAGTAACTGGAGCACTATTTTTTTCATAAGAAGAAAAGTAATATACATCTCCATTTTTTATAGAACCATAACCACGAAAGCTTATATGCACGTCGCCCATCTCTTCCCAATTATAGGCAATGGTCTTCTCAGATATCTGAGGTTTATCTATTTTTAACAATCAGGATGACCTGAATAATAATTATCATTATTTTTGCTACCTTTCATTTGGCAGACTGCCAAGCCACCATACAGCTAACATTTCATTTATTCCCCACAGTGCCCCATGGTACATATATTAATATTTCCATTTTCATAAATGAGGAGAATGAGGTTCAAGAAAACTCACAGACTCGCCCAGTTACTATGTGGTAGATCCCTTCCTCAAACCTACCTCTGTGTGACAGCTATAAGTCCTGGGCACTTTCTTCTACCCTGTCTTGCCTCCCAAATCTACCTTAATGTGCGAGACTAATATGCATAAAAATGGCTCATCTCTGAATTCCAGGAGTATCCACTTGGTCTATATTTACTGAGCACCTACAATGTCTCCGGCTTGTTTCAGTGAAGCTTACTAGACAGAAATCCAACATCCCTCAACTGAACATTCTGTCTTCAGGTACCCCTTTGGGGAATTTCTAATTCCGCTCAATAGTTTACCTGTAGCTTCAGGTGCGTCCCTCAAGAAGTCCACAAAATAAGCATCAGTTCCACAATCCACCAAGAGTTTTTTCTCTTCACCAAACTCCTTCTCCACCAAACCTACTAAAGCCTTATCAAACCAGGTCACATCAGTGGACACCGTGAAACGATCAGCTATAACACGTTTACACTCATGCTTCCACAGCCGTAACAGTTCCTGTCGAAAGTATAATTAAAATATGTTACTCGTTTCTATTTGCCACAGTTGGGAATCAAGTTGACAGAATTACAGAGCACCATCCTTCCTGATCCAGGATGCTACATTTTAAAAACTTGAGGTTAAAACATACTTAACTTCATTTCAAATTGGTCTCATTCAAGTATATCAAATAGAGAGTAGTGTCTATTCATTTTCAGTCTTTAAATTAAAATGAAAATATCCCTAGACAAACTACTAAAACCACTCTGAATAACCAACAAGGTAATATTTTATGTAAAAGTCTTAAGTCTGTGATAAATTAGTATGTTTGGATAAGACACCTGCATTCATGTGGCCAGAGCGTAATATAAAATGTAGGATATAAATAGTTCTCATGTATACAATGGAGATATTACAAAGGTATATCTACTTAACACAATGTGAAGGAAATTTGTAGCAAAAATCTGGATTATCTGAACAAAGCAATCTACCTAGTCTACATAATCCAAGGTGCAAAGTTAGCTGGAAGTTGAGGAAGTTAACTGCTCTAGACACCTGTTTGTATAGCAAGTTCATTTGATTTGAAAGACTGATGGAAATTTCTTAACTTGCTAGAATTTTGCTGGTTAGGAGGTTTTTAAGCCATTCGATTACTAATGATAAAATGCTATTTGTTTACAAAAATATAAAAGGAACTTAGTAATATATATTCAACGATTGCTGGAACTATTTATGGAGATTTAAAGTAAGCATCAAAAAATGGCTACTCAAAAAAATAATATTGGGGACATGCATTCTGCATTACCATTAATTTGTCAATAAATCTGAGGGGAAAAAAATCAAGATAAAATGTTCCCTGCTGCTTAAAATGACTCTCTGTTCTCTGTAACAAGGACAGTGAGTTTTCCCCGAAATGTCTTGTCTTGGAGTCAGCCAGCGTCATTACCTACTTTGTGAGTTATCTGGGGCGAAGTTGGCGTTTTTTATAGTCACTACTTGATATGTCTAGTGACAGTTTGGTGGATATCTCAGCTGACCCTGTGTGTTTATGTGGACAAGGCCCTAAAACCCACTTGTTTAACTACCTCCTCGGTTCCATAAAACTACAAGAGAAGCCAAGGTTACCTAAGCCTGAGCACACCAGCCATGCTTTGGGGGAAAAAAAACATACTGGATTTTTCCATAAGGTTTCTAGTTTGAAGGGAATTCTTTTAATGCTAGGAACTTTTATATTCAAGTGTGTGTAAAAATGCTCATTTTTCAGCCAAATGAACTTTCTACTTTTCTGCCTCTTTTCAATTATACCAATAAGCGAAATTCTTTCAGCACATCTAGTTACTTGGAAAGATTGAGGATTATTAACAACAAAATGGTCTCTTCAACTTTGAATGTTTATAAAGATAATTACTTTTTTAAAGTTAAAATGTCAAGTTTAAAATATGAAGACTATTATGTAACAAAATCAAGAGTGATTTTTTCCATTATTTAGTATAAGGAAGATATCTTATAACGGGAAAATAAGATCCATTGTTTCCTTTATTCCATACATTAGAAAATAATTGTGTATACTATTTCCTTAAACATAAATTTAATTTAATTGGAATTTTTAAAAGAAATTTTCTGATATACTTCTCCCTTATTTATATTAGTTGAAAAGTAGCAAAAAAAAAAAAAAAAAGAATATCCATGCTGAAACATTCCAAATCTTTCATCATTCCACTAAAAACTACATTACAAGTAATATTTAGGGCATAGGATAAATAACGATGCCATCTGTCTCCCTCCTATATATCACTTACATCTGGTTCCCTGATAACCTCTGAGGTGGTGTTCAGCATGCCCTGCCAGATCCTGGAAAGATCTCGAAGGTTAAATATGTAATGGAATTTTGCAGGTGTAGGGAGCATTTTAATCTTGGTCATCTGCCACAGTTGGCGTGTGAGGGGAACCAGTTTCATCACCGAATCTCTCACGTCTTCTGAGAAGCCCCTCTGAGCACAGTAGTAGCCTCTCCCAATAACACCTGAAAGAGGAAAAAAAGTCATCACATTTTCCGTGATGGTTCAAGTCAGTGAAATTAAAATGAAAACCATTATAATGTAGAGTTGGCACAAATATTATACACATTTTAATAGATGGCCACATACCAAAGAAATTTATATTGATGTTCTCTTACTTTTTTAAATCTAAAAAATAGATACAGGTTCAAGTCAGTTAGCATTTAAATACTGAAAGGTTGATTAAGAAAGACTCCTGAAAGCTCTAGCTGAAAAATTCAATATTACCAAGTGAGTGATGTTAAATACATACAGTTGCCTTATAAAGACATAAGAAAAAGGGAGGTTTCATGAACCCTTAAGATTTCTCCATTCTGTTGTTGCCTTCCATGCATCATATTTTAATTTACTTTACATGTAAAACTTTCTAGGCAAAAAGAATAATTAAAATTGATAATAGTCATTTTTTTTCTGGATCATTGTACTTTTCCCAGGTTTAGATCATTCACATATCATTTGGCTTCCAAACTTCTGTCCACTGCCACAATGGAAGGCAGATACTGCCATACTCCACTAGCCCAGGGTGCTGAGATGACATTTTAGTCTGCCAGAAATTAATTAGGGTAATCCTAATGAGTTTTCTCTCAGTAGCAGCTTCAGAAGTGGTAAATTAATACCTAATACAATGCGTACATAACTTTACACTCTTTTTCTGCAAAGAGTAACTACAAAATCAACTGTAAACTCTTTTCATTACTCAAATCATCATAGTTATCTACTGGGCTAGTGTTTCTTCAATGATATTATTTCTGAAATACTACCTATTTAACCAATCAATAACTTATTTCAATCCTACAAATTACTCTGAAGATCAGACACTGGATAATTTCTGCTATAGGCAAAATTATTTCTTTGGCCAAAATCATTATAGGGCTTGGTTAAAGTACCAGTTACATAAACTTTTGGCATGGTATTCTATCAATTCTGACCTCATATAGGTATATCTATGAGGAAACAATCTCATCATGTCCTTGTTCATTTAATGTTTAACCTCCTTGCCTAAGAAGCTAGCAACAGTTACTTCAAGAAAAACAAAGGTAGAAAAGATCTGCCTAGGCACCCAATTCAGGATATCACAAATCCTTATGGAAACAAAATCCTGATATAAACACAACTGGAGAGTGATGAGGGTAAAAGACTCAGGAGCCACCCAATGCCCCTTCTGTGTTGACCTCTGGGTGGATATTTTCTCATTGGACTGCAAGCAGATATTCTTCCCTCCCCATGCCCCACTGTCACCATTTTACCAAAGATCTTGTCCATGGAAGCATCAGAAGGCAACGTGCAGTTAAATATAGAGAACTGCCTCTTGAGTCTTTGCGGTATATCATTGCGTCCACCCCCAGGATGGATCATGGCTGCCAAAAACTGGATATCCACGATGCTGGTGAACTCCCCAGGCTTCTCTAGGTTATAAAATCCATTCTGTTCCATCAGCTGTCGTACTATCTCATTAGTAACCTAAGAAAGACAACTTTCATAATTAAAAGGTCACTCCTTTACATCCCAGAAACTAACTCGAGTGTTTCCAAATAATGGACTTTATTGGAACTGAGGAACTGCATATTGAAAAAAGTGGGAAAATATTTACTCCTCAAAGAGTAAATCAATGTTGAATTGAAATGAAGCGTGTGATAGGATCAATATACCTGATCTCCCCACTCATTGATTATTGGCATATTCACATCATCAATAAAAACAGTCATCTTCTTTCCTGCAGGAGGACCATATGTTGTACCCATACGCTTATCCACATAGCTCTCTATTGTCCTCTGTGAAACAAGAAAGCCAACAGAAAGATTTGTGAAAATATCCTCTAAGACACGGTAAATTATTTTTAAAATCTAGGAACATTGGAATTGATGGGAATTACTCACAAACAACCCCAAAACTCTTTTTAGTTCTGGAAATCAGGGCATGAAGTACCTAAATTATCTTGCCATAATGTTAATCTTTGAAAAGTTTACTCAGTTCATGCGTTTTGATTCATGCAGTTCATGCAGTTGATTTCCAAGCCACATGGTACTCACATGGAAATGATCATACGGTGATCAATAGTCTGGGTACCCACCCCCATCTTCCTCTTTCCCCTTGAAAATCTGCTTTAATTTAGGAGTAAATGAAATTCTAATTACTGTACATTTTGAGTGGGATGGGACTCCTTGGTCCATTTCTACAGATTTTTATCTTATTGTTCCTACATTGATGATACTCTATCCCACAGCCCCATTATTCAAAGAATAATTTAGCCCTTCCACAGTTTCCCTGTACTGCCCAAGAAGTTTCTTAGGTCTGTACTCAGAGCCACACAGCCTGCCACAACCAGAAGACTGCTCGCTTTCCATTGAGAAGGCTGCCAGTGAGCCAAACACAATCCAGATACAGTGCTTTAGGGCTGAAGGAATCAGAGTGAATCACCTCTCAGCCCCTGAGACAAAATTGCAAACTATGCCCACGTGTCTTTCTCATCTCTCCATTCTGAGTTTAGGTGGTAAAGAAGACTACACTGTGCTCTATTAAAAAACAAAAACAAAAACTTCCCTAGCAATATGAAAAAGAACTTTACAACTGATTAAACTAATGTAACATTATGGGTCAACTATTCCTCAATTTAAAGAAAAACTGATGGAAGGAGCATTGGAAGAGGTAAGAGGAAGATTCGGCGGGGTGGGGAGCCCAGACTATTGATCACGGTATGATCATTTCCATGTGAGTACCATGTGGCTTGGAAATCAACCAGTCATTTAAAATGCATGAACTGAGTAACCAGAGCGAACACCACAAAGAAAACAGAAAAGCCTTCATGGTTCTCACGCTCTAGAAACTCAGTCTCAAAGGCCTCATTCCATTCCTACCACTGTAGTAATCTACTGATTCATGATTTTAAGTCATGTTAAAGATGATGTATAAATGTAGGAGAAAGCGGCAGTTTATTGCAATAAAATGCATTCTTCTCCTATCCAAAAAAAAGCTTAGTTATTTCATGATAAAAAGCAAATCAGTTAAGAATGACTTTAGTAATCCAAGATACAACCACAAAATAAGGCCACATATAAGCAAAAATCTATATATTTGTCCTTGGAAATCTTTGCAGTTGGTAATATCAAGTTATAATTTTCCATCACCATTTTAATGAATAATGGCAAGAGATACGAAATTTTTTCACCATTTCCAAATATAAAGATATATAAATATATCACAACTCATTCAATTACAAAATAAATCTCTCAGGACAACAGTTCAATGCCAAAAAGAATTTCCTATTCCCCTGATATAAAAGCAAGCTGTTTAAAGTAATGTACTAGGCTAAATTTAGCTCTGCTTTTCAATGAATTTAAATGCATAAGGCAATTAATAATCTCCTGACACCTCCCTATGGCAAGCTAGAGCCTTCCAGACATTCCCTTGTCTATTAATGAGAACTCACAGCACATGAAGATTTTATGTCTTGGGGGCCATCTAGGAGCTAAAAGGCCATAGGTGGGATAATATGTAGTAATAGCCCCATACCTGCACTTGCTTCCCCTTCATTGTGACCCTATTCTTTTTTTTTTTTTGAAATAAGAGGGAAATTACTAGTAAGCTATATATGCCATAAAAGAGCTAAGCTGACAAAAACAAAAACAAGGGAGGGAGTAAAATGAAATAGCTTGTGACCCTGGAGATGAGACCTTTCTGTTTTTAGAATTGCTACCCATTAAGTCATTATCTAATGCATAATTTGAAGTTTGGGGACACCTTCTAAAGGCCTGAAATATAATAACTGCAGGTTCTACTCCATCATTTATCTATTGGGAACTGTTCGGGAAAACCATATATGTGACTGGTCTCTCCAGCTGGACTTCCCCACATGGATGATCCATAGCATCACAAAATCAACATATCCAAACATAAATGCTTCTTACCCCAAAGTCTGCACTCCCTGCTGGGTACTCATTTCAGGGAGTGGCATCAATGACCTAATTGCCCCATCCGAACACTTACCCATCTAACATCAATACATCCTTTCTCTCATAATTTCAATATTGCTATTGAATGTATCTCCTCCCTGAAGAGTGACATGCCTGAGGACTGTTATTTGTCCTGGGAATTAATGGGAATTAATACCACGACCTCTTAAACTGCTCCCCCCCTTCAGTGCTGCCTCCTCCAGTAAGTCCTGGAAACTTCTTAAAAAATCATATACATTATCTATATTGTGTGATTTGTAATTTTATCCAGAATTTTCTGTCTCCCCCCCCCAAAAAAAATCAGTCTGAAGAACTACTGATAATCTTTGTAGTGTTCTGCCACCCACACTCTCTCTGATCTCCTTCATCTGGGGGAGACAACCATCCACTGTTTTAGATGAGATAACCACAATCCAGTTAACAAAAACAGGTGGTTTTTTTTCCTCGGAGTATTGTCTGTCTCTCCTACCAGAATGTAAAAAGGGAAGGCATCTTGTTTATCTTGCTCATCACTGCATCCTCAGTGTCTAGAAAGGTATCTGGCACACTGCACTTATTTATAAATATTTGATACAGGGATGCCTGGGTGGCTCAGTCGGGTAAGCATCCGACTATTGGTTTCGGTTCAGGTCATGATCTCAGGGTCATGACATCAAGCCCCGAGTCAGGCTCCATGCTCAGTGTGGAGTCTGCTTGAGGATTCTCTTCCCCTGCACTTGCCCCTGCTCTTGCATTCTCTCTTTCTCTCTCCCTCTCTGAAATAAATAAATCTTTAAAAACATATATTTGATATAGTAAATGAGGAAAAGAAACCTGGGGGTCATCTGTAACTTTCTTCTCTCTCTTCCGTCCCTCTCTTCCAACCACATGTATCCAGCCAACAACAGTTGTGCTTCCTGATCACAACTTGAACCCATCCTCATGCTACTTCCATGCTGCCTTTTGTTACCTGGTCCAGCCCAACCTCCCTCTCCTCCTGGGTCTCTCTGAGGACACCCGTACCTCTTCCATCTTATCCTCCCCTCTGCAGCCAGAATGAACCTTCTGAAGGGCAGTGGAACCCCACGCCACTCCACTGGTTCCCCAGGAACAACTTACAAAGAACTCCATAATGTCCCCACTTACACATCCAGTCTCACCTCTAAACACTCCTCAGTCTCTTTGTTCTGGTCCCTCGTAGTCTTCATTCATTCATATTCAGTTAGCAATAAAACACACACCATAAAGTGATGCTCAGCTTACAGACTAATGTGCATTATGAGATCCTTATTTACATATTCCTAGAGTAGCCATTTCTGAGCCAAAAAATCTCTCACGATTAGCGTCAGCCAAACACAATTTGTCAAATATTGATTCAGATGAATGACCATCCATAAATGTTGTTTCTCTCAACTCAGCCATTGATTAATAAAATTGAGATCTCTAGCAAGGACCTGAACTAAGGGCGGTTTATGCTGTTCTCTAAGAATAAACAAAAACTTTACTCTGAAATCAGAGAACAGTAGTCCGCATGACATCATCTTAAGCAATGTATGGAACCTAGAGAAGATTCTGATTTTCTCGTCTGCCTATCTCACACTCACATGGCATATCAAAGTTAACCCAAGCTGTGACAGTGGCATTTTAAGAAATAAAAACTAGGAGGTTAGAAATCCAGACAGACTCGGGAATGGAGATAAGGAAAGCTGCCCTTGTCCATTCTAAGCTAGGAGCCCTAAAACTAGAGATAACAAATTTTCTGAGTTAATTTCTTAGTAGACAATTCAGCCTCTATAATTCCTAAAAAAATATAATATTAATATAATATAAATATGGAATTTCTTCAAGTAATGTCAACTCTTTCATTACATTGATTTCTGTAATCCCCTAAAGGAACTACTCCCTTCCTCCTCTGGGCTCTACAATACTTAGATTACACCATAACCAGCATTTATCACACCTGTTATACTTGACTGTGTATACGTCTGTTTCCCCAACCACACAGAGGGAGGAACACCGCATTGGAAGGGCTATTGACAGGGCCATGTGCAGTTGAGGAGGTTGTGCACTGCCCAGTTTTGGGGTTTACCATTCACACCACTGTCTCTGTGAATAGGACATATCACAGATCTGCGTAACCTGCATGGTCACAAGTGGGAGTGTATATAAAGTTATTTAAATCACAAATACATATATATGTATGTGTGTATATATACAAAAGAGTATTATCCATAAATTATATATGTGAAAGCACTTGATGAGCTTAATGCATTATAAAAATGAAAGATATTTTATTATTACTATACCTATCTCTATATGTCAGCATTTAAATCATTTTCATACATATTACACCTAATTAAATTGAAATATTTTGAGATACAAATGTAAAAAGTAAACCAGAAAGGTATTATAAGAAAATATAGGATATTTGTATAACTTCTCTTTGGTTTTCTAAATGTTTATTTTTTTATAGTATCCTGTTTTTATTTCATGTTTACAATACCTTAGAACTCAGAATAATAAAAGTTTCCTTCTGCTCTTTAAAATAATTAATTAATTAAAATATAAAATATGCTTAATTTTAGGCCTCTATGTATCAGCTATTTAGCTAAAAGATAAAAATGGAGAGCTTATGTTCTTTATTAAGACATCTACTGCCTAAGTAAGATCTTCCCCTTGTATTATAAGTTACTAAACCAAATGAAAACAGTCTTACATTAGTAAAGTTTAAAATTCTCAACAGCACGTTTAAAAGTAAAACAATATGAAAATACAGTAACACATAAAACAATTGCACTAAGTGATAAATCAGTCATTTGAATATTAATGTGGATAAAGAAAAGTCATTGGAAGGAGGCATATGAGTGAACAGCAAAACATATGGGGACCTGGTTTTTCACCAGGTTCTGGTACCAACTAACTGTGTGAACACAAATAAGGACTTGATATCCCTCCACCTGAGTGCATTAATAGTAACAATAAAACCTGACATTTTTAGAGAGCTTTACCATGGAAAAATACATTCATGTATAATTGCCTATGACTCTTCTCTGGAAACTAGTCTTCAAACTATGCTCTGAGGAGTCAGAAGAGTTCTATGCAATCATAGGGGCCCCTGAAGGAAGCAAGGATAAAGTTGGGAAGGATTTCAGGAGCCCAGCCCAATTCCACCAAAGCAAATCTATGGTTACCTGTTTTATAGCTTAGTCTTCTGCATAAGATTTCATTTGGAAAAGTGGCTCTGAGTCTAAGAAAAAAATGTGGAATTTCTTTCAAGGCTCTATGATTCTCATTTTTTTAAAAACAAAACTTATTGCTATGCAACCATTTGTAAGATGGTTATATTCAAAACACTTTAAGATTATTTTTAGAAAAGATAAATCTTCAAAAATTCTGTAGAGAAACTTTCTTATCTTTCTGTATTGTTTACATTTTTTAAGATATGTATAGATTACTTTCAAAAATGGGGGAGGGGGGAACAAGATGAAACCAGAGACAGAGACAAACCATAAGAGACTCTTAATCTCAGGAAACAAACTGAGGGTTGCTGGAGTGGAGGGGGGTGGGAGGGGTGGTGTGGCTGGGTGATGGACATTGGGGAGGGTATGTGCTATGGTAAGCACTGTGTATTGTGTAAGACTGATGAATCACAGACCTGTACCCCTGAAACAAATAACACATTATGTGTTAATAAAAATTTTAAAAATAGGGGGGAAAACCCTTAAAATAATATTTGTTTTGGAAAAAAATTGAGATCTCTCTCTAAAAGACCAACTGAATTCCCTTATCCAAAACAATAAGATGACCATACAATTTTTGCCCAAACTACACACTTTTGATAGTAACAGAGATGCCATTAATTATTAGTTCAAGACAATGGAATTAAGCTAGACTATCCCCAGACAAAGAGGGACATATGGTCAGTCATCCTGCTGATGAAAAATCTGAATGTGACCCCATGGGAAAAACAAAAGAACCCCAAATGAAAACAGTCAAAAAACAGACGTGCGGCCTTGACTGGACTATATGCCATCCTGGTACCACAGACGGGATGCACAGTATCTGTCTTCACATCTACAATCTCAGTTTCGTGCAGATCCAGTTAAGTGGGAGATCGTGAGACAAATGCTCATCTCCAACAGAACTCACTTCAGCATGAACAGCTGAAAATTACAGTGAGAAAGTTAATTCCAGGGGTTTGGCTAATTGAAAGCTTTCTAAAATTAATGAGTCTAGCTTAATAGAAAGCTTGGATACTCAGCAGTCCAAATAGGCACTAAACAGAGTACATGATCCTATGATGCTTCTGAGAGGAAAAAGAAACAGTAAAGTGTCAATGTCATCTTCACACCAGCGTAGGAAGGAACTGGGCTAATGTACTTGTGAATCAGATAATGGGATCCTAAAGAATACAGATTTTTGTGTTTTGAAAGCCTGCTTTATTGTTATCCTAATTATTATATTTCAATGTGGTATGACTTCTAGAAATTTATACATAGTTTATGAATTTTTACGTCAACAAACAAGTTGCTTTCTAGATAAAATATGCCTTTTTCCAGGAAATTAATAAATGTCCCTTGTTAAAGAAACATAGCCTACAGATCCTTACCACCTTAAAGGAGTACTTTAGGTTACCAAGAGTTACTAATAAAAACACCAAGAGTTACTAATAAAAATACAGTGACAAGGTCTTCTTACATACTAAATAATTTGGCTGGCCTTTGTCCCTGGTTCCTAGGAGGGAGCCTTTAAACACCTGGAATTTCCTGAGTAATAGGGTTTTCTTTGTTAGTCTCTCAGACTACTCTTGCCAGAAAGACCAACCATGTGATTTGAGGGTTGGGGATTTGAACCACATGGTATCAACTGGCCTTTTAGGAAGGGAGGGGGCTTGGGATTGAGTTCAAGCACATGGCCAATGATTCAATCAATCATACCTATGTAATAAAACCCAATAAAAGCTCTGGAGATTGGGCGCCTGGGTGGCTCAGTTGGTTAAGCGACTGCCTTCGGCTCAGGTCATGATCCTGGAGTCCCGGGATCGAGTCCCGCATCGGGCTCCCTGCTCGGCAGGGAGTCTGCTTCTCCCTCTGACCCTCCCCCCTCTCATGCTCTCTCTCTCTCATTCTCGCTCTCAAATAAATAAATAAAATCTTTAAAAAAAAAAAAAAGCTCTGGAGATTGTAGTTCAGGTGAGCCCCCTGGTTGGGGATATACACTGAAGTGCCTGGAGGATAATGCATTCTGAGGACACAGAATGTTTACAGTCAGGACCCTCCCAACCATTGACTTTACTGCATCTCTTCTTTTGGCTGATCCTGAGTCATATCTTTTGTAATAAAACCATAATCATTAGCACAGCACTTTCCTAAATTCTGAGAGTCGTTCTGGTGAATTGCGGAAACTGAGAGTCATAGGAGCCACTAAATTTCTAGTCAGTTCTTCAGAAGTGCTGGTGGCCTGGAAACCCAGGCATGGGGCTGGTATCTGAAGTGAGGGAAGGCTTGTGGGGGCGTTGAGTCCTTCACCTGTGAAGTCTTTAGTCTAAAGACCAGGTTGTTACTGCCAGAATTGCATTAGAAACCTAAAGATGTAATCCAGTCTCAAGAAATGTGAATAGCTAGATAATTACCCAACATAAAGGGGGAAAAAAAATGTTGCACTTTGATTTAAGGTTTTAAAACCTGCATCCACCAATAAAGTTAAAATTATAACCTTTAAGAGGATGTTCTCCTAGAGTAAAACTAACAAAAGTTCTTTACATGTGAAACAGTATCAAAGGAATGTGTAAAATGTTAGCATCCTGACAGCTTAGGATAATTTAAGGTGCTCTCCCCCAAACACAAAAATACCACAGCTGAGTCTCTGCAATTTGAGGTTGACCTTCCATTCACACCTTCCTTCGCATCACCACACTGTCAATGGCGTTCGTTTGATAGAAGGCTAGCCAGTATTGGAAATTCCATCTCTAACAGAGGAGGAGCACAATGTAGCTGACAGTCTTATTTAGAAACTCAATCAATGGTCTTAGCTTATTGGCACTCTGCAGTCACCAATTACATTAAGTGATATGAAGTCACGGTGTAGCCATGTTGTCAACTATTTTCATTGCTCTTTGATATTTTCATTCCAACAGCTAAAGAACAACAAAATTAATCAAGAGCAAGGTTCTTTGGGTTGGGATTCTCCTAAAAATTTCCCTTCCATTTTCAATGTATGAAATGTGTCCTTTTTATTAATGTGTTAACGTTCTAGCAGATATGAGAGGTGACTTGAAAACAACTGAAGCATGAGGGGACACACAGGATTCCCTCCCCAGTGTCAACAGCGTCTTAGACAACTTAGGAACAAGAGCAAACAACCAGCCCACCACTGCAAACCCAGGTCATTGTTGGCAGTTCCACTGACAAAATCAGAGCAAATTTGCGGGATTTTGTTGTTGTTGTTGTTGTTGTTACTCCCCAATGATATGATAGAGTAAAATCTTCAATGTCCTAGCTTTAAGATTTATTCCTACAATTGCTGATAGGAGTCACTGTGGAATGTTCAGTCAGGGAACAAGAAGATAAATTGGCAATATAAGAACCAGAGACTGGAAGAGGAATGAAAGCAAGACTGGAAGAGAATTAGACTGGACCAGCTGGGGGTCTTTCTAGGCTAATACCCTGGTGTGGATCCTGAAAACGTGAATTAGGCAGAGGTGGACAGGGAGAACAAAGAGAAAGAAGGAGATGTGAAAACGATTTCTTTAGCAACACTAACAGCCCTCGATTCAAGAGAGACCCATCGAAGATGACCCATGTGTCTAGCCTAAAGCCTAGAAAAATACTAACCCCCACAGAAAAGCAGATGGTAGGGACAGCAGGCAGGTTTGGATGCAGGAATAAATGATACCCCTGTCAGTTTGGAATTTTACATGTTCGCAGGCTTTGCTGGATATTTTTAACACTACTGAGGCTTTTGACACCCAGTATAAGCTTTTTATTGCTCCACCATTTAAGGTTATACAGTATAATCCAACTAGGGAGAGATTCTACTGCAGGAGAATAATGGCAGGTACACTCATGGCTGGGAAAGTGCAGACGAAGCTCATGGGCACAGGCAGAATAGTGAAGAGAGCTGAGCCACCAAAGCTGGTCACAAACTTGGTCTTAACGAACCATAACAAAGAGCCAGTACCTGAAACATCAGTGGGGTGGTTGCAGAAGAAAAATTCAAACTCTTGATCATGTGACTTTCAGAATCGTATTTTGACATAAATCCTTTGATAATGACTGTTTTAGCTGTTCCTTGCTCACCAATTAGCAGCACAGCCTAAGAGAGACATTGAGAAAGAAATCCAAGGAATGCAATACAATGAGCATGAGCTCAATAGTGTGCCCCCCACGCCCAAGTCGAAAATTCACATGTTGAGGCTCTAACACCCAGTACTTGAGAATGTGACTGTATCTGGAGATAGGATCTTTAGAGAGATGATGATCAGGTGAAAATAAGGCCATTCGGGTGGGCCCTAGTTCAATCTTACTGGTATTCATGTAAGAGGACAAAATCTGGATACACGTACACAAAGGAACAGCAGGGATGGAGTCACAGGCATAAAGAGTATGGGGGGACACGGTGAGAAGGCAGCCACCTGCAAGCCAAGGACAGAGACCACAGGCAATCAAACCTGCCAAGACCTTCATCGTGGACGCCAAGCCTCCAGAACTGGAGGGAAAGAAATGTCTGCTGTTTAAACCACTCGTCTGTGGTGATTTGTTACGGCGGCCCCAGCAAACTAACACAGCCATCGGAAGAGGAGGATTTCTCTTTGGACAAACAAGTCCAAGTTCACTTTCTCTCAACTACTGTGTGAGAAATAATTCCTTGATCATGCACTGGAACTATTCAACTCTTAACACTGTTACTCGAGAATAATAAAAGAAGCATATTAATTTGGGTAATACTTTCATTTACTCGAAACAGCAACCCAAAACATACTAAGATAAATGCAAGATAAAAAAAAAAAAAAAGATAAATGCAAGATGCCTTGTGTTTTCAAGCGACATTTTAAAATATGCTATTGTCAATAAAAGTCAAAGAGCCACACCTTGCCCTGTTTGGCGATGGTTTTAATTAGAAAGTCAGTCCTCACGTTGTCAACATTTGGCACCAGGATGGAGCCATATTCTGGGGTGATGTCAGATGGATACACATATTCCTCAGTGCACGTGGTCCAGTGCCTCCATTCACCTGAGACGAACAGAGAACATGTACAACCTCACATGCCCATAAATAACTGAAGTCCTGACCGGAACAACCACACGTCCTTGACATCTCATGAAGCCATCTTTCAAAAACTCCCCATAAAATGAAGATCATTAGAACCATAGATCTAAGTACTATTTAAGTATGTGTTAGCCGAGTCAAAATTTCCCAAGGAACAATTCCAAAGTGTTATTATTAGGAAATATGAAGAAGAATCCTGGAATTTTCTTTTTAAATATGTCAGTTTTCAATTACGTCTGTATAAAAGTTAAGAATACAGTGATAGTAGTATGTACCTAAGACCATTTAAAATATCTAATATCACAAGCTTTTCATTACACACTTCCTTAATTATAAATCAAAAATAAAAGATATAAATATTGTATATATATATACTTTGTATGTACTTTATATACATGTATGCACATATAAATAAACTTGAGGTATATATAGATAGATACAAATGTATAGATAAACACATATTTGGTAAAAATATACTTCACACTTTGTAATTTTTATGTAAATTCCTGATTATATAAATGGCTGAAACAGATCTGATTTGGAGATTTTTCTCTAATTTTTATTTTTAGATTGATTTATTTATTTTAGAAAGAGAAAGAGTGCACAAGTGGGGGGGGTAGGGCAGAGGGAGATGGAGAGAGAGAATCCTCAAGCAGACTTCCCATTGAGCTGAAATCAAGAGTCATATGCTTAACTGACTAAGCCACCCAGGTGTCCCCCTACTTTGTTTTTAATTCATTAGAAGTTCAGTAAACAATATACTTAACAAGGGGAAGATGTGCTTTTGGAACACAAATGAAATAAAATTTCGAAAAAAAAACAATTAGGTTTCTTCACACATGAAAATTTCCATTTCAATTTTACAGCCAAGTGTTTTAATTACCATTTAGAAAAAATAAAATTTATGTAAATATTGGCCAGTGGAAAAAAACTGTTCCCATGTGTTGTGTATGAGTCCATGGAAGCAAGGATCCTCACCAGTGGACGAGACGTAATAGTCAAACATGGTGTCCTCCGTCCCCTCCAGAGGCGGCAAATCCAAGGTCAAGGCTTCCTGAGAACACAGCCAGTGCTCCAGCCGGCGTCGGCCCTCCAGTTCAAGCAGGGCACCAACGCTCCACATCAGGGAGAAGACGTACAGTCTCCCCAGGTGCTCTGGTGTGACCTCCACACCTTGCTCCTGAGCACAAAAGAAACTTGCTGTTTTAATGCTTGCTTCTCGAACTGACATTTTACTTGGAGGTTTCAATGAAAATAACAAAGATGTGAAAGGGACAACAGTTTTCCCCAAGACAAGAACAAGGGAAAGATGAATGAAATTGGGAAAAAATACAGAATTGATCTCGAGGAATACCAAGCTGGTCTCCAAAATAAATCTGGAGGCTTATTAGATGACAGTGAACTTGCCACTAAATTATAAACTGATGGCTTCCTTGGTGAAAACAGAAATGAGAAAAATGCAAAAGATGCATGTGCACGTTTAAAACATCCCCCACCCCAACCACAGGCCTAACAGAACCAATTTCAAATATTGTACTCTCTGCACAACATGGCTCTGTTAATAAGAGAGAAATTTCTAGAAATTTGAGCAATTTACCTTTGGAGGGATCAGCCCTTGAAGCATGTTAATGCTCTGCATGATTACAAAAGCCTCAAGCATCTCCATCTTGTATTCTAAGTTCTGGATACTGAAGCGATACAGGTCAGGAAAAGACTTGCCGTAGAGCTGACGAAGAATTTCAGCTTCTTGAGGCGAGCGTTTCTTAAGGAAACCCTGTTCATTTACAGATTAATGCATTAATAAGTTAACTAGCACACCAGGAGAATGGCCATTTTGGGACAAAAATTTTTTAAATATTAATTAATGATAATACTGCATATAGGATGTGCCAGGCCTTACTAACCGGGCTTCCATGCATTAATTCATGTAATGCTCAAAATAACACTATGAGGTAGGAGTTATTATTATCTTCCTTTTACAGATGGGAAAACCAAGGCCCAAACAGTGGAAGTAATGTGCCCAGGATCCCACAGCTGGTGAGTGCCAAGGACAGAATTCAAATGCACATGTTCTATCACCACCCTATACATGTGCTCAGGTCTTAAAGCCAAGATGGAAAAAAAGTCTTAAGCTCTTAATTAAAACATACTAGAAGAAAATGAGGAGGCATATATAGAGAAATAATTTAGGAAAAGAAAAAGGAATAAAAGATGAACAAAGGAAATCCATACCCACATTGTTTTAAATGGGATAAAAGATTTATCAAGTTAGTTGTTTCCTTTTATTTCTTCTAATTTAATTAATAACCAATGTCGAAAAATATCAAAGAACACCCCAGAAAATGGGGAATTTAGTCATTTGGGGAACCCACTTTAGAAAAGTGCATGTGATCTCTAACAAAATACCACTAACACACACTATTCTCTAAAGCTGACGCAAGTTCCCTCGGCCTCAAGGGATCAGCTCATTCTTAGACACTGAACAGAAGCAATAAAATGTTGATTCCAAATTATTCATCAATTCATGAATTTACCAGGGTGCCACAGCAACAAAAACAGAACATAGCCCTTTTGAGTTGATGGAATCAAAAAGACTGCCATACACAGGGCCAATTAATCAGCTTGGCTCCCAGGATACCAGTGAACACAGCTTCTCCACCCGTCTGCCTCTAGTAACTCCCTAGAGTTGCCTTGTACTGCTCTCAACACTCCCAGTCTGATTCTTTGTGAGTCTTGCTAACGATTCGTGAGAAGAAACTGCATTATTTAAAAGCATATAAAAAATTAGGTAAGGGGCGCCTGGGTGGCTCAGTCGGTTGAGCGTCCGACTGTTGATCACAGCTCAGGTCTTGATCTCACAGACGTGAGCTCAAGCCCCATGTTGGGCTCCATGCTGGGTATGGAGCCTACTTTAACAAAATAAAATTAGGTAAGTGTAGCATTAATGTGAGAACCTTATTCATCCTCAACATAGAACATAATAGAAGCTTATTTCATAAATAGCAAAGTCTAAATATTCATTAGCTAGTCGTGTAGAAGTATTTTTTAAAAGCCTTTGTGAATGTGAAGTATTTGGGGAAAATCACAGAAATACTTTTTTACTTGGAGCTTGCCGCTGTATCTGTAGTTACCAAATCTGGACCTATTGTGGTACTTCTAAAAACAAAAGCAAAAACAAAAACCAACTTCTGAATCTTACCCCCTCACCCCCAACCCAGAGATTCTAATTTGGAAGGATTGGGGTATGACCCCATCATTTGTATTTTAAAGAACTGTCATTGATGATTATTCTTGCAAAGCCAGTGCTCAGAACCCTTGCCCTGTATTCTCTTTAATGGATGGATAATTTGATTGAGAAATCTGAAATCTTTAGAAGCATATTTAGTGACATATCCAATTATATGTAAGTATCATTTTGCCATATAATCCCCTCTTTTTTCGTATCTTCACATTTTACCAAACCTAAACCCTTTTTCAACCCAGGTTTCTGTAAATTCTGAGAAGATATTATTAAAAGTTAGGATATATTCATAGAGAAAGAGAAGCACAAAAATTAATGACAATACAAAGTAAACACCTACTTAATTTAAATTATGATTTTAGGGGGCACCTGGGTGGCTCATTTGGTTAAGTGTCTGCCTTCGGCTCAGGTCATGATCTCAGGGTCCTGGGTTCAAGCCCTGCATCGGGCTCCCTGCTCCGCGGGAAGCCTGCTTCTCCCTCTGCCCGCTGTTCCCCCGCTTGTGTGCTCTCTTGTGCTTGCTATCTCTCTCTCTCTCACTCTCTCTCAAATAAATAAATCTTTTTTGAAAATTATGATTTTATAAGTTTTCAATCAAAATGATCTCCAAAAAATTATGTAAATAAAATAATAAATTTGACCAACAATGTCAAAAAAGATTTCACACCTGGCTTATCTAATAAGCATTTTGCCTTATAGCATTTATTTAGTAAAATATCTATGTATACAAGGCATTTAACTATAATCTGATTATAATCAATATATTCTAGAATGTATTGGTGATAAGAAAATAATATACCTTTTCATGAACTGGAGATATTATCTGAAATATTATTTCCAAGAACGAACATAAAACTAATGACTACTGAATCTCATAAAAATCCCTTATATGCAATTTTTCCCTTAGATGGAATTTTAATAAATTGTTTTCTTAAAGCTGAAATTCTAAGATGATTGCTCCCAAACTTTACATGACTGAGTACCTTTTTAAAATGTCATGAATTTCCAAAGTGATCAAATTAAATTTTACTTATTCACAGTTTGGCGGGATTATTGATTCAGTGAGGCCTGGCAACTACCCCACAACCCACAGTGGAAATCACAGGTCTAAAGAGATGAGAAGAGCCCTACAGACACCACGATGCTGAAGGAACCTGTAAGGGACAATCAGGGTTCCAACATCCCAGAGCAGGCAAGGAGTGGCCTTAAATAGTAGCGATCAAATGCAATGACACCAAAGGTCTGCAGAAAAATCAACAGTGCTCTACAGGAATGCTAAAGACTGGTTCCTCCTTCAGTGCACAAAAGAAAGACTCCACTCATACCTCGAGAATAGGACTCCAATCAAGGATAGAAGAACTCATGAAAACCATTCCATTTCTTGAGACAGTAGCAGGTGAAGCGTTTTCAATGTTATGGGGTTCAAAAATGATCTTGCAGTCTGGAGCCATGGGAATCCGATCGCCATTGGCAAGAGTTAGAGTTTTGTTATCATCCAAAACAGAATTCAGATTTTCAATCCAAATGGCATCTACTGGACCATCAAGAACTATCCAGATATGTTCACCTAAAATATTCCACCAAAGGTGGGGGGAAAAGCATACGTACACATATATACATAGACACATAACTACTATACTAGCAGAAGTACTGTAACTTGATGTGATTTTCATTAAACTTTGATAGAAATGATTATTTTTATCACATAGGACTTTTCCAGTTCTTTATATACCAGTTGTTTAAAGCACATAAAGTAAAAAGTCATTTTTCATTGAACAAATATTCATTGAGCACTTTCTATGTATCAGCACTGTTCTAGAGTCTGGGGATTTTGTGGTAAATAAGACAATTCCTGCTTTCACAGACCTTACACTCTAAAGGGTAGAGATGATAATCAATCAAACCATAAGCAAAGAAATATCCAAGATAAGAAAAATTAAGAAGAATAAGATGATGGGGCATTGCTTTGGATAAGGTAGTCAGTAATATAGTTCAGGAGAATGAAGAGATGTAAAGATCTAGAGGTAAAGTCTTCCAGGCAGTAGGAATAGCAAGTGCAAAGGTCTCAAAGTGAGTACAAGCATAGGGTGTCCCAGGAAGAGCAAGAAGTTGAACCTAGTAAATAAGAAGAGAAGGAGGAGAAGAATGTGAGTACAGTCAGAAGGACAGCCAGAAAGAACCACAGAATCAACTCTGGCTTGCACATCTTACATCTGAGATGTCCCACAGACATCCCACAGTGTTGCTGAGCTGGAGGTTCAAGGGAGAGGTCAGGGTTGAAGATTAACATGTAGAAGCCACCAGCTTAGAGATGGCATTTAAAACCATGGACTGGGTTTTTAAAATTTGTTTCTTCTAGATAGTAAAAGTAGAAACAGGAGGTCTGAGGACAGAGTCACTTTGATGGTCAGACTTCTAGTAGTGTCTCCTTTGCTGGCTCCTCCCTCTGGCAGACCCCCCATGAGGCAGAGGTAGAAGGAGAGCCAACAGGTAAAGTTTCCCTGAAGCCAAGTGATGGAAGAGTTCCGAGAAGGGGGGTGATCGACCGTGCCAAGATCCCATGACAGCCGGACTAGCCTGAGAACTGACAATTTATATCTGGCGAGCTGGAGGTCATGAGTGTCCTTAAAAGAGTAGTTTTGGAGGACCACTGGGGACAAAACCTGCTGGGAGTCACTTACGGAGATATCTGGAAGTAAAGAAAGTGACAAGCATCCACGGAATGGTCAACCACAATGCCATCATAAACTTAGGTATTCGGTTTAATAGTTCCTCTTAATCTCCTAATCTCTAGTTTCTCTTTACTGACACCATGACCAAGTTTGTAACTGTAGTTTTTATTTACTGTGTAACCCCTGTAATATATTCTATGTCCAGTCAACTGCTTTGAAAATCTTAATTATGCTCATTTGACTTGATTTTAAGTAAAATGATCTAAACACCAGAGTCCCTTAGAAAAAGCATGTTGCCTTCTTTAAGGAGGAAAAAAAACACCTCTCTGAGCTCCCATTCTTGGGAGCACTGGGCACCGGATCTGTTTACACAGGATTATTGAAACAAGGTCAGAAACAAAATTTGATTTATATCCAATAAAACAATAATTCCAAATATGAACACACTTTTGAAATCCCATGTTTTCATGTCTCTTTTGACAACTGATTTTTAGGTTGATGAGCTCCATTCCCTAACTGAGAACTGGGATGGCACCAGCTTTTAAACATTTATTGGTAGAAACTATTCCAAAGCAGAGACTCCTGAAGAAATAGCCCAAATATCTTGTCCTTCTCCTGGATCCTTCTTTCTCTCTGCAAATGCATTCACTGTGCCTTTCTCCTCCTTATTCAGGAGTGAGAAACATGATGAGAGGAGAGTTAATATCACCTCTTCCATCCAAGCTTATATTCCAGGAATACCGGGTTCAATTTCCAGACTCCGTAAGTAAGAGAATATTCAGAGTGAACCACTAGCCCTTAACAAGTTTGTTCACAGGACAACCAAACACCAGTGTATACCTAAACAGAATAATTTCTTAGTTCAATATAAACTTCATTTTTGACATATGTAATTTTCTTCCCAAAGAAGCCTATTTCCTCCTGTGATTTTATAGGAGAATCAGTTTTCCAAAAATAGGCTATACTTAAATAAAAATAACATTTTTAAAAGATTCAGTGAAATAGTTATAGTAAAATCACTTTATTTAACACTATCAATTTTCTGTAACAGCTTTTTCTTTCTCTTTTATTCTAAGATATCACAGGGATACAGAAATATTTATTCAAAAGGAAAATAATTTCTTTGTAACAACTACAAAGAAGAAAGGTGGGACAGGGGGATTTTAAATACCCTAATCAATAATTTCAGTATTTCAACATGACAAATATACTGATTTAGGACTTCTTAATCTTGGCTAAGATATTATATGGAGAATATGTTCTACTAATTCTAAATAGGCACCAAGGATTTTATTTAGAAGGACATGTCAAGAATAATACTTCATCTTCTACCTTTCTTGGCCCTCAGTGTTTTCCTCCAAAGGGTTGAAAATATCCCATCAGTCCAGTCGTTTGTGGCCACGTCAAGCCGACCAAACATCTGTGGGGCCGTAATCGCTTTGGGATTCATCCTCAGTTCCCGGTGTGGCTTTCCACAATCTGTACCAAGTAAATTCAAATTTTAAATGACTCAGATGTAGAGTGAACCATCATTAGGTAACATTGAACTAATTTGCAATGTACCATCGGCAGGTGTTCAAAATATGAAAAACACAAAATTATACTGAGAATATATGTCTTACTGCATTCCAAGTTATCATAATTAACACTGTTATATTTTATGGACTAACATACTTTTGTTTTTATCCTTCTGTAAAAGGAAACATAAAGGGGGGGAAAGATACCATGTTGGTATTGATGAACAAATTAACATAACCTGGAAGTTCTTTAAATTTCACAGCTCAAAAATCTTTTGATTTACGGTATACCAGATTAAGTCTGGTCTCTGAAATGTCACCCAGAAGATGCCTCATTCTCTCCATAACCAGCTTCAATTCACTGAGATGTGTTCTTGCTCATTTGGAAAAAGTAAGCTAAACTAATGCTGCAAGAATCAAGGACTTTTCTTTTGTGGCCAACCTCAAAAAAAAGGTCTTTGAATCCTTCAAACCCTAAAACTACTCTTAAAGGGGCCAGATTCTGTACATAAGCAGTTAATAAGCAGAAAGGTGAAGAATAAGGTTTAAAGTATAAAATCATAAAAATAGATGCTAAAATATTACATATTGTGTGAAAGATTGACAAACACAGGCAAGCATACATAACTACGCCCATCGAAAAACATGTTAAAACCCATCAAAACCAGGGCAGCTGCGTGGCTCAGTCAGTGAAGTGTTCAACTCTTGATTTCAGGTCAGGTCATGATCTCAGGGTCATGAGATCAAGTCCCACATCAGTTCAGTGGGGTTTCCCCGCTCAGTGGGGAGTATGCTTCTCTCCCTCGCCCTCTGCCCCTCCCTCGACCCCTGCCCCCTGCCCCCTGCCCAGCAAGCCTGTGCTCACTTTCTCGCGCTCTCTCTCTCCCTCTCTTAAATAAACAGATAAATCTTTAAAAAATATTAAAACTTATTTAGAAAATTAGACCATAGTTCTCCTTTTTTTATTTTTTAAAAGATTATTTACTATTTTTTAAAAGATTATTATTTATTTATTATTTATTAATTTGACTGAGAGAGAGAGAGAACATGCACAAGCAGGGGGTGAGGCAGAGGAAGAGGGAGAAGCAGGCTCCCCGCTGAGCAAGGAGCCAATGTGGGGCTCCATCCCAGGACCCTGGGATCATGACCTGAGCCCAAGGAAGATGCTTAACTGACTGAGCCACCCAGACACCCCTTTAGGTCTCCTTTTTTAATCACAAAAAAACTCAGGGTAATTATCTTTAATACTTTATGATCCTGAAGTTAAACTGAGTCACAATTCAGCTTTTTCAGAGCTGACGGGCAAAACTATTTTTTTACCTAACACACTTTACAAAAGGCCAGTCTACTCTCAAACAGTATGACAGTATCATAGCTAAAAACTGGACTTTGTCTGTTGCCCATATAAGAAAAACTGTCAAAAATTATTTCATTATGGTAGTAGGTAGAACTGCATTATTTTAATTTAAAATACCATAATATTTTTGTATAGAATTATTGAATCACTATGTTATACACCTGAAACTTAAATAACATCGTATGCCAACTATACTTCAATAATAAATTTTTTTAATTATGCCAAAAAAAAAAAGAAAGAAATACCAAAACATTGTTATAAGAGCACTCCAAGAAAAAAATGCTTGACTTTCAAAATGTTGGTTAAACTAATTCCTCCTCTCCTCCTAGGCATTTCTTGACTGTCCTGATCACTCCACCTTCATGGACTCTGCCCTAGAGTAGGCATCCTTTCTTGCTGTTGCCTCCTTATGGACTCCAGACCACCCCTCCTGTCCATGGTCTATTCTCTACATGGCCGCCAGGTGGCCTTCCACCCACAGAAGGTTGACCATACCCCTCCCCAGCTCAAGGGCTTCCCATCACCTACAGAATAAAACCTAGGTATTCAGCATAACTTATAAAGCTCCTCATGCCATACCTAAATTCCCCCCTAAAAGCAAAGCCTCAAACAAAGATGTGGGTACTGGGAGTTTGGAGTCAGGGCAAAGAGACAGTGAGACAGAAAAGGAGAGAATCCCCAAAATGGGCTCATTTGTGAAGTGGCCCCAGAGGTAGTATCCCTCTAATGGACAAGAGGAGATGGGATACTTGCCTTCAACGCTTCGCCCCACTAGTTGAGGCTATGGCTGCCTCAGGGGCATTAATTCCCACCCTCTTTCAGGCTGAGCCAGGAGTTCCCTAGATTCTAGGAAAGTCATAATGCTGAAAAACTAGGAGACAGCACTGGCATCTGTGGGAGAAGCTGTCCAAAGGGGGAGGGCCAAAGGGATGAAGCGCTGGGGGCCAGTAGCACCTGCTACACCTCCTCCTCTCCCCTAATCCCACCCACACACAGAGCACATTTATCCATACCAAAGCAATTTCTGGGTATGCCATGCTCTCTCCAGTCCCTCCTACCTGCCCAGGCTCTTCATTCTACTAAGAATGCCTTTTCTCCAACAGCTACTCAACCCCCAAACCTCAGCTGAAGCAGCACCTGCTCTGTAAGCCTTCCTATAATTCCTTAGAAAGGTCTCTGATCTCCTTTGCCTCTGCTCACAACATAATTGTCCAAACCTCCTCATAGCAATTCCGTGTTGACTAATAACTGTTACTCCACCAAACCGTAAGCTCCTTGAAGACACAGCCTTTTGTTTTCATGCCTGCCTTCCCATTTAAGCTACCGAACCTAGCAGGGCCTCAAACTACAGAATACTAGAGATATTTGATAAACAAATACATGATGAATAAGGACACAAATATATATGGGTCTAGTATAAGTTCAACCCAATTACCTTCTCAATCTTTGGGAGAATGAATATTTTCAGCAAGAAACAATATGTTGCTTAAAATAACAAATATTTGCCCTATACATTAAAACCAAGAACAGGTTAATCAACAGCTAATGATTAATTCATCTTTGCAAAGAGCTTCTCCAAAACCAGTGATGCCATATGGGTTATATAATTTAGACATATTATACATAATGTATCACTATCGTTTAATATTTAGTACTCATTTTGTTCAAGTCATTTTACCAGGTGCATTTGTAGTTTATTGTTCACAGAAGGCAGCTACATAATAATAACAAAAGTATTATTAAGCATGATTTGAGAGAACAGATCATTTTAAAGCTCTATAAAAATCCCCAAACACAAACTTAACAGCACGTGAAAAGCACATGATAAGTCTTTTGCAGGTGTGAGCTCTCAGTTTTGGCAAGGTAAGTGATAGCTGAGAGCACAGTTCTTTCTTAGTGTGGAGACTCCCTGGTGGACTTAATGTACAGAATTTACTGGGCCCCATCGCTGCGGATATAGGTATCCAGCTAAATCCAACATGTGCAGGACCCTAGAGCAATACAGAGCAATCTCCACAACCACCAACTCAAGATCAGTGCACTGGGTCTGCATGAGCTGACTGGAAAACCAACTAGGCACCTTCTCCCTATGGGACCATGTATTTGAATTCCAATAGGTAGAGTTCTGTGAAATTTTGGGACTCAAATCTGCCATGGCCAAGAGCTGCCTACACAGTACCTTCAGTATGACAGACATCAATGTCCAATCAGGAAATATAAGAATAATCACAAATGTGACAATGCCTATTATCTTTAGATGACCTCGGGCTAGGTAGGGACTTAGCTGTAAGGCTTAGGGAGATCTGGAAATTAAATGCAGTTATTTAACTTCACCAGAAAATCATCTGATTCTAGGTGGGAAATTAGTTTGTGATTAGGATGATTTTAGGAACTGAAATTGAAATATTTTTTTCTGTACTGGGAGGTTATATTAAGTCATTATTGGGTAGTGGCATGTTATAATGGAAAAAGTCTGGGCTTTTCATTAGTGGACCCTGACATTCTGAATCCTATCTATAATTTGAGAATCCTATAATTCTGAATCCTATCACTTACCATCTTTGCAACCTGTAGCATTTCTGAATTTGAGCCTTGAATTTTTGTACAAAATGGGGATGGTAATAGCCACAACTCAAGATCATTGTGAAAATTTAATGACATAAGTAAAACATATAACACAATATACAAAGTCACTGTTCAGGAATTTTTTTCATTCAGCATTATTCCCAGAAGCCAAGATATGGAAACAATTTAAATGTTCATTAATAGATGAATGGATTAAGAAAATGTGGTGTGTGTGTGTATACATATAAATATATATATTTTACATGTATATATATTTATTATTCAGCCATGAGCAAGAAGGACATCCTGCCATTTACAATGACATGGATGGACCTTGAGAACATCATGCTAAATGAATTAAGTCTGACAGGGAAAGACAAATACTGTGTGGTATCACTTATATATGGAATCTAAAAAAATCAAACTCTGAGAAACAGATTGTAGAATGGTGGTTACTAGGGGTTGAGGTGTAGGGAAATGGGGAGATATTGGGCAAAGGGTACAAACTTCTAGCTAAAGGATTAATGAGTTTGGGGAGCGAATGTACATTATAGCATACTATATATATATATATATATATATATATATAGTAGAGTGATTATAGCTAATTATACTGTATCATAAACTTGAATGTTGCTAGAAGAGTAGATCTTAAATGTTCTCACCACAAAAAAAGAAATGGTACCTATGTGACAAGATGGGGGTCAAAGTTCATGGTGTTAATTATTTTGCAACATACAAATGTTGCACATCCATACACTGTACACATTAAACACAATGTCATATGTCAATTATATCTCAATAAAGCTGAAAAATTTTTTCCCTTCTAGTTCATTATTATAATACATTATCGCTGAAATGAACCCAATAATCAGTAAAGCAGCATTCCTTCCTATACAAATAAATTAATGTATCTAACTTTCATGTCCCTCTTGGAGTATTCAAATGGGTCACAGCTACTTAAATGTGTTGCCCAGAGCAACACAGCTTGGGCGCCCCCTTACCTGCCATGGCTCTCATCAAGGTGTGGATGCAGGTGGTTTTCCCTGCTCCACTGGGCCCCAGGGTCATCATCCCATGCCGCACTCTCTGTGTCTCAAACAGCTGGATGACTTTGAGTTTCCAAGGAGGATGGTTGATTAAACCAGATTCTTCAACCTGAAAGCATAAAAGCCCCACATTGGGCCACATCAACAGCAATCGGAACTTACCGTTGTGCTCAAAATAAGCACAGACATTGAGCAGGGAGTAGAGGAATGGGAGTTATTGTTTAATGGGCGTGGAGTTTCAGTTTGGAAAGGCGAAAAAAGTTCTGAAGATGGATGGTGATGTTTTGCAAAATAATGTGAATGTACTTAATATCATGGAACAGTACACTTAAAAATGGTTAAATGGTAAATTTTATGTTACGGATTTTACCAAAATAAAAAATATATTGCTGGGGTGCCTGGCAAGCTCAGTCAGTGCAACTCTTGATCTCAGGCTTGTCAGTTCAAGGCCCACGTGTGGCATGGAGTTTACTTAAAATAGAAAATTTTTAAATATATATATTGCATAAAAAAATATATACATACAAAGACAAAAAGCAGGTTGACTATTCAAAATGTTATCCCAAGCCAATAAGAAACATCTGCATCTGCCTTTGGGAATTGAATACATTTATATTAATACATCCTTGAATATATGTCATAGGAACAACTTAAGAATAAAGACTCAAATATCAAAAGGCATTTTAAATCTTTAATTTAAAATGTGATATTTAGTAACTGGAAAACTTTGTAGCACACCAAGTTGACAGATATTCCATAGAAAACTCAAACTGTCTATAAATCTACTGGGTAGTTTTAATCTGTCGAACACATGCATGAAAGTTATCCTGCCAAACACTATTCTAAGTTCGATATTCATAACAACACTATAAGATTAGCCCTATTGATATCTTTCTTTTACAGAAAAGGAAACTGAGGCACAGAGAACCAAGCAATTTCCCCAAGATTATTTTTTTTTTAAGATTTTATTTATTTATTTGACAGAGAGAGAGACAGCAAGAGCAGGAACACAAGCAGGGGGAGTGGGAGAGGGAGAAGCAGGCTTCCCGCCGAACAGGGAGCCCGATGTGGGACTCGATCCCAGGACCCTGGGATCATGACCTGAGCCGAAGGCAGACGGTGGCTTAACGACTGAGCCACCCAGGCGCCCTCCCCAAGATTATTACTTATAAAGTTACAGAGTGGGGATGTGAGCCCAGGAAACTCAGCTCCATGGTCTGTGCTCTTAACTATCATGCTATGCTTAAACACACTATAAATGATGCTTTTACTTTTACTTAAATAATTGTTGGATAATAATCATGTATCATTTTATGCTATATATCTATGCTCTTCAGATTTTTCATATGCTACAAATTATGCTGTTAGTCACCCTATAAATGACTTTATACTAAGTTTTTTAGACAATGCTACAATTAATTCAGCCATATGATGAAGAAACCATTTGCAAAATGAATTATCACTCTTACCTGATCAGGAGATTAAGATTTTTTTTAAGATTTTATTTCTTTATTTTAGGGGGTGGCAGAGGGAGAAGGAAAGAAAGAATCTCAAGCAGACTCCTCCTGAGCACAGGCCCAGCAGGGCTCCATTTCAGGACCCTGAGATCACGACCTAAGCCAAAGTCAAGAGTCAGACGCTTAACCAACTGAGCCACCCATGTGCTCTGGAGATTAAGAATTTTATATACTGATTTTTAAAAGGAAAAGATCCATTAAATACTACCATATTTGATTTTTGTTAACAAATATCTTCGAAGAATTAAAATGTATTTTATAAATATGAGCTTATCGCCACTTCTATAAAATTTTTTTCCAAACTCTTCCTTGTAGGAAAAGAAACTGAGGCACAAGATTTACATGGTTCATTTTCATTCCTAGGAAAACTATAAAAAAGTAAAGCTCTACCAAGTGTCATGGGAAATCCAGACACCTAATAATACACATAATGTGGTAGATCCCCCAGAGGCCCAGGAAGAAATCACAAGTGATCCTGGGCCTGGGGGAAAATAATGACAAGTGAGGAGCCTCATGAGATCATTGTGAATGACACTCGGGGGCAGGAATCCAGAGATCAAAGCAACGTGGAAACACCAGGATCACAGTCAAAGCCAAGCCAAGAAAGGCAAGGCAGCCAGCTGAGCCCCACTCATCGCATTCACTTATTATATTTCATTTCAGAATCTGGTGTGGAATGGTTTCCATCAATAATGGGACCCCGAGCATATGGCCAACTAGACATGTGGCTGCAGGATGGTAGGAGACTCCCCTGGCTCGAGGAGCTCGAGATGTTCAACAGCCCCTCCTAAAACACGGGCCACAGCCCTGGGTGCTGTCCCTGGAACCACAGATTTGGAATACATCAGCGCCACTTGACTCCCATGAAATTCCGATGAGAGAGACACAGTACTGGATGCCCTGAGAAAAATATTACCTGTCTACTGATCGCCATTTCCAGTTCAGGGTAACCTGCCTTGTCCAGAAGAATATTTGGGAAGAGATCTTCAATCAAACTCAAAAATAAGGGTTCATCCTCATCAATCTAAAAGAGAAAAGAAAGGGAAACCAGACCGACTACTTTGGCATGATCATAGCAATGTACGGATAAACTGAAAATGCTGACATACCAAATTATTTTATCATAACTGTTAATAAATAAAATACCACCTTCACCGAAGTTGAGGAATATTTTCCTCATGTTACCCATAAGTTAAAAATTATTTTTAGAAAAGGGGGAGAGGAATGGGAAGAAGAAGAGGAAAATGGAAGGAAGCAGATGAAAGGAAAAATACTGCCTACAGAACAACCTCCCCATAAAATAACCAGTTTGGGGAGTTATGACATAACCTAGAATTTCTAATTTAAATTTAAGAAAATAATAATTTAAATAAGAGATAGTAACAAATTCATGAATTGGAATTTGCCTCACATTTTTATTTTAAAATAAAAATATATCATTCTGTCACCCTGTACATAGATTCGCTGATAATGAACAATTGATTTTCAGTCTCTACTGTGAAATGAAAGAGTGTGAAATTATTACACATTTGTTAAATTTACATATAATTTCCTGCTGGGCTCTACAGACTTTAAAGAAGGTGAGATTTTAGCTCTAAAACCCAAAAGTATTTCAAGGTATTTGGAAACTTAACGTGGATTTTTAAAAATCCATTTCAATTCTATGGAAATAGGCATATGTTAGACTAGATATGAGTTACCGCAAAAAATAATTCCCAAAAAAGTTTAATTTAAAGTTATGCTTTCCAGCGCTTTTAGCTGATAATTAGGCATTTTTAAATGAGTATTTTAAATAAATATTTCTAAATCTCATTTGTGCTTAGTTCACTGCTATTTAAGAGGGTGGAACATTTCCATCTGTGAATCTTACCAGTTTAGAAAGATTCATGTCTCGGAGAACGCGCATGACGATCGTTGATTCCGTATCCAAAGGGTTGGCTCTTTTTGCCGCCCCCAAGGTTCGCAGAACTGACAGAATGTTCCGCAGACCAAAATCATAATGTACCTGAAGCATGTGAAGTACACAGGGCTTATTTTCAATATTAACTTATGCATGAAAACTACAAATTTGACAAAAGTCATTTGACAAAAATAATGAACAAACACTAATTTTTCCTTTAGAAAAAATTGTACAGCTAGCGAAGCAATAAATTTTTACCAATATACTTTTGGAGCAAATAGAAAAGATCCCAAAGAGTTCTCTCATATATGATCATTAATTTAAGCTCTTAGATCAGAACTAATAAATATATCTTGACGGGGAGAAAGGAATAAACTTCCTTTTGGAGTATACGCAGCCCCCTGAGCCTCTTCTTAATCAGACATCCATAGAAAAATTTCCTCATATCTCTAAAGCTAAGATTCTGAACCAGGAGTATATATATATATTTATATACTGATAGGAAAAAGACAAAGGTATTAAGGAAGAAGAAAAGTAGCTATATTCTAGGATTACATAAGAATAAAGACAAATCAGAAAGCCAAGCCCCAGCTTTGTTATTCCCTTGAAATATATTTATAAAAGCTCGAGCATGCCAAATTTCATCACAGTGAATAATTAAAAACTAATTATCCAACCACTATAAATTTTTTAAAGATTTTATTTATTTATTTATTTATTTATTTATTTATTTATTTATTTAGAGAAAGAGCTTGTGTGAGCAGGGAGAGGGGCAGAGGGAGAGGAAGAGAGAGAATCTCCAGCTGACTCCTCACTGAGCACAGAGCCTGATGTGGGGCTCGATCCCATGACCCTGAGATCATAACCTGAGCTGAAATCAAGAGTCGGACCCTCAACCGAGTCACCCTGGTGCCCCAAATTATCCAACCACTATAGAAAACAGTGTGGCAGTTGCTCAAAAAATTGAAAATGGAACTACCATATGATCCAGAAATCCCACTTCTGGGTATATATCTAAATAACTGAAAGCAGGATCTCAAAGATATTTGCACACCCATGTTCACAGAAACAGCATTCACAGTAGCCAAGGAGTGGAAATAACTCAAATGCCAGTGGACAGATGAATGTAAGAAAAGAATGTGGCATATCCATACAGTGGAATGTTCAGTCATAAAAAGAAACCAAATCCTGTCACCTCCTACACCATGGATGAACCTTGAGGCTCATGCTAAGCAAAATAAGCCAGTCAAAAAAGACAAATGCTGTATGACCCCCCTTACATGAGGTATCTAAAGTAGTAAAATGCATAGAAACAAGAAGTGAATGTTGGTTACGGGGCCAAGGGGAAGAGTAAGAGAGGAATTGCTGCTTAATGGGTATAGAGTTTTAGTTTTGCAAGAGGAAAAAGTTATGGAGATCTGTTTCATAGCACTGTGAATATACTTAACACTACTTAATTGTACACTTCAAGATGGTTAAGGTGGTAGGTTTAATGTAATATATGTTTTACCACATGAAAAAAAAAAAACAATTATCTGCTAAGGTAACTGGAGTAGTATGCATCACTTCATACTCATCATTTGGAGGATGGAGCCCAGAAAAATATTCAGATCGAGTTCCTGCCTTTAAAGGAATTTAAATCCTAATAGAGGTAACATGATAAAAATGTGAGCAAACTCACCAAAAAGTAACAATGACTTGAAAGTGCTGGTGTGTGGAATTAATTAAGGAAAACTTCTTGGAACTGGACCCAGTTAAATCTGTGGGCATAAAGTAAGATTCACAGAATGTTCACCCAGAGACCAGCATGGGGCCAACTGTTTTGGGCGTATTGACTGATTTCATCGGACAATAACCCTGTGAGCAGGGCTGTGGGCATGAAGGAAATAGAAATGAAATAGTAGAGAAGAAGACAGGAGTCAGTGATGTGGAAGTTTTCTACATGCAAGAAACAGCATGGGAAAATACTTCTTTGACAGAGGAAAAAGAATGGGTGAGTAAAGGCTGCAATAAGCAGAAGAAACCAAGAATGTTTTTAGTGAGAATGTAATTTAATTGAGGCTGGGGATATAAAAAATAATCTAGAGTCAAAGAATTGGGAATGGAAGGGAGAGTGAAGAGAGGGATCAAAGTCATATATGTTAGGAGTTTTTATTCGTGTTATAGTTTTATGCTTATTTTAGTGTATTATTATTTAGCATATGCCTGTGGTAATTATTATTTATATGTCCTAACAATCTGAGGCATGATCCCCACCTCCTGGTAGGATCTTTTCCCCTTATATGATCTTCTCCCCTTGAGTGTCGTAGGACCTGTGATTTGCTTTAACCAATACAATACAGCAAAGGTGACAGGTCATATGTGATTGTGTGCATGTGATTCTGTGGTCACATTACTTAAGATTTGAGTGGGCCACAGGATGCCCAGGTAGCTAATCAAACATTATTTGTGAATGTGTCTGTAAACGAGTTTCTAGAAGACGTTAGCATTTGAACTGGTGGACTGAGTAAAGAAGATGGCCCTCCCCAGCATGGGTGGGCACCATTCAACCAATGAAGACCTGAATAGAACAAAAAGGCAGAGGAAGGTTGGATTCACTCACTCTGCCCTACTGCTGGGCTGGGATATCGACCTTCTCCTGTCCTCAATGCTCCTGGTTGTCTGGCCTTCAGACTTGGACTAGAATCTACACCATCATTCCTTCAAACTACACCCCCATCTTTCCTGGTTTCCAGCTTACAGACAACAGATAATCAGACTCCTCTACCTACATAAGTGTGTGAGCCAATACCTTATAATAAATTTCTTTATAGGTATATATGTATATATCCTATTGGTTCTGCTTCTCTGGAGAGTCCTAATACAAAACTGTCGCAGTCATCCTGCTGGAACCTCTTTCCCTCGCGGACACTGAGAAGGCAAGCAGCCATGAGGCAGAGAGCAGCACTCAGCCCGCGGGAACTGATGGTGCAGCCTTCTCCAGCTGACAGCCAGCAAGAAACTGAACCCCTCAGTCTTCCAACCTCAAGCACAGGATTCTGCCAACAACCGGAGTGAGCGTACAAGTAAATCCTCCCCCAGCCAAGTACAGGGTCAAGACTTGACTGAAGCCTGTTACACTCTAAGCCGAGGACCCAGCCAAGATGTACCAACACTCCTGACCCACAGACACCATGAAATAATAAACTGTGTATTGTTTTAAGCTGGTATATTTGTGGGACCATGGTCACCCAGCAACAGATAACTCATACAAAAGTAATATAGGATTAATTTCATGCCTCTTAACTGCAAAACTGCAAGATGTCAGAACCTGCTACTCTAAACAGTGCAGGAAACAAGCAAAAAAGTTATGATAAAAGTTACAGTAGATGAGGGGCACCTGCATGGCTCAGTCGGTTAAACGTCTGCCTTCAGCTCAGGTCATGATCCCAGGGTCCTGGGATGGAGCCCCCTGTCGAGCCTGCTTCTCCCTCTGCTTCTCCCTCACCCCTGCTCATGCACTCTCTCTCTCAAATAAACAAAATCTTAAAAAAAAAAAAAAAGTTACAGTAGATGAATCACTGAACTCTACCTCTGAAACTAATAATATACTATTTGTTAATTAATTGAATTTAAATTATAAAAATAAAAAATTAATTTTTTAAGAAGTTACAATAGATAAAACAGACTATTATTAGCAAGGTGTGGCCCACTACATTAGGGAGCTTGGAAGTGAGAAGAGCAATGATTGAGAGGTTCCTGAAAACCATGAGGACATACAACACATATTATGATTAATGTACAGGTGGGATAAAGAGCAAATATTCATATTATAATTCTTTGGCTCTTAAATCAGTTATGAAAGTACTTATTTCATTTCTTATGCTGCAAATATTAATTCATTTAAATGCACTTAAGAAAAATACGCATATACAATTAATTTTGTAATGGTATGACTTTCTACTTTGTATCAATAAGGTAATCTGCCAACAGCCCAGTCAACAATTTTTCAAAATGAGCAAATTTCACGGAAGAGAAGAACTAAGAAGGCCCAAGTTCCGAGAGCCTTCCAGAACCTCACACCTGCTTAGAAAGTTGCTCCTCGCACAGCTTGTAGAGTGTGAAAAACTTCCTGGCCAAAACAATGTTGTCAACAAAGCCACAACTAGCCAGCTTCACCCTTATGATAATCTGCCGGTCGGGCACCATCATGGCCACAGAGCGGAAGTTAATCTTCAAGTTCTCAGGGAGCTCCTGCCGCCCAGCATAGCCAGGGTTCTATACGGGAAATAAACACACAGATGAATGACACAGTCATGGGGCAACACACACCCGTCAGCACGACAGCAACAGATTCATCATGCACACGCAACAAATCTGGACTGACAACCGGAGAACTCATTTTCATATCCTACTCTCCCTTTAACCGGAGAGACAACATCACAAGTTATTAAGATGAGTTTTGTTTAACACCACTGGCTTTCACACAGGAGTTAAAATTACCATCCCAATTTCCATTCATGAAAACAAAGACCTGGGCAAGGCATGAAAGCTGTGATAAGAAGGCTGACATTTGGCGCCTGGGTGGCTCAGTCAGTTAAGCGACTGCCTTCGGCTCAGGTCATGATCCCGGCGTCCTGGGATTGAGCCCCACATTGGGCTCCCTGCTCAGCGGGGAGTCTGCTTCTCCCTCTGACTCTACCCCCTCTTGTGCTCTCTCTCAAATAAATAAAATCTTTAAAAAAAAAAAAAAAAAAAAAAAAGAAGGCTGACATTCAGTAGCTCTTCCTGTGGTTCCTTACCATGGTCAGGAAAAGTCCAAATTCAGGGTTCATAGTCACATTATCTCCATCGGTAAAAATAAAAGACTTTTTCCGCTCCTTTTTACATGTCAGAATAATGGAAATTTGCTGGGCTGCCACTGACAGAACTGGTAAATCGATACGGTTAAATTCATCAAAACAACCCCAGGATCCAGACTGTGCCAGTCCTTCGAAGGGAAATTAAATAGAAAATCCAATTAATATATAATTTCGAAAAGCCGAGGAAAAGGGCATTTTGCAGCTGCCAAGACAAGCCAGAGATGAGTCTGTTCAAAAATAAACTTGAACAAATAGACTATGCACAGAGTGCCCCCAAAATAATTCACCATGTGGTACTTTATCTGGAAACAGCCAACCTGCAGGGATGAAGCAACATTAGGAAGGCAAGTGATGTTGACATTTGATCCACACAACACCAGTGAGATTCATAGTTTCCAAAAAGTTGCACAAAGCTGAAAAATGACACTACAATGTAGCCAATGGTTGAAAAATAAATCTTAACAAGATATTCCACCTTAGCTTAAATTTTTCATCAAGTAAAAACTGTAACCCTCACCTTTAAAAATCCGCCCAAGGCCTCGGAAATCCATCTGGTCAGAACAATTGAAAACCACAACATATTTTCCAAGACAACGTCCCATATCTTTAGTGGTTTCTGTTTTCCCTGTTCCTGCAGGTCCGGCGGGAGCTCCTCCCATGCTCATTCCCAGAGCTTGAGCCAATGTGATGTAACACCTTGAGGAATAGAGACATCACTAGAACCATACCACCAGCACCTAGAAGATGCTTCTGAGACATCACAGTAAAATGAAACTTGCATGAGATTTAAAAAGGGAAAACTCAAGCCACCGTCCCTACATAACATTTCCCAAACTGCATCCTAACATGTGCTTTCCTTATGGATATTAACATGTGTAAAAATGGAGGGGATGGTCTACAGCCAAATAAGTTTGAAAATTCTTAAAAAGGTTCAATGGGCTTTCTCATGATAACGTATAGTGAGATTCTCCAAGTATGAAAAATAGTACACAGCATTTCCAAAACTTACTTGGCAACTTTTTCACAAAAACCTACCAACATTTTGAAGAATAGTATTCTATGGAACAGATTGGAAACCATTAGATTAGTTGCCTTTTTGGTGGTGCAGTCAGTTAAGCATTCAGCTCTTGGTTTTGGCTCAGGTTGTGATCCTAAGGTCGTAAGATCAAGCCCTGTGCGGGGCTCCACATTCATCGTAGAGTCTGCTTGGGATTCTCTCTTGCCCTCTCCCTCTCCCTGCCTCAAATAATCTTTTTTTAAAAAAAAGATTAATCCCCTCTTGAATCTAATGAAGAATTTGATGTACTTGGGGACATGAGATTTAAGATTTGAATCACACATTGCTAAATAATCACACCTTCGATCTATTTCTGGGAGCAGCTACTGTACCTGCACCTACTTTCTACTGTCTCTTACTGTATGATATTAACAAATAAAAGATTCTGGTAAGAAAATACAAGAATGCCTGGGAAGGAAAAAACTAACCTGATAACTCTCTGATGAATTACTTGATCCCCCAGCATCACCCTGTGTTGTCAAAGGAGGTAATCTATAGAGTGATGCAGTTTAGGGCTTTCCTGTGGCTGAACTCTATAAAGCATTCATCGGGACTTGAAAAATATTTCAAAGGATATAAAGTGATCATCCAGCATGAAGGGTGGAAATAAACAGTGAGCACACCAACTGGAGGTCCTCTGGAGTCTGTATTTTATCGAAAGTGTGTTCCTAAAAAAGGCTAGTAAATGACTTCGCCCTGAATGTATACAGAGCCTGGATATGGAGAAGACAAAGTAGGTATAAACTCAGGAGGACACCCAAGCTCACTTTGATTTTGCCTTTTAATTCAAGGTTTTATTTCTCGTCTTGCACTTCCATCATCCCTGGCAGAACAGTCTCAGTAATAATAGTTAACAGGATGTGCCCCACCTACATGATCTCACGGAAGCCCGGAGAACCCTGCAGGGAAGTACTGTTGTTTTCCTCATTTTACAGATAAGGGGAAAGGCTCACAGAGATGGGATTCCTTTTCTCGGGGTTGTGGCGGCAGAGCCAAGACTCGAGCTTACCTGTCTAGCGGCACACCCTCAAGCTGCCCAGTTCTAGAACATGTCCACCCCGCCAGTAAATCTCTGGGAACTCTGGCCACCCAGCTACTCTGTCTTGCAAACCCTTCTTTACAACTGGGATCATTTGGGTCTATATTTGAACCGAAGCAGCGGCAAGTTGTTAAGGTGCCTTAAAGGCATCCTACTTACATGAAAAATAAGTGGGCAAGCCCGGAGCTTGATCCCTTCCTTCCTCCGCTTGATGTGGTTCAGCCCAGCTGCTAGGCTGGCACCCAGACTCCTCTAGGACTTGCCTTTCAGAGACAAGCATGGATCTTCATGTCCATGTTCACGTGACGCTCCCAAGTATTCTAGATGTATGTGTACCTCTCCTCCTCCCTTTCCTACCTTCCTTTCCAGTCTCTTGGCTGATTTCAAAAATGTCATCATTCAGGAACAGGGTTTGGACTTTTATGTGCTTTACTGATGAGTTCTGCAGCTTTCTGTCTCGCCAGCAGACTGCCCTGAGGTCTCTGCTCTCAGGAACAGGGTCTAGTTCACACTTGTACCTCCAACTACTTACCTAAACCCTGGCACCTAGTACTCTATGAACGCTTATTAAATAAATGTCTTGTGCCAGCCCAGCTGCAAAGTCTTATCGGTTCCTCCTCTCCCAACAGCTACTGGAATTAGAGATCACAATGTGGGGGCACCCAGCTTGATCAGTTGATGGAGCATGTGACTCTTGACTTCAGGGTTGTGAGTTAAAGCCCCAAGTTAGGCATATAGCCTACTTAAAAAATGAATTAAATTAAATTAAATTAAATTAAATTAAATTGTATTCCTTCCTGTCCATCACACCAAGAGATTTAAGAAAAAAGAGAGAGATGTAGAATGTGACCATCATGCTAAACCAACAACAACCAACCCCATGACCCAGGTCTTATGATGGCACTCAATTTAAGCAAATCCATCACCAACATTCACAGTGCTTCCAGTTCCTATTCTTAAACAGTACTGATTCTAAAATGTTAAAAAAAAAAAAAAAAAAATCTCCTAAGGCAATGATGGTACAGATATCAGGAACTTATTTTTCTTTTTTCTTTTCTTTGGTTTAGTTATGGACTCTGATTATAGAACATGCTTAAGGAGAAACAAAAGGAAACACTGATAAAGAACGTGTTATTGATGATTAAGAGAAACCAGAGTCATAGCAACGATAATAATGACTAACATTTACTGGGTGCCCAGCCTGGGTACCTACATCCATCACCTCTAGTCCACACAGTGATTCCAAAAGGAGGGAATCAGAGAGGTGAGGTGTCTTAGCCAAGACCACATAGCTGTTGAGGGCAGAGTCCAGGGCTCGACATGCAAGTGTGACTCACGGAAGCTGTAAGAATACTTGGGAGAAAGGCGCATGTTGTTTAGACCTATCTACATTTCTTATCAAGCAGATGAGAAGTTTCTACTTTGATTTCTGCGGCCCTCTGCCTGAGTGACAGTGTAGTAGGGATGACTTGTGCCCAGAGTGGAAGGAAGGACTGGTCACGAAAAACACCATGAGCTTTCAGAGAAAGGTGCTGTATGTTCTTAGCAAATTAGAACAACTATTTTATCATCCGGAATATCAGCAGCTCCATCCACCTGATGGTGAACTTCCCAGAGACTAAAGCTGCCAACATTGTTGAATTTCCACAGGGCAATGAGCAAAAGACTGACAAGAAGATCAATGCCTCTGGTCTTTGATTTTTTAAGTATTAATTTTAGTGAGGAGTTCTTCTGTAAAAGGGCAGCAAAGCTCGCTTTGAAATCCCAGTGACTGACCAAAAAAAGGGGAATCAAGATAAAATAATCAAGATAAAAAAAATAAGCAAATGAACATTTAGGGGAAGACAGGCTAAGACAAACTTTGGAATCACTTCTATTTATATACTTACAGATACCTACTTTGCTCTTAAAGTTCTCAAGTTTTTTTTGATACAGAAAGATGTACAAGACAATGAACATAGTGAAAGAATTAAGCTGCAGAGAATTTTGTATAATCTGATACCCACATGTAAAAATTAAAAGGAATTTGGACACACAAGCACTAGACATTTCTAGAAGGAAAGGAAATAAACTGTTGTTTTTAAAAAACAGAAAAAAAATTACTCTCATACTTTCAACTATATGTCCTTCTGTACTATTTAAATTTTTCACCACAAAGATGTGACTCTGAAAATAAACACTTCTTGCGTTCACTTGGGAAATGCTTATTTAGCACCTATAATGTGACAGCAGTATTCTAGGAATAGTAAATAGATCATGGGAAGTCCATGTCAGCTCTTGAGCTGACATCCTAAAGGAAGGAAACAAGTTATTTAAAAGTAGGAAACAGAGGGCGCCTGGGTGGCTCAGTTGGTTAAGCGACTGCCTTCGGCTCAGGTCATGATCCTGGAGTCCCGGGATCGAGTCCCGCATCGGGCTCCCTGCTCAGCAGGGAGTCTGCTTCTCCCTCTGACCCTCCCACCTCTCACGTGCTCTCTCTCATTCTCTCTCAAATAAATAAATAAAATCTTTAAAAAAAAAAGTAGGAAACAAATAATGAAGCTGGTTGGGAGGGCAAGAGATGTGGGGATCACTACTTCATGTGGGGGGTATGAAGACCCCTCTGAGGTGACATGTGAGCAGAGCCCAGAAGGAGGTGAGGAAGCAAGCTATGCTAGAACTAAAGGGAAAAAGAGTTCCAGGTCAAGGGGACAGCAAGTGCAAGGGCTCTGAAGCAAGAGTGTGCTGTTCAAGGAACAGCCAAGGAGCAAGTGGCTGGAGCTGAATGAGGAAAAAGAAACAGAAAAATAGCTGGAACCAGATCCTGCCCAGCCCTACAGGCCAACATGAGGACATCGGCGTTTATTTTGGGTGAGATAGAAAGACAATGGAGGGACTGTGGCAAAGAGGTGACAGAATATGACTTACATCCCAGCGTCTGAATTGAGGATAGACTCCAGGGGGCTCAATGGCAGAAGCAGAGAGACCAGTTAAAAGACTATTGCAATAATCCAGGCTAGAGATTATGGAGATCACCTAAGCAGTGAACATAGATGGACAAGAGTCCTGGCGTGTTCTACGTTTAGACCAGGACGATAAAGAGGAGCCAGAAGAAGGGGTATGAAAGGACAACCGGAAGAGTACGAAGAGCCAGGAGAGCGTGGTGTCCTGGAAGCTGTGTGGAGAAAGTGGATCAAAAAGAAGAGAGTGCTCACCTGTGCAAACCTGTGCTGTCTGATGGGTGGGGAAAGATGAGAATGAATAATGACCAGTGCACTGAGCAACATGAAAATCTGCATGGCACCTTCCCAGAGAGGGCAGAGAGTGTGAGAGGCAGCATAACGGCCCCCCAGAGAGATCCACGTTCTAACCCCTGAAACCTGTAACAGGTTCCCTCAAATGACTCACGGGACTTTGCAGCTATAATGTCAAAGGCCTCATGAGGGGAGATTATCCTGGATTACCTGGTGGGCCCAATCTAATCTCATGAGTCCTTCAGAAGGGAGGAGGGAGGCAGAAGCCTGGGTCAGACACAGGACTGAAGACAGAGGAGAGAGTCGATGCACAAACGGGTCTCAGCCCACCGCTGCTGACTGTGAAGTTGGAGGACGGGGTCATGAACCAAGGAACACTGTAGCCTCCCAAAGCTGGGGACAGCCCTCAGCTGACAATCAGCAAGAAACAGGCCGTGGGCCCTCCACAGCCAAGAAAAGAATTCTGCCAACGACCTCAAAGCACAGGAAGTGGGTTCTGCCTTACAGACTCCAGGAGGGAGCACAACCCTGCTGACCCCTGCTGTCAGCCCAAGAAGACGCGTGTCAGACTTCTAACACGCAGACTGTTGAATCATCCATTTGTGTTGTTCAACCTTCCAAATTTGTGGTGCCCTGTTATGGGACCAACAGAAACTGAATACAGAGCCGAACTGGAGTGAATTCAAAATAAAATAGGAGAAAAGGAACAGGTGCTTCTGAGGAGTTTTGATGGGAGCCCAGAAATGGTTAGAAACCCAGAGGGTTTGCTGTAGGATTTTCTTTCTGGTAGCGATTACAGCAGATTTGTAAGTTGATGAGGATGATCCAGCCGGAGGTGGAAACTGATGATGTTCCCAGAGAGAAAAGCACTGTTGGTGGAGATGTTGGCTTTTGAGGGCCCCATAGAAGGTCCATCCGGAGAGCTGAGTGCACGAGGGCAGGCACCCCGGTCAGCAGACTTGGGGGGGGGGGCGTGGTCTCTCCTGGGACAGCACCTTCCCCCGCAAACAGGAAAGGTGGTCTTCCCCAGAGAGGGAGGGAGGGGAGCGCTGGGGGGGGCGTTCTGAGAAGACAGAAGGTGGGAGATCACTGCCTGACCCACAGACGTTTCAAGGAATTTGTCACATTTTGTGATTAGCCACCTCTGCACTTCAGAACAAAGACAAACACTTCAAAGGGACGTCCAAGCACATCCAGTGTAAATCATCTTCAATCCAGGCATTAGAAGGACTAGGAAAGAGGATGGAGAGGGGGAGCGTGACAATACAATCTCTCCGTTGAAAGTCAGCACTGCATTTAGCATCATGAATGAGCAGAAGGAACAGCCGAGCAGCACAGGAGTAACAGGATTATTATGTCAAACTTTTCTGTTTTGTCTGAGAATATTTTTAATCGAATAGCCCTGAGCTTCACTTCATGAAAATGAATGAGATTCAACTTCAGTTTCTACTCAGGCCAAATACAGATTTTAGCACTCAGGTCGTTTTGTCCAAAACAGGTATTCAGTGCATCCCCGAACAGAGCATCTGCACCATTAGTGCATGTCCCGAAGTTTAAAAGGGACTAAGGGAATTACAGACTAGGAGCTGTGGAAGGATGCTTGGGGCCTCGTTCATCTTACAGATGAGGAAACTGAGTCTTGGGAAGGCGCAAGGAGCCTCTGGCCAGCACAGTTGCTGCATAAGAAGCAGAGGACAACTAAGAGCGCCAGATGCCCAGGCCACCATCCTCCCCATCACTTTTCACCTGTATTGATACTCAATTTCTTTCCTGCTAAAAAAAACATCTGAACTGTCTCTAATAACAGCAGGTGCCACTGTCTGCAAAGCAGGCCTCGAGGCCAAATGTGATTTGCACTTATTGATACACGGCAATTAATTCTTTTTCTTGCCCATCTGATGTCCACTGAGGTCATTTAAACTTAGCCTGTCTAAGAATGAAAGCAAAGGAAGCAAAGCATTTCAGTCACAAACCTAAATTCCAAGCAAAGACCCATGTGTAAAGCTAAAAATACTGAATTTCAAAGACTTTGGTATAAAAGAGCCTCTAAACCCTAAAGAGACATTAGGCAGAAATCCCCTGAGTAACTCAAGAGAACTAAAATGTCAGGGAGGGGGCGGAGGGAGAGAGGTTGTGGAATCACAGAATTCTTCCATCACCTGTCTGTGAGTGGAGTTATGACAAGCCTGTCAGTGCAGCCTAAAAATTCATTCTGGTATATGAAAGCCACATCTGTGATGTGGATCATCATCTTGTCAGAATCTTCGTTAAAATAAAATCTGCACTGTTTCAGCCACTCAAAATCTGTAGGGCTCTTGATATGCATATGACACTGAAATGCAAAAGATATATGTTAAAGTCGAGATGAGAACCACGTATTAAATATGCACATTAGCATTCATGTAGATCATAATGGGATGCAAATGGAACTCAGAGACAAACCAACTGGTTCAGAGATGTCAACTACATCATCATCCAACCCATTCATTTACTGATCAGCAGAAAGGATACTTTAGAAGATACAGGAATAGAAAAATTCAAGAGAAATCCTTAATTGTGCCCACCAATTTAAATAATAGGACATATTTTAATAGTAAGATATTCCATTTCTCAGGTTGCACCCTTCAATGCCCATACTACAGTCCTAACCATAAAAGGTATCATCCACAAAAAACATGTTTTGGCATACAAAGACAGAATCAAACAATCTCACTGGGAAAAAGGCATCTATTATGATTATGACAAAGTACACTGTTGGGTTGTTTTTTCCTAATCCATTCATTATTTTTCCTAGGATTTGCAGCAGGCCAAAATGTCTAACATCTAAATGGCAGGTTATTGTCCAGCAATACTTTTGCCTGAATTTTTTAACCAAAATTTTAAGCCCTTTTAATCAGTTTTATTTGACAAATAATAAATCTAAAATTATCCAGAGCCCTTTATTTCTCAGAGAAGCAAATGGTGTGCTTAACTGTTAAGAGAGGAGATTAGAACACAGCAGCTTGAAAGAGCTTCTTCCCAACACATCAGAACCAATCTTTTATGATCTTTTTTACATAATGGGGTGAGACACGATCCAGCAAATTATTATGAAAATAAGACCTTCTTGCCTCTTATCTAATGCTCTATTTTAGAGTAGAGGACAAATTTCATTTCTTTTCACACTTCCTGTCTTCTATAGCTACTAAACTCTGTTTGCCACTCTGTCCTCTTTTTAAAGGCAAAAATCTGCATGACACCTGAATGTCGCCAACCATATTAGGAAAGGCCACTGGCAATCATTGACATAAAAGATAGCAAAACTTGTTAAAGATAGGATTTATCAAAAGCCTTAGAGGAAGCACAAAGCCACTCTACCAGCAGTGTTACTTATTTTTCTATAATAATAAATTGGTAATCTTTAACTACTAACTTATAGGAGCACAAGACAAATGCAAGCTTTTTCAGGATGCTACCTGGCAGTTTAGTGTTAATGATGATTGCATAAAGAATTTTTAAAATGAAGTCAAGTTGCTCAATAACATCTTAGCAGAGATCATCGAAATGGGACTGAAATTTCAGTTAAAGACCGAAAAAGAAAATCTGACCAACAATGTCTCATCATGAAGATGACCTTTTGCCTGAATCTAACCTTTTCTTTGAATTCATTCAAACAAATTCCAGTGGGTAAACACAGATAGTACCTAGTATTTGTTTTTCTGTATATGCCATAGCATTTATAAAGCATTTACCAAGTCATCAAATATATCCCTTTGGTGCACATGAATAGTAATCAAAGTCTCATATTTAACTCGTTCTATGGAACTCAGATCCTTTGTTGTGATGCCTATCAATGTGTTCAAGAGCTCCAGAAAAGACTGATTGGTTTTCTGCATGATTTTTTTATCAAACTTGGCATTTCTGAGGGCTTCTTCTGAATCCCGTGTCCATATCATTTGAATTCCCAATAATCCAACCTTATGGAAACAAAAAAGGCTTTATGAGTGTGTATGGCATATTAATATATTTAAATAGAAATTACAATACAGTAAATAATGGCGAGTATTATGCAAATGTAAGGCCATTCTTGATTACATCAACTTGATTCATTGTTTGGAAACCTATGGAAATTCTTTTCATACTGTTCACCTGGCAATTACATACATACAGCCTCATCATGTGTCCACAATTTTTTCCTTGTAATTTTAAATCATTTACTGTTAAAGTCATATTTCCTTGATAGATAGACTTAAAGTTACTGGAAGGGAAAGAATATGTCTTAAACCTGTTTTCCTTGAACTAACACAAGGTTTACACATGGTAGATACTCACAAAATCTTTATTGATCATAATGGCTAAGAAAACATCATTTTCTGCATTCTAATGCTAAAATAGATTTCTTGTCTTTCTGGCAAAGCATACACTCAGTACTTTTTTATGATTTATTTATTAAAGAGATTCAGTAGGAAAAAAACCTTTTAAGTTAAAAAATATAAAGAAAACGTATGTATATAAAACCTACGTAAGACATATATATATATATAACCAAATAATCTGTAGCTGAAACATTTAAGCTTATCTATATTAAGAAATCCTCATGAAAATCTTAATTCTGGTCCAGTCTTAAATTATAGCCAGTTGTGTAACCTACAACAGACAATGTATGAAATCTAAAATGACTATTCTGTAGAAAATACTTTCCAATTTCAATACACTGACCTGAGCAGGGAAGGAAGAAAGAAATTCAATCAGCTGGAAATCTGTTTCTTGAATATTTGCAGCTGCCTGGCGAATCACAAGATGCAAGGAGGACTGAGACTCCTCTAGGAGAGAATTAAGCCAAACTTCCACATTACCCTCTGCCATCACAGGTTTATCCAATTCAACAGTCTCACCCTCTCGAGAGGAGATTGACAGAATGCGATCATAGATCTGTGGTAGAAGCCAAAAAAAAAAAAAAACAGCCATATTCATATAAAGAATGAATCCTCTGCTGCCCTCTTGTCAATGTTATTCTTCCCGAAGGAAGTTAAGCTATAGATTATAAAATAAAAGGCAAAAGGTGATATAAAATCAATTTCAAGCCAACAAAAAGTAGTTACCCATGAAATCTAAAAGGGAATACTGAATCAACTCCCAATAGTCTATACCTGAGAGGGGAACGCTTGTTTTCTAAGAGAAATACTCACTACAAAGGTGATGATCAAAAAACATCTAGTTTCCCCAAATGAAATGGGACACCGTAACAGCTGTCATCCACATGGCAAGCTTACCAATCGACATTGACAATGTCCAGGTCAATATGATCAATGCAAACACCTTACCAGGTAAGTCCAATTCTGTAGAAAATGCTGTGCCAGGGAGCTCCTGGAGGCACATAACATTTTCTGATTCAAACCCAGCTCCTCATCTGGTCCTCTTACCCCAGGTTCCATGCAGTATGGCCTCGCAAGAATAGCATCCTATATACTAAAATACAGGCTCAAATGTTACTCTGACACTCATTGACCACACAATGGTAGAGGACACATCTCTGAGACTAAATTTCCTGCTTATAACTAGTCCATTAAAAACCATGCCTGTCCTGCTTCCCTACCCACTTCACAGGCTGTTCATGACAAGTAAATCAAATAAAGCAAACTATCCAGTAAATACAAATGTTTGTCGTCATTATTGTTCTTTGGTAAGTGGAATATCGTTCCCTTGGGCCCCAGTTTAGGACTGTATTAATGAACCCTCCTTAGTTGTAGACAGACCTGGTCTACCAAGAAGCCCATAAGACTGACGTTCCATGGCCTGTCACTTACACAGTCCCTTTCCAAGTCCTGAACATAGATTTGTATTTATCCTTTTATAAGAGTTAAGGCCCACAAAAACAGGATCTGCCCCTGGTTGTAGAAAACGTTATGGCAAGAACAAACAACAACAAAAAAATAATGCTATTTATTTTAAGACGTAATTGCTATGAACGGTGGCTAAAAATGAGGAAGTTTAATTTGTCCTCACTGTACAAGGAGACGGTGAGAAGCTTTCCTCTAGAACCATGAAATCCCAGTGCAGGAGGATTTGAGCAAAGCATCAGGGAGAAATTCCTGTGTAATTCAGTACCTCTTTCAACACACACATCCAGCAGATCTACAAGAAACGATGATTTTAAACCACTAAGTCCACACTGTCCTCCCTTCCTCTCTGCCCGCCCTCCTTCATCAAGGCTTTCTTGTAGCAGCTCAGCCTTTTCCATCTTAACTGCACAATCATTTCTGACACAGGTTTCCATGCCCCCACCGCCTTCTATTGTCCCTCTGACACTGAGCCAGAGCATCCTTCCGAAACACAAATCAGGTCACTTCTCTGTGTAAAAACCTCCTGCGCCTTCTGTCATGTTCAGGACGAAGTGGAATTCTGTAGTGTGATGCACTTGGCCTTGTGGAATCTGGTCCATGTCTCCTTCTCCCCCTTTTCACTTTGCTCATCACCGCCTCTCATGGGTTAAAATGTGTGCCCCCAAAATATATGTTGAAGTCCTAAGCCCCAGTACCTGTGAGTGGGACCTTATTTGGAAATAGGGTCTTTGTAGATATCATCAAGTTAAGATGAAGGTGGTCCCTAAAAACACCTACTGCTGTTTTTACAAGTAGAAGGAAATTAAGACACAGAGACACAAGGAAAATATCATGTGAAGCCATAGGCAGATGTCAACGTGACATGTGTCTAAGCCAAGGACCATCCAGGGTTGCCAAGTGCCACCAGAACCTAGGAGAGAAGCATGGAATAAATTCTCCTTCAAAGCCTCCAGTAGGAACCAACCCTGCCGACATCTTAGATCAGACTTCCAGCCTCCAGAACTGTGAGAGAATACATTTCTGTTGTCAATCCAGAGCAACCCTAGCAAACCAATACAATCCCTCACACACCCACACTCTGACAGCCCGGGTTGCCCGCACCTTCAGACCCCTGTGCCTGCCCTTCCTTCTGAATGGGCCATGTTCCAGTTCCCCACCTGCCTGGTTATGTTTCACTTCAAAACACCAGTTCAAGCACCATGCTCTCTGCAGGAAGCCTTCCCTTACACCCCTGACACCAGCTGAAGGCTCCCTGACAGCATTCCCACGCTCTCTGTGCCTAACACAAGCACAGCCATTCAATAATTATCAACTGTTTAATTGCCAAATTTCTGACGAATGCTGCACTGCATAAAAATGACTTCAGTATTGATTATGATAAATTCTTCCTTGGAACCCCAGGACGAGCACCATGCCTGGCACATACCCAGGGGCGGGAACTTACATGACTGATTTTGATTGCTTGCAATGCAATAGGCCCACCCCTGCAGCAACCGCGCTCTAGATGGACCCCACCTGAGCACGGTTCCCCAAGGCCTGTGTACTCCCGTGTTACGCACACCATCTGGCACACGGAGGTTGCTCAGCAAGTGCAAACTGCATGCTAGGATGAATAAATGAATGGCACCAGGGGTTTACAGGAAGCCCCAGGGGACAACGGAACACACTGTCAAACCAGAAGGGTCACTCTCTCAGGGAACTGCGGGTGAAGGGATGGATCAGGCAGGATCTCCTGGCAGGTGTGCCAATAGAGTTATCCTCACATTGAATGGCTTCTCTTGGGTTCCCCACAACTCCATGATTCTAGAACTTCTTGGAAGTGTTAAAAAATAAAAAGGATTCAATCAAGCATGATGAGAAACAGGGACGGCGATCATGCCAAAAACTTCTGAAAGCTGATGAAAACAACCCAATCACTGTGGTAATTCTGTTTAGTGAAGGCATTATTCTCTGAACAATTGGTTTCTTTGTTTTGTCGAATTTCTCAACAGCTAGCTTGGCATGCAAAACCCTGAACGCCACGCACAATGCATTCCTAATCATATTTAAACTAGTTGTTACCCAAATTTACACTTTGGAGATTAAGAAATCACACAATTCTGAAGGCAAATGGGGCCCCCAAGTTCGTCTTTAATCACTAGCTGAGAGCACGAACGGACAGGAAAGTCACGCTTTGTACACACCAGAGAGCTATTTCATAAAGACAGTGGAGGTTTAAGAGATGGCAAGCGCAGGCCAGCAATCAGAATCAGGCAAACCTTTTCATGGAACTTGACGGTTTTGACGTTGTCAAACACATTCAGCAAATGGGCCTGTATCGTGTGTGTGTCTGATGCCTGCCCCAGTATCTCCAAAAGCGCAGGGTCTGAGACGAAGAAGAACCGAGGAAAGCACAGTCGTTTTTTCTCCAAGTATCTACGTGGGGAGAGGCAAAGAGAAACTGCATAAACACAGAGAGCGGACCTTTCTAGAAATAAATTAATCTGGATGGGGAAAGGCGGGAAAGATCTTGAGACAAGCTAATTTTCCCACATAGTGTTCAATGTCTTGGGTTTTTTTTATTCCTCATCTTGCCAAGTAGCATTCCATATTTGGACGAGAAACAAATTTTTTTTTCCAGGACTGAGAGGAGAATTTCTTCATTTTTCACAAGTGTGAGGTATACATTTGACTTTGTCTGGAAAATCCTGTACTTTCTTGGTAGAGGACAGGAGCAATTACACACAAGGAGTTTGGGGGGAGGTTAGGTTTGTTTGCAAGCATGGGGCTGTGTCAGTGAAAGGCTGCATCTCATTCTAGGAATTGTATCTTAAAGAATGCAATGAATCCGTCACCGAAGCAGAAGCAAAATCCAGCTCTGAATAAACTGTGCGAAGGGGCTCTGGACCTGCTCTCTGCTCCAGGATTTACTGAAACCCAGGGAATGTTCCTGTCATTGCCCTGTTTTCAACTGTGCTTTCGTTTCTCTATTTGCTTTATTTTATGGTGACTCCTTAATGTTATGGATATATTTTTTTCTGTTATTTTCATATCAATACCTCTGTAACTTCATTTCCTTGCATACTTCAATATAATTATTGCAGTTCTCATTGTAATTTCTTTTTGAAATCTTACCAGAAATCCTTCTTAAACTTTTGTCTTTTAATTTCTATTCCTTCCTTGTCATGTGTATTATTGTTTCATTCCTGTGTAAAATCATGGGGGAAATATTCTTATGGCAAAGAGGCAGATTCTCTTCATAGAAGGTATTTACTAAGGACAGTGTAGACCAGAGGCCGAGTAAGCTGGTGCCCTCGAGGCCACGCGTGGGGAACGCTTGGCCGCCCATACTTAGTCAAATGCTGGACCTGTGTGTTGTTGAGTGGGAGGCCCAGCATGAGGGCAAGAGTTAAATTCCTTAAGACAAAAGAGAGGACATTTTTCAGAGGCTGAAAGAGGCAAAGAAAGGAAGGAGACAGAAAGGCAGACTGTGGAAGTAAGGTGCCTCTAAAGTAACTGAAATGGACGAGTTTTCTGTGTGTGATATAATCTTCCTTCTCAATACTCATGAAATACTCGGTAAAATACACTCTACAAACGATCATTTTGGCAATTTGGATTTATTCCCTTTGGGCATGTAAAAAAAGCACAAAGTCTGGCCTCAGAGAGCGGGCAGGAGAAGGCTCTCCAAGAATCTGTTTCCATCCCCCTTATTTTCCTAAAGTCTTACTTTTATGCTCAGAGTGTTTCATGTTGTTTTAGCTTTTTACTTTCCTTACTCTAAAAAGGCCAATTTTATTTTAAATATCCCAATCCGTCTTATTCGTAGAAGCTTGATCTTTACTCTTTAGTGAGAATAGGGAATTCCTTATTCTTATTGGTAAGCATAAATTCTTACCAATTCCTCCCCCTTACTTGTCCCCTTCGCAGTAACCTAGTCTGATTTTGATGAGGAACCAGGTAATGTTGTCTATCCAGTGAGTCAAGGCTGAAAGGAGGCATGTGGAACGTGATGACCAAAACTCTGTGATAGAGTAAACAAGACGATTTATTCCTGACCACAGGAAGTCCTTTCCTATTGATGCAGATCCTCATCAGCTGGGAAGAGTGTTCTTTTGTGTAAACATTAATACTCCAGTGTTTAGACCGGGACTACACACTTTGGCCCATAACCTCTCGGGAACAGAATCAAAAGCCATGAGGAGCTCAGAAAAAACTGTGAATAATTTCAGAGTCGACTTTTTCCTCTGAAGAGTTATAAAATAATGCTGAAACGCCAAGTGACAGAGTAGAGCATGATAAAAAAGAATGAAAAAGGAAAGAGGAGAAAAGGAGTGTGCATGAGTGTGTGCCTAAAACGGCAGGCGGGAGAGGAGTAAGCAAAGAAAAGTAACAAACTCAGCTGCAGGTAGACCAGAGATGTGACTCCTCAGCAAGTTTCTCAGAGGTAACTGAGTCCTGCATGATGTCCTAGGGATTCGTGCCCTCAGTCTTTCCAACATTCTAGTCCTTTTCCTCTTTCCCTCTCGCCTGAGTCTGGTGGTAGACTGCATGGCCATCAAGCCAGCTCCCCATCCAAGAACGTTTAGGGGTACTGCCACACAGCTGCTCATGCTAATCATTACGGTTAAAAAGAATGGCACATCATCAACCATTTGAAAACAAAATCCTTCTTTTGTCAAATGACCTGCAACAGTCCCTTGACTTCATTCAACAATTTTATAAAGCATATCGAATCATTCATACCTGAGAGTCTATTTTTCTAAAAATATATTTTGGAGGATTTGCTTGCAAGTGGCTTTGCTGTATACTTGAAACTAATATAATGTTATATGTCAATTATACCTCAATAAAAATAAATTATAAACGAAAGCATGTGTAGTTAACCGTTTTTACAATATTACTATTTAACATATTTCTGCTCCCATGATTTGATCTTGACTTGCCAAAGGAAAAGAAAAATATGTTACTCTTGGAATTCACCCAGCCTCCATATACACACGTGTGTGTGTGTGTGTGTGTACTGATAGGTGTATGAAGCCTCGTTTCTGTATAATCTTGACTACTTGTGTACATCACACTGTTCATATTGTTCTTGGTTGCATATAATGAAATATTTTGCCTCTTCAGATGTTTTTCCAAGAAGAAAATCAGAAAAGTAGGTGTATTAATTTTAAAAAGCAAGAGCTGCTTGAGAATGTTTGCAAGATCTTGTCCCAATGATGGAAGAAGCCCTAAGTCCTATTATTCCAACATCAGGACAAATCCAGCAAGGGCTTGCAGAGAGCATGAGGTGCCAAGCTACCAGTTTTATCTGTGCAACATCAGACATGAACTAAGTTTTAGCAAAAGAAAATCGATGTGCCTAATGCTGTCTAGACCCTCTGGTCCCATTCATCTCTAGGATGCTAAGGGAGGTTTACAGGACCAGTTAACTTACCCAGTGAGGGATTTCTGGCACATTTCCAACTGGTCCAGCAAGTGTGGTAAGAGCTGTCCCATGGTCTCATCTCCAACACAACACTGAACTACATTTGGCATTTCATGAGCCCGAGTCATAATCTTCACCCAAGATTTATCAATATTGGAAAAGCGCTTGGCTTCCTACAAGAACGAGGTAACAACACACACATGGACACATCTGTGATCTCAAGGACAGAGCATCTCACACACCCTTCCATTGAGGCCAGATTTCTGACCAGTCCGGATACCCCAACTATACATGCCTGAAATGTCACACGTGTTCTATTTCAATTCTTCTGCACCATCCCACCCCCTTCCTTACAGAAGGTACCCCCATTATGTTAACTAAAAGAAGACAGATACAGAAATGAAAATACAATATGAGACAGCCTGGGAGGAAAGAGCACTCCTAAGCATTTTTGACAGTTATCTCTAAATAAAGTGAATTTTCTGTTTTTCAAGTTTTCTACTCTGAGCACTGAATTGTTTGTATATCTAGAAAACAAAGCAAACATTTAAAAATAAGACACAAAATTAGGGGATGCCTGGGTGGCTCAGTCAGTTAAGCTTCCAACTCTTCGGGGCGCCTGGGTGGCTCAGTCGTTAAGCTTCCAACTCTTGGTTTCAGCTCAGGTCATGATCTCAGGGTCCTGGGATCAAGCCCCACATCAAGCCCTATATTGAGCCCCACATTGGGCTCCCTGCTTAGCAGGGAGTCTGCTTCTCCCTCTTCCTCTTCCTCTGCCCCTAACCCTGCTCTTGCTCTCTCTGTCTCAAATAAATAAATAAAGTCTTAAAAAAAAAAAGACTCCCTCTGCCCCCCCCACCTGCATACACTCCCTCTCAAATAAATAAATCTTTGAAAATAAATAAATATAAGGTACAAAATTAATTACAGTATAACCCTAATATTGTGAAATTTTTGAATATGGATTTTTTTCAGAAAAAAATGGAAAATGCAGAGATTACTCTGAGAGAGTAGAAATAATTTTTTTCTTCCCTAAAACTTTCTATAGTTTACCAAGAAGCATATACTATCAAATATGAGAGCAAGACACCCCACCCAGCTCCTTCAATATTGTATGTGAAAAGTTTCCACTATTAAGTCCAATTTGAGATTCTCCTCCACCCAACAGGAAGAAACACATTCCCAAATATAAAAGCAAAAATAAATACTTAAAATTTCAATGTGTGGATACATTTCACCAGTAGGTGAAAAATACATCAGCTAAAAGATCTGTCCTCTATAATGAAATTGAAAACTCATCACGGGGAAAGGTAGGAAGCCTGAGGAAAGAGAACACGCAACATAATCGTGCTTCTAAAACTCAAGTGTATCGTTAAAACATTATAATTTTGCAAACAATTTAAGGTAATTGAATAAGAATTCTTGAGATTTGATAAAAATGTTTTTATAAAAATTTTGAAATACTACACTCCATATTCCCCATGAGATATTTAAATCTGATGAGAGAAACATGCTCCACAATCTCGAGAAGAAGGCCTTTTATTGTTCTGGAGATTGTTTCCACCCCCCAGTTCTCCAGTGCAGATATAATTGGGTATATTGTACAGCATGGGTTGTTCTAAACTGTCAGAAGGAGCAGAACAAATTATCCCACCATTGTCAAGATAACGACTCCATAATTCTACACTATTCCAAATTCTACCTTCAAATTACCTGAAGAAGCATATCAATTATGCAGGCATTCATCCTTTGTTTTCTTAACCCTCTGCTTCCTACAAAATGGCACAGTTCTCTAGCATTCACATCCTTTCTTCTCCACAATTGCTCTCTCTTTGAAAGACAGTTCAATGGCAACAACAAAAAGATTGGGGAGGGTGTGGCTCAACAGAAGTTGAGATATTATTGCATTTTTAAAGGAATTATTAGTTAGCAGATAGTTCTCTAAGTTAAAACCCTGATGAAATCCTAAGGAAAATTCTCAAACCTTGGGCAGCTGCTTAGCAATATCTCCTCCCACAAAGACAGCTTCTAGGTAAATCCACAAGTTCTGCACCATCATCCAGTTCTCAATGACGTCTGTTGAGTTAGAAAGGCACTGCACCCACTTTTGAATCTGGGCCTTGAATGGCATATTGTACCTAAAATGAAAAATACGTTCAGCATTTGGGGGTTTTTTGTGTGTTTTCTTTTTATTGTTGTTGTTTTCCAACTAAAAGATTTTTTTATCCTAATTTTTACCTATTTCTTTAGCACTTTGATTACATTGCTGGCTTTTTTTTTTTTTTTAAGTTTTATTTATTTAAGTAATCTCTACACCCAATGTGGGGCTTGAACTCACAACCCTGAGACCAAGCGTCACATGCTTTTCTGATGGAGCCAGCCAGGCGCCCCCATTGCTGGCTTTTAAAATTAAAGTCACTACCAAGTGACTAATTCATCGTTGTTTATTGGACATTGTTCAACTTGCTCTTTTTTGATCCAGAGCATAGAGAGGTGGGAAAAGACGTGTCATCTGAGGAGCAGATCAGGTGTTAGACTTGACTGCACCCAACTTCTAAAGTAATAAAATTCGAGTCATTGTTGCTACAGCCAAGAGCATAATATTCTTTCTGCTGACCTTCTGTGCCTATTCCAGGGACTCTCTCTGGTTTTTCATATAAAATGGAGCAATTACAGGGACATTGGTGGAGACCATACAACTAATTCAATTTTCAAATATGACGACCCCTGCTCTCTCTCTAGCCTCCCCTTTCCTGGGTCTCTTCCCAACTTCCCACTCACTCATGTCGACCTGCTGGTGTTTGTGTGGTGTGCGTGTGTGTGTGTGTGTGTGTTAGGGCTTACACGTCTGTACACGGACACTCTGAAAGCCACTTTTCAATCTCTCACACAGTTAACCCAGCTTCCCTTTTTCTTTCTTGAGACAGAAACCGATAGTGATCTTGCAATGTCTTTTCTCCTTCTCTTTGGATGGAGAACCCCATTTCTCCCCGACACAGAGCTGCCCGGTTACCATGCTAAATCTCCCAGCCTCCTCTGCAGCAAAGTGCAGTACCAGGACTGTTCAACCTCAGTAGGTCTCAACCTTGGCCGCACTCTGGGGTCATCCAGCAGATCTTAAAAACTATTCATGCCTGCCTGGGTCCCACCTCCAAGAGAGTCTGATCCAACCAGGCTGTAAGTTCCCTAGGTGTGTCCAGCATATAGCCAAGTCTGAGAACCACTTTCCTGGATGAGAAGTAGCAGCACTGGATGGTAGGGGAATTATGGGAGAGAAGGACCACACTTGGAAAAGACAGAAAAGTGAGCCAGACAAAAGCGTGGGTCCCTGATGATGAGGTGGAGCTTCTCATCAACCTTGGAGCTCCTTTTATGTAAGAGACACACAAACCTCAGTCTGATGCAAGCAATGTCGTATGTGGTGCTTCCATTATCTGCAGACAAAATCCTAAATAATTACACTGACTATCACTGTTCTCCCTCTTTTTCTCCTCCCTTATTGACCCCCCTATTCCAACAGACTATGGACTTGAAGTCTTCTCAAATATTAGTCATATTCGTGAATAAAATTTTCATTCCCATAGTCTTAGTTGTTAAACAGACTGTTTTAATATTCCACATATTTCTGGGGTTTTTTTTAATTTATTCTTTTCACTAGAATGCAGTTCCATAGCAATGGAAGTCTTTGTTTTATTCACCCTTCTATCCATAGCACCTAGAAGAACACAGGGCACATAGTAGGTGTTCAATAAATTTGCATCTAATATGTATTCCTCGCACAACTCTTGTCTGTGGATTCAATGTCATTGGTAAGGATAGTTGGCCAATCCCTAACATAGATAATTTTTTAAAGATTTTATTTATTTGTTTGACAGAGAGAGAGAGCATAAGCAGGGGGGAGTGGCAGGCAGAGGGAGAGGGAGAAGCAGACTCCTTGCTAAGCAGGGAGCCCAATGTGGGGCTCCATCCCAGGACCCTGGGATCATGACCTGAGCGGAAGGCAGATGCTTAGCCCACGGAGCCACCCAGGTGCCCCACATAGATAATTTTTACTTAATTTATACATGTACATTTTCTACCTCCCTAGGGTGTGTTATTTTCCACCTATCCTTCATTCTACTTGGGTATGAATCACAACCAAATTCATTAAAACTGTCAAATCCTAAGTAGATCAGAGTCAAGGTTACCAATGGTCTAAATCTCTAAGATCTAATTTTATATTCCATATTACTCACTTCAAACATTCCAGTATACGAAGTAAATGTGAAGAAGAGAAATTTTTATCCAAAGAGTATTAAGGGGTTATTAATCCTTATATTAAAATTATTGATACACATAGACACAGAATAGAGTGACATTTGAAAGACAAACGCAATAAACTCATATCTCGATGATACCCACATGCTACACTATTACCATATATTTGAGAAGATGCTGGAGAACAAAAAACGATTTCAGAAAGAGCAAAGAGAAGCAATGAACCTAGGAAATGTTAAGTTCATGAGTCTAAGGCTCGTGTGTCCAAAGCATGATGGCTTTGCTGGTAAGGGTCGCATAGAAGCATTAGACTAGTACTGGTCTGTGCTGCTTTACTTCTCTTTATGAATTAAATTCATTCTCCATCTTAATCTGTCATCTCATTAAAGTATGTACCTAACTTAGAGTTTCTAGTCCACAGATGTTGGCACAATGACTTCCCAAGTAGAACGATTATTCTGAAACCAGCCTCATTTCCCCTGGACTCTGGAGCCTGTTGAGCTGTCAGCTGTGTGGCAAGGCTTGTCAAGAGCAAAGCTGAAATGTTCCGCAAGATCCACGTGGCTAATTACATGTTGCATTATTTTGTCCAGTTAACGGTCTCAGACACATCCCACAAATAGGGGATAATGAAATAAAAACAGGATTATACATGCTGTGCCAAAGGCTAAAATTACAACAAGGATTTTTAACATTAAATAAATTGTATGGGGGCTACTGCTGCATTTTAAAAATGAATTTCCCTTAAAATGTTCGTTACAATGGTCCCCGAATCTCAGGGGAAAGACAGACGGACTTCCTACCTGTTGCTCAGTAGGGAGCCCAGCAACATCAAGCTGTCCTCCATGCTGGCGATGATTTCTGAGGTGCTGTCTCCCCGCAAGAGGAGCTCTCCACGGGTTTTAAAGGTGCCAAAGGTGAATGCTTTGCTGTCCCACTCGTTCATCACCTGCTTCAGCTTCTGCTCAATGTCCCTCTCTTTCACTGCACTGATACAGATGTCCTATTAAAATTGCAAGCTCTTGTTTTATCACATGAAAGTCACACATCCTTCTTGAACAGTCTAGATTCAGCAAAGGTCCTAGCCTCACTATTTGCTCCCTACGTACCTATACTTTTTTTTCCATCTGTAAAATGCAAATAAGAAATGGTGCATGTGTATATAGATATACAATTAGTGAAAGAGATGAAGATAGAGCTATTACTAAATAACAGAACCTTAATTTGTAAAACTTCCCATCAAAGTCTTCCAGAAAGAAAGATGACAGAAAAGATATGCAACAATGGAATGCTATTCAGCCATGAGCAAGAAGGACATCCTGCCATTGGCAACAACGTGGATGGACCTTGAGGGCATTAGGCTAAGTGAGATAAGTCAGACAGAGACAAATACTATATGATATCCCTTATATGTGGAATCTGAAAAACCAAACTCAAAAAACAGAGTGGAATGGTAGTTACCAGAGACTGGGGGAGGGGGAAAAGGAGAGATGTTTAAGGGTACATACTTGCAACCAGCAGATGAATAAGGCCTGGAGATCCAATACACAGGACAGGGATTATAGATAACAAAACTACATTGTAGATATTAAACTTCCTAATAGACTAGAGCTTAATTGCTGCCACCAATAGAAGAAATGATAATTGTGTGGTGCCACAGCGGTGCTAGCTAACACCACAATGACCAGACCACCATACAGCATATAAGGGTATCAAGTCAATACATTACACCATGTTACATGTCATCATACAGCATATAAGGGTATCAAGTCAATACATTACACCATGTTACATGTCAATTACATCTCCATTTGGATAAAAGACAGATAATGTAATAACCTTTTCAATTTTGAAACTCTAATCAAAGACTCAAAATTTAATGTGTCTCTGATTTAACTCTAGAGCCAAATCAATGCAGTACGAGAGAAGGAAATTAACAGAAACCTGACTTTCCCAGTCTCCTCTGCAGCCACATTTATTCCTAGACCATTAGTCAAGCCCCATCCTTGCCCTTTTCTCTTCTCACGCTGCACTCCCTCTCTGGATGAGCTCATCTATGCCTGTAACCTTTTGCATCTCCAGGTAAGACCCACATCCATTTGCCTACTAGGACTCTGTGCTTGGATCTACCAAGGGAACCCCAAACACATTCTGTAAAATATCAAATGCATGCCCCAAATCAAGTTCTTTGCACCTTGTCATTCAACTGATTCCCTTCCAATAATTCCCTATCTCAATGATAAGCACATTCATCCACTGAGATCTCTCAGCAGGAAATCTAGGGTTCCTCCTTAGCCCCTCCCCTTGTTTCTCCTAGCATGGTCCCTCCCTCACCAAATTCTACCCAGCTTTGCCTTCTAAAGATCTCCTCAATCTTTTCTCCCCTCTCCAGCTTCGCTACCTGCCCCCTTGTCCAATATACCATTATCTCTTGTCTGAGATATTCTTATAACCCCCTAGTTGACTTTCCCATCATTTCCCATTATCTCTTGTCTGAGATATTCTTATAACCCCCTAGTTGACTTTCTCATCATTCCCACTGGCCCTCCCCCAATCCTTTCTCCATGCAGTTACCGCAGTGATCTTTACAAAATGCAACTCCAACCATGTCATCTCTGCTCAAAATATGTCTCCCAGATGGCTCCCCATTGGCCCAAAGACCAAAATCAATAACACACCCTCGTCATGCTGGCGTTCCTCTGGTTTCCCAAACACACCTCAGACCCTTCACACGTGCTGCCTCACCTGCCTGACACTGTCTTCTTTGAAATTTCCAAGCCCCTCCCTGCCTCACCACGCAAGCATATGGACACGCACCCCCAGCAGTCATGGACATGCACCCCAGCATTCGCTACCTTTATCACACCCCACCCCCAAACAGGATAAGCCTATTACTATAGGCTGTCATAGAGCAGATACTCTTTTACTTCAATGGTATTTGCCACATATTGTAACTATACCATTATTTGGATAATTATTTCAGTACACAAATTATTTAATGATCTATGAATGCAGGAAGGCATCTTTACGTCCCCAGCGCTTAACACAAAACCTGTCACATAAACATTTGTTGAAGGAAGAAGAGCTGAATACCCAGAAAAGAGTTTTAATTCTCTTAGTATGGTTTACTAATCCAACATTCCATAATGTAGGATACTATCAAAATAAATCCCATGGGACCTTCCAATCCCCCCCACCACCACCACCATATCATGCTTTCTATCAACTGTACCTCTATTTCCTCTTTGTATTTCAGAAGAGGTGCCTCCATGATATTTCTTAACTTAAAGGTTTCATTCCCCACATCCAGACTATGCCCAGTGAGAGCAGCTATCCTTTTCCAGTGCCTCTCCATCATGGCCTTACCGGCCATGTGCTCTAGGAGGGGGCAGCATTCACTGAAATCATCAATGGTCTTCTTCAGATCCAAGAAAGCCTGCCAGTCCTTCAAGGCCCGGGGCAGCTTCCGACACCTGAAAAGTGAAGCCACCATGAGTGGTTATTCAAAGATAAGCCTGGATGTATCCAATCCAAGACAGCCTGCTAGCATTTCTATCAAAAACAGTCATTTTGAATACCTACAGCATTTTTAAATCTCATGACTGAGAGGGTATCTGTTAATATAACATACTTCTACATTATAGAAAAGCACTCCTCCCAATCAGGAAAGATTTTTTTTTTCAACTCCCTCATAAAAATTAACTATAAAAAAAGGCATTATTTTAAAGGATAGAGGTGCCTCCCAATTCAACCCAATTCTACAAATACCTTAATAGTCTTAATACCTTAAGAGCCTTCTAAGTACAAAGCACAACAGAGTTTATCAGGCTGTCAACCAAAAAAATGTAACAAATGACCCTCTATTTTCTTTGGGTTCAACACTTAAAAGGATGTAGAAAAATCAGAGGGCTCTTGCTTTTATTACAGGAAGTCATCTCACATAAACCTCAAATGTTGGTAAGTATAATATAGAGTTCTGCTCCCTCCAAGATGCAGAAAAGCCCCTGACTAGATTCATCCAGGTTTAAAGGATGTGCTTGTCTCACCACGCCCACACAGGAGTAATTAATAAATAGGGTCTGGCAAGGGCAATGTCAACAGACAACAGCAATGCAGCACAATGTGCTTGCGAAAGATCTGGGGGTGAGAAGAGAACTTGACAGCCTATCAAAAAAGAGAGCATTTGAGCTTCAATAGCTCTGGGCATGCTAACATTTAATTTCTCACCTGTTCTGGAACTCTGAAAGTTCTCTGTTGATTTTTTCAATATTCACTTCTGACCAAAGGATATCATGATAGCTATTTACAGTTTCTATGACGCTGTTGTACAGAGTGTATATTTTCTGTAGAAGACTTAGTTGCTTCTTTATTTCAAGAAGCTGAGGATACTGAGTAACTGGCAGCCCAAAAAGCTCCTCTCCTCCAGTGTAGGTGATGTATTTCCGATAGATATTATCAAATTGATTCTAAAGAAAACACAAGTGAAAACTCAACAAGATGATTTACACATGAATAAACATGTAAATTTCAAAAAAATGGCAAATAAGCAAACATGTATGATCTCTGAGCACAGGCAAGTAAGACTAGTAAATAACTGTAACTAATTACATAGAAACTAACTCCAATTATAATCATCCCATTGACGTTTTTTAAAATATTCCACAATAGGCCTTTCTATATTAAGGGAAAAAATATATGTGTCTAAAACACATTAAGGTTTTGGTTGTTTAGATGGTCACAGAAACTAAAAAGATTACCTGAAACATGATAAGCCTATCACTGGCTTCCTGGGGTTTCAAGCCACTGGCCATTGGACCATTCTGAAACAAAAAGTTAAACATAAAATAAAATGAAATGTTGCCTATGGATTTTATGAGCTCAAAGTATTTGCACATCAAAGTTAGCTTGCATGCATGTCACATCAATGACAGGAAACTTCACTTTTAAATTGTAGAAAAGGACTCAAGAAATTGTCTCATTTGGAAATATTTTCAAGTCTAAAAATACCACAACTTCTAAATTTTAAGAAATTTTGAAAATTAAAAACAAGTACTATTCATTTCTTAGGTGACACAGGCAAAGAAGGGTCAATAAGCACTCTATAGGAAGCCCATATAATGTCTGGTTTTGAACTAAAACACTAATGCCACAAAACTCACAGATTTTACCATTCTCATATCTATTTGCAAAGTGACCTATAATCTTAACATTCCCAACAGGTTTTCCTACATTATAACACCTTCAATATGTGGATTTCTGTGCTTCTTCATCCATGAAGTTAGTGCAGGGATCCAATCTCATATATTAACTTTGTGGTTTGGTGTGTTTTTCCTATATAATAGGCACAGACTGTACCCTTTACTCTACATATTTCCGTTCTGTAGTATATTATAATTGGCTAGAAGTTGGTCTTATTATACAACATATTCCCATAGAAGAGTTGGCACTAAAACTCATAAATGAATGACTAAAACATGAACTCCGTCTTGTCCAGTTTGTGGGTTCAGCACCAAGGACAGTGCCTGGCACATGCTGGGTACTCTGTGGTGTTTGTGAAAGCAAGGAAAGCTGTAGAAGGAGGACTGTTTTAACCATATGTGAATAGTATTTGTCTACACAAGTTTAGAAAGCTATCAAACAGCCTCAAGAACAGACCAATGATATAACATGAACAGCACTTTTTAAATTCTTCATTTCTTAGATTGCTGTCATGAAAATAAAATTCCCACTCCTAGGGAATTTCATTAAACTTGACACATAATCTTTAAACACTTTGCATGCTCTGTTCACTCTTCCCCAAAAATACAAACAGAAAAAGCTGGAGTTGTACCAAATCATAGTCCAAGTAGAACTGGTGACAGTCCTGAAGGAAGACCTCCACGGTACTAATAAGTTCCTTCCTAAAACCAGGCTGCAGTGAGACTAATTCATTCTGAACTTCGTTGGCACGTGCCAGGAGCTTCTCCCAAGAATAATGCAGAGTATCGACTTTGTCCATCTCTTCCTTTGCTATCAGAAGCCCGTATTTGTTAAGCAGGGCATAGGATTCCTACACAAAAGAAGGAAAATTTAATTTCTGCCTCTCAGATGCATAAATCTACACTCATTTAAAGCGTTAAAATGGAAAAGACCAAAATGTTAGGGAAACTGCCCAGAGAGTTCTACATTCTTCTTGCAAACTCTAAAAGCTTAAATGAGCAACTGAGCCCCTAAGCTTCAGTTTCCTCATCTGTAAAATGGGAGAATTCTCTGACTGCTTCATAGGATTTTTGCAAATATCAAAAAACAGCATTTTAAATGAATTTCAAACACTATAAAAACTAAATCATTATACAAATAAAAGGTAGTTTTATGTAGGCCCCTAAATTGTATTTCAAGACTTCAAAATTACATCAAATAAATGAAAAATATAAAATAATCTAACTGCTACTATTAGGATAATAAATCAGGGTTTTAACTCTATCCCATTTCGTTGTGTTGGTAAGAGGTTCCAATAGTAAAACACAAGAGGGAACTTGCACATCAAAACCTGAGCCGAGTCATTGCCCTCAAGATGCAAAATCCTAGACTACTCTCTTAGCTAAAAGATTAAAATTGCTTTTCAGGAGAAAGGATTTTCCCTAAATATCCCTACCCCCTCTCCAACCATTAGTTCTCCCCATACAGGTGGAATGAATACTTAATCATTAATTTGGGGAAGAGACTGTTGATTTGGGCAAACGTAGCCCAGTGCCTTTCTCCCTCTTTCTTCTTCCTCCTTGAATGCATCCCTCTGGTCTGTACCCCAGTACCAATAAAGTAAAGCAGGGTAACAGAGGGGCCTGCAGCTTTCCAATGTTGCCTCTGATGTGGGAGTTGGTTCAACAATTCTGGGATATAGTGTTCACAAGCCCATAGTGTCTGTGTATGGATTTGGACAGTAATGGGAATACAGGAGTTGTACACTAAGCCACGTCTTTCAAATAAGTTCTATCATGAATAAAGGTTGTATTTTGATCTTGACGACAGTTAGGTGTTTGTTTGATCTTGACTACCTGACTACAGTTTTGTCTGAATTCGCAGACAGGGGCAAACAGGGGTGTCAGTTACTGGGCGTCCTCTTCAAACCCCCAGCGATGCTGCTGGTTCTAATAACACTCAACATGTGGAGATATTTCCAAAATGAGCAAATGGTTATCAGTTACCTCAATAGGTCCTACTTGAAAGTCAATGGAGATTTGCTGCTCCCTGATTTCTTTCAGTGCTGCCATAGCAATCCGAATATCATCTAGGTCTTTAATCTGACGATTCAGTTTCTTATTGAATTCTTCAACAAGTGTAAAGATGTTTTCCATCTCACTCCTGTATTTTTTGTTACAGTGACGGCCAATGACAACCATCCAGGCCTTTGTCTCAGTAGTCAGAATGAACTTCAAGTCAGCTGTCAAACCCAAATGTCCACAGATCAGTTTGAAAAATTTGAACCAGTATGAAAAGACAGAGTGCTCTTGTTCACCAGTAATAAATATTTTGCAATTTATAGCCCTGCAGTACATAAGAAAATCAAACTGAAAAAAAATTAGATTTTCCTACTCATTATACATTCATTCATATTTATAAAGCTTGTCTTTCAACAATTCAGAACATATTTCGAAATGCTAAAAAAAAGTACATTATCAAAACTACTGGAAATAAGCCTCAAATGTTTATAATTACTTATTAAAGGAAGGGTAAATTTTAATTCCAGATACAACATGCTCATCTTCTTTCTCTGAATTAGCATTTATTTTCAAGGTTTAGCAGCAAAGTGTTCAAAATAGTCCAGAATATATAATTATGCAGAAGGGAATTAAAAACAAATCTACAGGGGCGCCTGGGTGGCTCAGTCGGTTAAGTGACTGCCTTCGGCTCAGGTCATGATCCTGGAGTCCCGGGATCGAGTCCCACGTCAGGCTCCCTGCTCGGCGGGGAGCATGCTTCTCCCTCTGACCCTCCCCCCTCTCATGTACTCTCTCTCATTCTCGCTCTCTCAAATAAATAAATAAAATCTTAAAAAAAAAAAATCTACAAATTGGTCTTAAAACTTGAACCCCTAAAAGGACAGTCAATCTTAAAGATAGCTAGAACTCTCTGGAATACTAATCTAGGTAAAGAGACAGAACAATACTGTTGAATTTTTTTTTTTTTGATTTTTTTTTTTTTTTTTTGAGACAGAGAGAATGAGAGAGAGAGAGCACATGAGATGGGGGAGGGTCAGAGGGAGAAGCAGACCCCCTGCCGAGCAGGGAGCCCGATGCGGGACTCGATCCCGGGACTCCAGGATCATGACCTGAGCCGAAGGCAGTCGCTTAACCAACTGAGCCACCCAGGCGCCCCAAGATTTTATTTATTTATTTGAGAGAGAGAGAATGAGAGACAGAGAGCATGAGAGGGAGGAGGGTCAGAGGGAGAAGCAGGCTCCCTGCCGAGCAGGGAGCCCAATGCGGGACTCGATCCAGGGACTCCAGGATCATGACCTGAGCCGAAGGCAGTCGCTTAACCAACTGAGCCACCCAGGTGCCCCTCTCCATCTTTTTAAAAAATTTATTGTTTTAAAAGATTTTATGTATTTATTTGAAAGAGAGAGTGCGTGTGCACGAGTGGTGGGGAGGGGCAGAGGGACAAGCTGACTCCCCACTAAGCATGGAACCCAACTCAATCCCAGGACCCTGAGATCATGACCTGAGCCGAAGGCAGTCGCTTAACCGACTGAGCCACCCAGGCGCCCAATACTGTTGAATTTTTATGACTGCCCAAAAATGAGGAAAATGAACCAACCTGTGTACACAGCAACGGCACCCACATGGATGCACTCCGGCTCGGCATTAATTTCCTGCTCGAGCTTTTGAAAATAGAGAATCTGAGACTCAAATTCAGAGAGCAGGGGGTTTTCCGTAATAAACGCCAAAACCATTTCTTCTTTCTCGTTTTGCCAAATGTGATTGTAGCGTTTGAAGCCAACCACAGATGCAGCAACTTCCTAGAACACAAATAACACATGTGCGTTGAGAGGAGGATGTGGAAAGGGCATCATGGTACAGTGACTATTGCTCAACTGCTGGTGGTTCCCACAGATTTATTAAAACGCGTAAGTAGTGAGGTGTGTGAATAGTTAGAAATGCCACAGAACTGGAATTAGATGCATTAGGGACACGGTAAGTCAAGAGTAGTAATGACAAAACTGTTAGCCCTCCCAGCCAAAAGGAGAGGGGAACAGTCTCCAGAAATTAGAAAAAGAGAGTCCATGAAGACTCTTTTGGACAAGAGCCTCTTGATTGGGGCCGGCCTTTCGTTCAGAAACCACAGCTCAAAATCACACCACACCAAGGGTGCTATGGGAAAAATCACTCTGAGGTCACTTTTGTCCCCTCCCCCTCCCTCCACGCCACTCCCCATCATCAGACCTCCCCCATGACTCTCTCACTGGTCAAATCTATTGGAAGCCTCAATGGAAATCTATTAATTTTTTCCCTAAGATCAGAGGGTGGAGATAAGATCTGGAGGGGCAAACATAATATATCCAGCATCAAACTCCATTGGAAGATTGCATGGAATCACATAAAATGTATAAACCCATTGGATTAGGATTGACATCTGTAGAATGTTAAATCTTCCCATCCAGGAACACAGTATGCATTTCCAAATCTTCTCATTTTTTTTTCATTACTTGTTAACTTTTAGGGGAAGATTGATAGAGACCTCACACACTCTTTATCATGTATGTTCCTGGGTATTTTTCAATGAAATGGTTATTGTAAACAGGATCTTTCTCCGCTATTTTTATAACTGGCTATGGATGGCATATAAGTTTTAAAAATTGATTTTTTTAATAAAGAGTCCTGTTTGCTATAAAGGGTGCCTCTGTGAGTGATACCGGCTCACTCACATTTGGTAACTAGAGAAGGATGCCAACATAATGAGGAGGTCACATCAAATGCTGTTCCTCCCAGCACTTTGTTCTGTACCAGCTAAAGCAGCAGGCCATGGAGGGGCACAATCCTGGGTACCACAACCCTTCCACAACTTTTTCCTTTGGGGCCAATTTGGTCACCACTTCCTTTTGACAATGTTCTTTGCACAGTCCAACCCGATCTTTCTATATTTTATCCTTGTTTCCGTGGCTCGGCAGGTTCAACTGTTTCTCACAACCACCTTTCCACCAAGTTTCTCTCACCTTTTGATAATAAAGTTCTTTACTTACTCTACCCTCATTAAATGGGTGGATATTTTACTATGATTGTCGTAGTTTTTGTAACCACACTGGTTAACAAAATTTCCTAGGTTTCGGCTGCCTGCCTCAAGCCTGTTTTTCTCATAATCCATGTTATATTAAACATGCAACCTTACAAAAGAGGATTTTCAGGAATATGTTTATTTCGTTACAGCAGAAATGCCTATAATTACCTTTCAACTAACAACTAACTTAACTCTCTTTGGGCTCTATTTTTTTTTCAGATTAGCCTCATGGATTTACATGACATAATCATTATCACCTACAAATAATTAAAGATTTGGCTCCTCATTTCTCATGTTCATACCTGTTGGGAATCAAATTTTCCTACTGGCTTATAATTTCAGAGTTACATCTACATGAGAAAAAAATTTTTAAACTGAGATGGAATGAAAAATGCCATTATTTGGGGAAAAAAAGATGACTTTACCAACAGCATTCTAAATGGCCCAATCATTTCAGTAAATTTCACCAACCTGTTCAAAAACCAAGCAGCTTTACTCTACCACTCCCCACACGCAGCTAAAATGTCCCTCACAACTTCAGGTTTAATAGCTATTGAGACTTCCCTCTCATGAAAATGCACAAAGCTAAGCCTGCCACTACTTATCCCCACCAAACCGATTCCCTGGCATGGGCTGAGATGCTGACGTGCATTCCCAGGATGAATTGCGACAGCATGAAGACATTCACAAACATATGATGTCTTGGCGAATGAATTACAAATGATCAAAGATGCCTGAATATGGGTAGAAATTCCAGAATCCTGAGCTCTTCCAACATCCTAGACTTTATAATATTAAGAATATACCCTAACTAAGTTTTAGACTCTCATTTATCTTTTCTGACAGTGTCACTCTTTATTAGATTGGAGGTTTCTAAAATGGAGGTAACCCACTGTACGTTAACTATACTGGAGTTAAAAACGTAATTTCAAAAGTTCTAAAAAAATAAAATAAAGTGGAGGTAACCTAGAGCTTTAAGGAAGAACTGCCTGAATTGCATGGGTACAGCTGTTCTGCTTAAGTTATTTTTCCTGCCAAGGTTATTTCGATGGTTTGGTCCAGCTCATCTTTTCAAGACAGGCAGTGTTGTAAGCTGATAGCTAGCCTATGGATCTGCTCAATGTAGGTCAGATTTCCATTCTGATCCAATCAGCTGTGGCAAGAAGAAAATGATTGATTGATTGATTGATGATCAATCAATGATTGATGATCACAGGATTTTCCCTGACTGAGGCAGAATCACCCAGAAGGGTCCTTGGCTGCAGAGCACTGGCCATGTCTAGTATGATGACTAAGTGTGTATTTATTCTTCCAGAAACAATTTGTCCATCTCGTCAATCTGGAAAAAGTCCTTTGAGTTATTCTAAGTTATTCTAAGTGCCTGAGATTTGCACACTTCCTTCATATAATACACAAGCAAATGCAACAGAAATAACACAAAGATAAGCATTTTATTGCCAACAGTATGCTAATTTCAACTACTATAACTTACCCTTCGATTTTCATAATCATGGCTGCTTATATTCACAGAAAGTAATGAGCTTCATTATTGTTTTATTTTATTATATTTTCCATGATTACAACACTTGAAAATATATCTGAATGTTTATTATCATCATAGACTATTTACCTTTATCATTTCTATGGAGCTTGCTAAACTAAGCACTAGATAAATATTTGTTAAATTGAATTATGTGAACACTGTCCCTAGGGCAAAATTAAATATGGGACCTTCAATATATTAAGAAGGGAAGATTGAAAATGCATAAATGCAAAAGCTTCCAGTTCCCTCAGGAACACATTAAAATTAAACTTAATAATATTTCTTCACATGGTTATGGCAATGGCAGCTTTTCAAAATATTTTCAAACAAATGAAGCTCATTCTATCAGAACTGACTAACAGAAAAGATGTATTTGCTGAGTGACAACCATTCCCTCAACACTCAGAGACATTTTTAAAGAGTCAACAGGTCTTAGGGGCAATGTAAATATAGATTGTTTTTAAGTAGAAATTGTCTTCAGGGATTTGAATCTTTCTGACAAGAACTGATTCCCCTGAACAAAAAAAAAAAGGGGGGGGGGAAGCTGAGAGAAGAGCAGGTTGGAAGAAAAGTTAAACTGAATTTATACCCCTGTCGAGTATAAGTTTGTACCGATAACACTACAATTTGCTCTGTTCTCCTTCTTATCTTATTTCCACGTGGCAAAACACATACATTTCCAGCTGATAGTTTATGAGGTTTACCTGACTACACAAATATGAAAAACTGACTATAAATCTTATTATGTTTCAAATGATACTAGTCAGTACTGGTATCATTGATTCTCTGAAAGTGAATTGCAACACCAGTTTGCTTTGAAACATATCAATTTTTTTAATGATTAGGTCTATTAGTACTAACTAAGTAAATACATAGGTTTACAGCATTAGACAGAACACAATATGAAACACAGGAATCATCGTTCTTTTTCACCTTGCAATCTAGGAAGAAAAATCTTTAGTTAAACAAACATTTGCTGAGCACGTGTCAGGTTGCATAGCTCCCCCCACCCCCACCACAACCCGAAAGGCACAGTGGTTAAGGCCCAGGCTACATGTAGGACAAGCTTGAGACCTTCAACCTCACACAGGTACACATGGTAAAGCACAGGGCTCTGACCACAAGTCCTCTTGGCATACCTTTTTGGTGGAGTGGATGATCGTGCTAAGCACAGAGACTAATTTCACAATCTCTTTGTTGTCGGACACATTCTTATAATAGTTCCTGGTTTGTACAGGAATGGGTAAGTTTACAGATGCTATCTCAAAGGTATCTAAAAGCAAAAAAAAAAAAAAAAAGAGAGAGAGAGCGAGAGAGAGAAAAGTTTATATCAAAAGCATAGGGAACATGCTTTAAAACGATGAGGGGATTTCTGAAAGGAAGACATTTCTGTAAAGGAAGGACCTCTGACAGACGGCTTCTTTGCAAAAGCAACTGAAAATGGGGAACATTTGTCAATTTTTTCAGGACTCTGGACATTAACCAAAGTGGGCAACAAGCCAAGTGGTGTTCCTTTAGTCAAGAAAAAAATGCTAAAATCGTGGTAACAGTAGTGAGTTCTGAGATGTTTTAACTTCCATAGCCTGCTGCCCCCTCACTGGGGATGTGGTAGCCTTGAGAAACACAGCCGCAGCCTAGCAGTCACCAGAGGGCCCAAACTGCACTGGAAGCTCTGCAAGAAGCCCCAGAGAATTGTCACTCTTTGACCCATCAAGAGGTTCTCTGGAAAAGCCCCATTCAGAGTTTATTGTTACTTGACCTGATTCAGAACTCACTAAGGGGAAAAAAAAAAAAAAATCCCTATCACTAAGGCACTTGTTAAAAAAACAATCAGCAACAATTAACTTCACGGATCACTGAGACAATGATATTAGTTGAGGCAAAGAAGAGGTTGACCAAAAAAATTAAACATCTGGGGAATGAAGATCCACAGAGGTCATTGTAAAGCCCTGACCTATCCCCTGCCCATTTTCCGGGCCGACATCACTCTGGCCATTCCCAACATCACCATGGTCCCTGCCCTGGAGGACATTGACAAATGCTATCCACATGCCCAGGAAAGACCTAAAATGCCCCAATCTTTTAGTTGGGCCTGGCAAAATCAAGTAAAGAAAAGCTAAGGCGGTACTGAAAATTTCTGAGTTTTCAGGGTGCTCCAGCATCCATACCATTCCTAGGCAAAAGGTGTAAGACTTAGCGGTTGAAAGGATTAAGGAAATCTCTGTGCAATCATTAGCTGACCTTCAAACTAACCAACCAGAAACTACAGTAGTACACACCACAGGAAAGACTAATTTTACCGAATGAGTCCAGGAAGGTCAGTAGAGTCAATAATGAAACAAACAGTAACAACAACAGACTCTTTGCGGGGGTGGGGAGGGGTGCTCGGGGGTGAAGACAAGCAGATTTTCAGAGCTGCCACATTAAAATATCAAGTTTTGGGGGCACCTAGGTGGCTTGGTAGGTTAAGCATCTGACTTCCACTCAGGTCGTGATCTCAGGGTCCTGGGATAGAGCTCCATTGGACTCCATGCTCAGCAGGGAGTCTGCTTCTCCCTCTCCTTCTGCCTCTTTCCCTGCTCGTGCGCACTCTCTCTCTCATAAATAAAATCTTTATAAATAAATAAAAATCAAGTTTTCAACAAAAATAAAAATGGTAAGCCATGCAAAGATACAGAAAAGCAGTGTCCACACATAGCAACAATAGCAGTCCATAGAAACTATACATGAGAAAACCCAACTACTGGAATTACTAAACGAAATTCATATCAGCTGTTATAAAATGTTCAGAGAATGACTGAAAACCCAATTGAAAGAATTAAAGGAAAGTGTAAGGATCATGCCTCACAAAATAGAGAATACCAGTAATGAGACAGAAATACAAGAGCTGACTGCAAATTTTGAGGTGGAGAACATAAATGGAATTCACGAGAGGAGCTCAATAGATTTCAGTCTCTAGGGAAAAAATCAGTAAACTTGAAGGTAATTTTCTTAAGATAGAAGACTAAGTTATTGATTTGAGAAATCACTGAGGCAGCCCCATCTGTGACATATACACTAAAGATACATGATTTATAATGGAGTCATTAAAATACATGGATTTTTATAGTATATCAACTTAAAATTGGCTAGTAGATTAATATTCCAATCAACACTGATTTAAGACTTGCATGGAGGGAAAAAAAATCCATTTGAGCTCCCTCAATGCTGGTTTTCAATGAATGGTTCAAAAGAACCAAAGGAACATTCACCTTGAGATTCGTTTTCTCCCATTTCATCATCAGAATCACTGTCTTCGTTATTCTGCGAAGCAGCCATTTTTCTCTCCTGCATCTTTTTCTACAAAGTAAAAGGATATTTTTTAGCTCAGTCCCATCCATAAAAGCAGCTTCCATATAAAATGATGCCCTCATCCCACACCCACCTTGGACAGCAGCTTACTGCTCCACAGTCGAACCCCCTTGGTGACACTGACGATGCACTCCACGGCTTTGTTCAGCGTCTGTTGTATGTCCTCCAGGGCAGGGACCATGGTGATGTTGGGAATGGCCAGAGTGATGTCGGCCCGGAAAATGGGCAGGCTGTTCTGCTTCAGCCTAGATGTACTCTTACTGTCTGAGTTAACACAAAAGAGGGAAGCCTTACTATTTTTTTTTTAATTTAAAATGGAGTTTATTTCCTTTTAAGCCAGGAAAATTAAAGCACCCAGAACAATACATAGGAACTACATTATCAGACAAATATTTGGGGGATGAATGAAAACTACGGAGTAACTCGTTTTGCTCAGTGTAACAGCAGTTCAGTGGAACCTGACACATTTTCTGCTGATATAATCTACTCCATAAAAGGCCACCCACTATGTGGAATCTGGCTTAATAATGTGAACTGTGATCTAAAATACTGAAAATGATGCTGTCCACACACCAGCAAGCTAATAAATTAGTTAAATGTAGAATAAGGAAGCGAGGCATGAAGAACAAGAAGAGCTGTCAGAATTAGCCGAAGTCAGAAACAAATAACCAGGGGCGCTTGGGTGGCTCAGTTGGTTAAGCGACTGCCTTCGGCTCAGGTCACGATCCTGGAGTCCCGGGATCGAGTCCTGCATCGGGCTCCCTGCTCAGCAGGGAGTCTGCTTCTCCCTCTGACCCTCCCCCCTCTCATGCTCTCTCTAGCTCATTCTCTCTCAAATAAATGAATAAAATCTTTAAAAAAAAAAAAAAAAGAAAGAACCAGTTTGGAATTTCACATAAAACATATGCCTCTTCTACCACAGTGTGTATAATTCAAACTGGGAGCAGTTAAAGAATGGAGAAGAGATAAAGCGTAACTCATCATTTATATCCAAGGGGCTTTTAAAGTTGCATATAGGTGTAAGTATCGCCTTAAGGCATAAATACATAAATGTGGATGTGTGTGTGTGTGTGTAACTTTATATAGTTGGAAATACCTATAATATATACAGTTGGGAAAGACATGTGATTTAATATTCAGCATATCAACCAATGCTTGATAAATTCTAATAATATCCCTGCGTTAAATAAAAGCCCTATCACTCTGTTCCATGCTGCCAATCAAAACTTCCTTCAATGTATCCACTTTTATTCATCTGCTTTTAATTTATTAGAGATGCTTCCCCTTAAATGCCAATATTCAAAATCAATCGGGTTTATTACCCTATCATTTTGCAATTTTAATTAATAATGTATTTTCATTTTTAATATAAAATTTAGTTTCAAAATGTCTCTAGATTTGATGGATTTTTGTGGCTCATCTGGGAAATGCAACACGCATTTCTGAATTGTGCTGAAGAGAAGATGATTGTATTAAGAATGAACAAACTGGCTGGAAAGTACTAAATTGACATAAAAATAGTAAAGAAATGTTCTGCTTTGGAGAGTATGGACTAATAAGATCTACTTCATAGAACTGTTGGGATAATCAAAGTTCATAAAGTATAAACTTACAAGGAGGCTCTCAATAAATAGTGGATTTTTTAAATTATTTAAAAATAACAGGAATACACACACAAGCAGCAAACATGGCTGGGCTGCCAGTAGGTAAACTGTGTGGAATTATTACCCCGGAAGTTCGTCGTGTTGGAGGAATGAATACGCCTGCGGATGGCCTCTAGTGTGTTCCTTGTAACTTTCAGAAGTGCATCCATGTTTTGGTGGTTGAAATAGGACAACAACCCACAGGCTTCCTCCTCTAACACTTCAGTCTCCTTCTTCTTTCTCAGGATAGTTGCCAAAGGCAGGAGGCCTGCCGGGGCCTTAAGGGATGATGTCAAGGTGTCAGACTTTCCTTCTTGTCTCTTTGCTGTTACAAGATGAGAAGATTGAGAGAGATGGAGAAAGAGAGAACCATCTACTGCAATTAAAGAGAAGAAAATTAAGATAATTACATGCAAGTTGAATAATACTTAAACGTCAGATTTCCTAGAAAGCGAGTCCATCAGAGAATAGGAAGAAGAAATTGGGGCACCGGGTGGGCCGATGGAGTCCTCTCCTCCTTGGTATGAGGAAATAGGAGGAGAGACAGGAACTACGGCTGTAAAGGCAAGACCAGACTTCAGGGACCTGGGTTCTAATGCTCTCTCTTCCATCAATAGCCATAAAGCCTTGGGAGAATCACTTTCCTTCCTTGCCTCTCAGTGTCCTCATCTGTCCTACAAAAGGTTTGCTTTAGTATAGGCAGGGAATTCCAGTGGGAATTCCAACCCATCATCCATTCTACTCTACTGATAAGGTACATGCATATACAGTTTAACAAAAAATAATGGGATAAATGACAATATGCTCAGAATCATAATTTCAGATTTATAAATGTCCTTATAAAATTGGGAGAGTGTTTACAGAAGTGTGAAACCAATCACTATGTAGAAATGAAATTTTAGTTTTCAGTAATGTCCTAGAAAAATAAGACCCTTCCATGACTCCATCTCTTACCCGAACTTTTGTTTTTTGAATCAGCACTATTCATATTAGACACTTTGTCACTTTCTTCTTTGGATAGAACTTCCACATCCAGCAGCATATTTATTAGCTCATTCACTGCTTCCTCCACTAATGAGCTTTTAAAATTTAGTATCTGAGCACCCTTTATACAAAGGTCCTATCAAAAAAAAAAAAAAAACAATTAACACAGTTCATATTTGTTTGTCTAGCTCTTGAGACCTCATCAGTAATAGTAGTAATGCCATAGATTCAGCGTCTAGATGGGGATTTTGGCCTCCAACGATGCTTGGCCACACCCTCACACGAACCAGGGCCAGGCATCCGTAAAAGAACTCATTAAAGATAAGGAACCAACTGGAGCAGCACAGGCAGACCGAAATTACACTTACTTCTCCAACAGTGGGGGGAGAATACCTCTGAAAGTTTCCCAGGAGACCCTCTTTCCATGAAGTATCCTTTATCTCACATCAATCTGCTCTAGCCAGCCTTCCTTCTCTCCTCCTCACCTTTGGAAACAAGCCAGAGTCAGCCCCTAATTCATTTCAGAGATTCCTCTCCCCTCTCGTGAGATTCCACGTTTCTCAAGAATGAGATTTAACAAATATAAACTAATATGATTGGGGCACTGGGTTTGATTCTGTAGAGACAGACAGATAATAGATGGATGGATGGATGGATGGATGGATGGAGAAACAGATGATATAGGCAGTCAGTGATTTACCACCTGGTTGGACAATAAGCCCATGCAATAATAGACTCTGTTGGTTGGGCACAGTCTCCAGTCCCTTTCCAAGCCCCACCATTACTCATCTTGAGACTCTTCTAATGTGCTCATAACAGCTGTATCCTCAGATCCTTGTGTCCTCAAATCTTTACACCATCCTCTTCCACATATTCAGCTAATGACCTTGATTTCTATAGCACAAAGCAAATGACACAGGGACTCACTCAACTCCCTGACCACATGCCCTCACCCAGAAGACAAAGTGGCCTCCATCATCAACCCCTTTTCCTCCTTTTTCAGTGAATGCAGTATTCTCCCTTCTGTTTAAGACTAATCATGTAACCTGAGTTCTAAATCACAGATTCCCCTGCTTCCCCAGATACTATGCTTACTAGCAATTCCCTTTCTCCTTCCCCCTCAGCATAAGAAGATACTAGATAAACTTCAGTGCAACATCTTCCTTCTCATCAAACTACCATAACAAATTTCTGCCTCAGGGCCTTTGCACTTACTGTTCCTTTTGCCTGGAATTCTCTTCCCCAAAGTTATTCACATGGCTTGCTCCTTCACTTCCTCTGCTCACATGTAATCACAGAAGTCATCCCTGTCCATCAACATAAATCACAACTCTCTGTCAGATACTCCTTTTCTTCATTACCCTTTTAATTTTTCTCCAGTGAGCTTATCACCACCTAACTTGTTGTTGATTTATTGGCTTGTTTGTTTGCTCTTCTGTATCCTGCACTTGAAAAGGGCTCCATGAAGGCAGGGATTTCATCTGTTTTGCTCACAGCTGTATCCCCAAGCAGTGGTTTGCGTAGAAGCACCAGAAAAATTGTTGAAGAATAAATGAATTATAAAATGTAAACAAATTCAAGGGAAAGCATTCACTTAATCGGTAATCACTGAGTTTGGTAATCAAAAGGCAAATTAAAATTAGGTTCTATGATTTTGCTACTTAAGTGAAAATTAATAAATTAGAATTTCTGATTATAAATTACCATAAATTTATTATATTTTATTTATAATAAATTTGTTTTATTATATACCTCATTATAAAATCTTTATTATAATTTATTACAATTACGATAAAACAGCACCTGTTGGAAGATAGTGAAATTGGTACTGTCACATTGCTGATGGCATTGTAAGTTGGTGCCATCCTTCTGAAAAGCAATTTGGCTACAAATATTAAGAGCTATTAAATGAAGCCACATCCTTTGATGCAATGATTTTACTTTGAAGAAGGAAATACTCCTAGAGGGGAAAAACATGATACATATAAATATATTCATTGCAGCTCTTGGCAAATTTGGGAACCATCCAAATGTCCAGCAACAAGGAACGAGTAAGTAAATTAAGGTACATAAACTCAATAAAATATTCTGAAGGCATAATTAAAAAGGTGACCATGAAAGCCACATAACAACATGAAAAATATTTCTTGAGAAAATGTTAAATGAGAGAGAAAAACACCATTCACAACCTTATTAAAAGGCATATAAGTAGGCAATACACAAAAATTATAACAATGGCAGTCTAACTGGTAAAAATACTATTTTTTTCATTTTTAAAAATATTCTAAAACTTGAGCTTACATTTAAAAGAAACATTTTTATAAAATAATCCTAAGAAGAGGGGTAATATTAAAACCATGGAGCCAAGTGATTTGCCCAGAGGGCAAGATCATGACAAATGAGCAGGGGGCCTGGGGGAATTTGGGGTCTAGGACACAGTTCGTGAGTCTGAATAAAGGAGGAAACAGGAATTTCTAAAATGTAGACATTTAATTTTGATTATCTAACAGTAATTTAATGTATACCAAAGATAAGCCTACACATGCATTCCTCCAAACTCCTGCCTCTTCTCCCTTAGGGTCTGAGTATCTTTACTACGTCCCTGTAGTAAATCTCAGTCCTCAGTGCAACCAGATGCTGAGTTCCAGGAGTCCTTCTTACAAATCTTATATCTTAAGATTAAATGTTATCTTAAAGATTATCTTAAAGATTAAATCTAAGATTTAATGTTATCTTAAATCTTAATCTACCATTCTCATAAATCATCCTTCAAGTGGAGATGGTCTTGGGGACTGCTGACATACCATATTAAAATCAACCCTGATGAATTCTTATATTCAGGATGCCAACCAGGAACACTGCAAATGATGATGCTAAAATGACATTCCCAAAAGGCTGCTTCATGGAGGGAGCACTGTTTCTAGGATCTTAATCCCAGCATAGGGAAGAAAGTATTCCTTTTGCAAAAGAAGTTTGAGAAAAATGGGTCAAAGAAAGCCAAATGGGCTCTTTTCCAAGAGACTTTCTGACGGCCTTTATTTTAACATGTAAATGTGTAAAGACTCTGCAAGGGGAAAGGAGGAACCAGCCTTTACCCTGAGCAGTTTGAACACAGACCCAGCTTTCCTGGTTTCCTCCAGTGGCTCCGGGACCATGTACCACAGAATACCAGTTTGGGAAGTGGTGCTCTCCGGAAATGTTTAAAGAAGAAATTCTGTCCCACAGCTATTGAAAACAAATGTTTTGTTAATTAGCACTAGCTTACTGGAAACTTTTCAACAAAATAGCTGAATTCTTCAAAAAATATGGAAAAAATGAGAAATGTGTCCCATGGCAATTTCCGCCCTACTGATCTGAAAAGAAATGACCTGTTCTTCATGTCTAGGTGATTCCTTGGATACGTTCCTCTTCAGTTTCAAATTACTGTCCGAAGTCTCTGCATTTGATCACATCAATCACAGACCAATCACAGACAGGAAAAAAAAAAAGTAATTTATGCTTAAAAACACCCTTTATTAATTATTTTAATAAAGTGCATGAGAATACTCTGGTTTCTCTTCAGATCGTATAAATCTTTCGCCCTTTAAAGTGCATGAGAGCAGGGGGGAGGGGCAGAGGGAGAGGGAGAGGTGGCTCAGTTGGTTAAGCTTCCGGCTCTTGATTTTGGCTGGGGTCACGGCTCCGCACTGGGCGTGCAGCCTGCTCAAGATTCTCTCTCCCTCTCCCTCTGCCCCTCCCCCACCTCTCGCTCTCTCAAAAAAAAAAAAAATTAATAAACACATCGATTTCCTAATAACCTTTGTCATTTGGAGGAAGTCTGCGCAGGTAAGCGGCTCCTCCTCAGGGAGCTGGCAAAGCGGCGCGCTGCTCATTTCTTCCAGAACGGCATCGATGCGGAACTCCATCAGATCGTTGACTCTGTCAAGCAGCAACTCAAGGTCCTCTTCGGAAAAAAGAAAAGTGAATAAAAGAGATTAAGCATTTTGTTTCCAAAAAAAAAAAAAAAAGCACACGACTAGGGGGACTGAGTGGCAGTTGCTTAAGCCTCCGACTCTTGGTTTCAGCTCAGGTGGTGATCTCACCGTCATGAGATCAAGCCCCACACCAGGCTCTGCTTGAGATTCTCTCTCTCCCTCTCCCTCTGCCCCTCCCCCCTGCTCTCATGCACTCTCCCTCTCTAAACTAAATAAGTAAATCTTTTTTAAAAATGCACATGACTAAACTGCAGTGCTGAAATCAGGATTAAGGTTGATCCAGATGGCTATTTCTCACTTGGTTTCTGCACACTGTCCTTCCTCTAACCAGCTTCCCACTCTCGCTCTCTCCACCCGCCTCACTGTGACTCAGACTTGAAGAGCTGGCTCGAATGCAGCGCCCCCAGGAGGCTTCCTGGGAACCTGCACATATTTCCAGCGGCCCCCTCGTCCTGCGCAGGCACTGACCCCCTGAGCTTCCTTCCATGGCCATGTGTACCATACTGCCTACTCATCTACTCGTCATGTCTTTCCTTCTTCTGGAATTCCCCTTTGTCATCCTCTTTGTCACCCCTGCTTCCTACTTATTTAAAGTCTAGTGTCCAACAATAAGTATAATTTTTAAATGTAGTTTATCTCTGGGGATAAAATTAAATAGTGAATATATCTAGTTTCCAGGAAATTAACGAATTCATGTATTTTGGTAAAATTCCCTAGAGAACAGCCTATTCCACAGGAGGTATCCTGCAGATATTCTTTTTTAAGATTTTATTTTTAAGTAATCTCCAACCCAACATGGGGCTCGAACTTAACAACCCCGAGACCAAGAGTCGCCTGCTCTACCGACTGAGCCAGCCAGGCTCCCCTACAGATATTATTGAAGTGAAATTCCCTCGATTTTTCTTTTACAGTTACTATCATAAGGTACATTTTTTAGAATTATGCTGAAGTAATATTGAGCACTAAGTTTCCATGGACAGAAAGGTCAGTTCTAGAGGAAATTAACACTTTTACATCAAAAGTAGGAATGATGGTTAATAAAGCTCCATCTAAGGGATAATACAGTTTCAACAGATACCATAGAGTGAATTCCCTTTTTTTCTGATATCACTTTTGTCTGGGGTATGAAGTTAAAATTGAATACAGAGAAGTCCATGTTATATACTCATGATGTATCAAAGACATAAAACACTCCCTTAAATAAATACCTTTGCTTCCTAAAGAATAAGGCCCTAAAAGTTTTCAATCATTTCTAAGCTAATACCAAGATACCAAAAAGTTCTGCCTGGTAAGTTTATTTCCTACTAAAAGAGAGCCAATACTTTTCTGTGAGCATGCATGCTCAATATAATTCTTCACTGTTTCTGATTCTTGAAAGCTTCTCCAAGGACATCTATGACACAGGCCCCCCACCTCCAAGATGTCCACATCCTAATCCCCTTCGAATGCTACCAGATATGGGAAAGGGGACTTTGCAAATGTGATCAAGTTAAGAAACTTGAGATGTAGAGACTGTGCTAAATTATCTAGGTGGGAATTATCTACACTAGGTGGGGCCAGTATAGCCATAAGGGTCCTTGTAAGAGGGAGGTAGGAGAGTCAGAGTCAGACAGAAGACAACGTGCCCATGAAAGCAAAGAAACAGAGAGAAAGAGATTTGAGAATACTATGTTGCTAGCTTTGAGGATGGAGGGACCATGAGCCCAAAGGATGTAGAATGGCCTCTGGAAAGGATTCTCCCCCAGAGCTACCAGAAGGAACTACCTCTGCTGATACCTTGATTTTTAATTCCCTAAGAGTCATTTTGGACTTCTGACATCCATCTTAGATCTTTCACTTAAATCACAAAAAGAAAACAGAATTAGAGAACTAAGGAGAACTTCTTTAGAAACTAGCTCCTGTCTCCAACTAATGTAATAATAAAACATCCAAGTGTAAACATTCTAATGCTAATATTCTCTAGGAAGAGTAGTACTAAAGTCTACCTTGGTAGCCTGTTCCAATTTGGTAGTGAAAACTCTCACCATGAAGTTTTTATGCCATTCATAAATACCTCCTTCTAGAATGTTAGCCTATTTCCTCCTGTTTTAGTTCCCAGGGAGATGTATTTTGGAAAGACTATTGGTTTAGAGGCAAGGGAACTGGGTTCTAAACTCATCCTTTCTGCTTACATCTCTATCACATTAGAAGTCACTCAGCATCTCTGGATCACAGTTTTCCAACTTTAAATTGACCATCTTATTTAAAGTCTAGTGTCCAACAATAAGTATAATTTTTAAATGTAGTTTATCTCTGGGGATAAAATTAAATAGTGAATATATCTAGTTTCCAGGAAATTAACGAATTCGTGTCTTTTGGTAAAATTCCCTAGAGAACAGCTTAAGAATAACACTCCCATTGCATTATTTATATCACAGTATCTGGAAGAAATTATACAGTTAGACGTTAAGAACTCAGCCTTACAAAATGAGAAATAATAACCATTCAGACAGTCTTACTGATCTTTGCAAAAGTGTTTTTTAAGTATATCTCAATGTTCAGTGAGGTCCAGCTCAGTGCAGCCAGGCCCGGTTGAAGAGCTTCGTCCACTTTAGCCAAATGAGGGGCCATCAGTGGCTCTATGGTGGGAGGCATTTTTGACTTCACTCTCTGATATTCAGCCAGCATCATCTGCAATGAAATGGAGGTCAAATGATCGATTAATATCACACTTTTAATATCTTGTTTTTTTAAACCAAAGGATGGCTTTTATTTAGGGTCCAGCTATATAGGCCTCCAATAGCAGCCTGGCAGGTAAAGTGGCCAAAACAAAACAAGAATAGAAGATGAGCAATCTCTCCATAAACGTAAATTCCTAATCCAATAAAATACAGCTGAAGAAGAGAAAAAAAGAACCTAAGAGTAGGAGTTTCTCACCCCTTCCCCAGTCCAAAAGGGGAGAAAAGTTCTAAGGTCAAGTGAGTTTTCTAAACCACGTTACCAGTGCCTTAGCCTATGCATCACAAGGCTCATTCATTCAACTTTGTATGCTGGCACCATGCACTGCCTGATTCTCTGGGCACTTTCGATGGACCATACTCATCACCCAAAGTGCCGGGGTCACCCGAAGTCTGCCTCAGCCCATTGCTGAAATCATAGGCCAAGTTTTGATGTAAGGCCCAAAGCATATAAGGAGTCAGGAACCAGCATCAATGTGTCACAGCTTTAGGTATCATGCATATGCCAAAGAAAACCAAGTTCACATCTCAGCCCAGATCTCACTCCTAAAGTCTAGATTCATATATGGTGAAAGCCTGTTTAGTATCTCCAACTGAATACATAAAAGACGTTTCAAACTTAGCATGTCCAAAACTGAAAGTTTGTTCTTCCCCAAAACCTTCTCTGCCCCCAGCATTCTCCATCCCATCCTACGGTGCTCCTATCTTTCACATCCACAGACAATCCATCAGGATATCTTGTTTGCTCCATATTCAAGAGATCTGTATCTGACCTGCTTACCATATGCACCATTCCCACCATCGCTGACTCTCCTCCAAATTATTGTAATGGTCTACCATTGTCTCCCTGCTTCCACTAATGCCCCCTACAGTCTATGCTCAATTTCGCAGCAAGAGGCATCCTTTCAAAATGTAAATCAGACTATTAACCCCATTGCTTACATGGCTGCATGCCTTCCCATCTCATTTAGAGCTACAAGTTCTTTTTTTTTTTGCAGGAAAATATTTTTATTTTTATTTTTTTATTATGTTAGTCACCATACAGTACATCATTAGTTTTTGATGTAGTGTTCCATGATTCATTGTTTGCATATAACACCCAGTGCTCCGTGCAATATGTGCCCTCCCTTAATACCCATCACCAGGCTAACCCATCCCCCCACTGCCTCCTCTCTAAAACCCTCAGTTTGTTTCCCGGAGTCCATAGTCTCTCATGGTTCGTCTCCCCCTACAAGTTCTTATGTGAGTCTGCAAAGTTCTACCCAGGCTGGTCCCCATTACCTCTCTGATCTCTTCTGTAATCATTCTTCTCATCCCTTACCCAGTCCTGCCCTACTGTCTTCCTTGCTGGTCGCTAGCCTCAGGGACTTTGCATCCCCTTCAAATAATTACTCAAATGCCATCCTCTCAATTAGGCCTATCCCAAATACCTATTTAAGTTTGTAAACCATCATCAAAAACTACCTACACAGGTAGTTACTATCCTCTTTGCCCTGCTCTATTTTTTCCATATGCCTATCACTGTCTAATAGACTATGTAACTTACCTATTTTTAAGGTTCATGGGTTATTTGCTGTATTACCCAACTAGAATATAAGGACAAGAGTTTCTATAAGAACAAGAATTTTGTCCGCTTTGTTCAACGCACCTGAAACGGTACCGGGCACATAGGAGATGGTCAATCAATATTTCCCTAATTTATTAATTAGTTGTTATCAGGAGCATTTGTGATTAGAAACTCATGGATTCTGTTCCTACACTGAAATTTACCTGTTGTATAATATTGAACTGTGTCGGTCCTTTGTTCATATGTTACCATTTTAAATAAGACTAAAAGCACTTCCAGCCTATCTTTTTTGGTAATGTTAGTATTAATAATAATTAATTGTAAGAAGGTAACTTGAACACACCTCTCAAATACAACTGTTTTTAAGTTCATATTTGTAATATGCATGTTGATATTACTTTGTCATTAGATCAATGTTTACCCAAGTGTTTTCCTTGGATTACTAGCTCTAAGAGATTCTATTAAAAAAAAAAAAAAGAAAAGAAAAACGGTCCATGGATGGGTAAGTTTGAAAAACACTGTATACACTATCTCCCCTCTTGGACAATCACAATTAATATTAACGATTCTGAGAAAACTGTAAGAACAAAGTAAGAAGCCCAATGAAATTTTCTGAATTTTGTTAAACCCAACATTTCCCAAACGGGCCACATAATCCTTTCTTCATATGATACTTTTCCACAATTTCTCTATATTCTTTCAATTTCCATGAAAGCCACTTTGGAAAAGTCTGCATTGTGTGGTTCTATGAGCAGCTACTTACACATTTGCTGAAGCGTTTATCCATGGCTTATCTTTTCTCAATGTCCATCACTTACTCTATCTGGGAAGCAAATCATTTTACTTCTCCCCTTTTATCCTTTTTAACCCCATGAGATATTATTCATTTTATAGATGATAAACTGAGGCTTAGAAGGGTAAAATAATTTGCGCAAAGATAATGGTTTGTATCCAGATCAAATCGGCTTGAGAATCTATACTCGTAATTGTTAGTCTAGGCAGGCTCATTTCTTTTTGAACTCCATTCCAAGGAAAAGTTGAAGAAAACAATCCCTCAGCTACCCTTGGTGTATCTGTGGAAGCCAGAGAGCTCTGTTAAATATTCAGCACAATAACTCTGCAACATCGGAGGTAGTCCCCCAAACCCTCCGAAAGATCTGTTCCTACCAGCCACTCGTGTTGGGTGGGGATCTTTCACTCTTTCAACCTCAAAGATACAATAAATGTCAACCAGATGACAATTTACTTCCTTGAATTGTCATTTATATGACATTTTAACATTTTAAAACATTTTTTGATCCTCCTTCCCTCACGGTGTAGGATACATGTCCTCTCTCCTTGCATCTGGGTGGACTTATGGAGCCCAACTGATTACAACAGAAGTGATGCTAAGACCTATGAGGCTGTCCTAAAAGCCATGCATTATTTGTTTCAGAGGTACAGATCTGAGATTCAACAGTCTTGCACAATTCACAGCACTTACCAGAGTACATACCCTCCCCAGTGTCTATCACCCAGTCACCCCATCCCTCCCACCCCATCCCCCACTCCAGCAACTCTCAGTTTGTTTCCTGAGATTAAGAATTCCTCATATCAGTGAGGTCATATGATACATGTCTTTCTCTGTTTGACTTATTTCGCTCAACATAATACCCTCCAGTTCCATCCACGTGGTTGCAAAAAAAAGAAGAAGAAGAAGAAGGTAGCAGCAGGGGAAGAATGAAGCGGGGGAAATCGGAGGGGTAGACGAACCATGAGAGACGATAGACTCTGAAAAACAAACTGAGGGTTCTAGAGGGGAGGGGGGTGGGAGGATGGGTTAGCCTGGTGGTGGGTATTGAGGAGGGCACATTCTGCATGGAGCACTGGGTGTTGTGCACATACAATGAATCATGGAACACTTCATCTAAAACTAATGATGTAATGTATGGGGATTAACATAAGAATAAAATTAAATAAATAAATAAATAAATAAATAGCCATGCAGCTTCCTCTGTGTTTACTGCAATGTCCTCTCTTAGGACCCTGAATTAACCACATAAGAAATTCTACTACTCTGAGGCCTCCATCCTGAAAGACCACACATAGATGCTCCAGTCCTTAATCCCAACTGAATGAAACCTTGTGCTATACTCATCAAAGAACCAGACATGAGAATGAGGTCACTTTGGACCTTCCAGATCCAACACCTGCCAGCTGAACTAAATAATCTTAGTCAATGCCACATGGAACAGAAGAATCACCTAGCCAAGGCTTGCTTAAACTCTTTATCCATGAAATCATGAAATATAATGAAATGATTGTTTTAAGCCACTACATTTTGAGGTTGGTTGTTAACCTGCAATAGATAACTGAAATAATAATTCTGTGGACAAAATTATTATTAGCAACTTTATATTCTGATAAATATTATTTCTTAGTAAAAAATACTAGTTTCTTTGCAAATATGTAAATTGACTAAGTGGTTTTCCTAACAGGCAAGAAAAGTCTAAAGGGAATCTCAACATGCTGACCAGTATTTGATGGGCCCACATTTGAGGAATGTCGGTCCATTGACAATATTAGCTTTTTAATATAACATGAAGGAGTGGAAAACAGTAGACTACAAGTCTGGGTTCAGGTGCTACTTCTGCCATTTACTAGATATGAAAACTTGGCTAAGTCATTTAACTTCTCTGAACCATGGTTTTGTCACAAGATAATATAATAATATTCTATCCCAATTACCTAACATGGCTATGGATAAGATCACATGGAATAATGAATGGTTAAAATGTAAAGCATTATGCAAAGGCATGGCCTCACTGGCCTCATCCTATGAGGTTAGGCAGTATAAAACTGTAATGAGGTTTTCCACTTGTCAAATACCATGGCTGCATCTCTGCACTCACCTTGCACAAGATGCATTCGTCACTGATGATCATTCCCTCCCGCATGAGGATTTTCTAACCCTTTCTTCCCACCTCAATGACCAATCCTTAATTTTATTTGCATACTCATCCTCCTCTATCAGACCTGTTAATATTGGGACAACCAGAGTTTAGCCTAGGCCCTCTACTCTTCTTTATCTTTATTCTCTTCCTTGGACATCTCACCCAGGACAATGACTTTAAAAACCAACTATATTTCAAGTTTATTTTTTTTTAGTAATCTCTATGCCCAATGTGGGGCTCAAACTCATGACCCCAAGATCAAGAGTTGCATGCTCATGGGGTGCCTGGGTGGCTCAGTCAGTTGAGCATCCAACTCTTGGTTTCAGCTCAGGTCCTGATCTCATAGGTCATGGGATCGGGCCCTACGTTGGGCTCTGTGCTCAGAGGGAGGCTGCTTAGATATTCTCTCCCTCAGCCCCTTCCCCCTTTCATGCTCTCTCTCTCTCTCGCTCTCTCTCAAATAAATAATCTTAAAAAAAAAAAAAAAGTTGCATGCTCTTCTGACTGAGCCAGCCAGGTGCCCCTAAATACCAACTATATTTTTAAAACTCTCAAAACTATGCCTTCCACTTTGACTTCTCCACTCAACTCCAGACTTAACATATCTATCTGCATGAATAACACCTCCATTTCGAACTCTAAAAATCATCTTATGCTTCAGATGGAAATTACTGATTCCCTCCTGTCTTCCAAAATATAGTAGATCCAGTCTTTGCCATCTCTGTAAATGGAACTTTCATTCTGGGCCACTGCATGTTACTGAGCAAAAGTTATACAGAAAAATGACCTACACAGTAATACATAATTGCCCTACTTTAGTAAATCCATTGCGTCGCTCACACCAAAAACAAAGGAATCATCCTCGAGTTCCCTCATAACCTGCTATTGACATTATTCTCTAATCCACCGATCTACCACTCAGCTGCCACCCTATTTTAAGCCACCCTCATCTGCAACCTGAACCAATACAACAGCCTGCACGCTGCCTTCACACTGACACTCTTGTCCCCCTAAAATCTATTCTCTACCTAGCAATAAGAACAATTTTTATTATAAAAAGCATCATGCCTTTTCCTCCTGCTTCAATTCCTACAATGGCTTCCTGGTGCATTCAAACTTATACCCTGGGTCTATGAGATCAGTGATGAGCAGGCCCTTGCTGACCCTAGAGTCTCATTCCCTCTCAGTCTCCATTTCAGTCATCCTGGGCACTTACTACCCCTCAACAGTGACACACCACCAGATTTTTTTTAATACAAACTGGGGCTAGCCAGAAAGGAGGAAAAAAATTAAAGTACCATACCTTCATGTTACTGAAGTTCTTTTTGTATACATCCCGTTTCTGGAACAGAGCAGCTGCAAATGGTGAAACTTCTAGACCCATCTGCATCATGCACTCTGTTTCTCTAAATAAGGTTAATATCTGAGGATCAAAGTTTACAAACAATTCCCCTGTGCGTGGAGCCTTCACCAATAAAGATGCCCCAAGTCCTATGTGAATTTCTTCAACCTGTGTGAAGAGATCAACATTTTTACTATTGGAAAGTTCAATGCCTACACAGGGTATCTAGCTCAGCATTTCTGGGAACGCTGACCAGGAAGTATTCTCACATGGATTCGAGCTTCTCAAATTAAAGACAACACTCTTCTTCTAAGGTCACTTTCAGAAAAGGGCCTTCAAGCTTCAAGTGAAGCTATGCAGTCAATCTGACAAAACGTCTGGGTTGTGACTCGCTCACACCCGACAGATAAGTAGACAAGAGTGCAAGAGTGGGGGCTTCTCAAAAGCCGTTTAGCTCCGAGGTACCTTCATGCCTATTCCGTTATTTTTCCTAACAAAAGTTTCATAAAATCTACTAAACTCAGTTTTCAGTTATCTAGGAAAACAATGAATACCCCTATGGGGACATCTCTGTTATTGGCTCAGTCACCAAAAGCTGAACCAGGAGAATGAGACACCAAAGTAGCTTTGTCAGCCTGAATTTTATCCCCTGAGACACTTCCTGCCAATCTACAGAGAGACACAAGTGTTGGTAGGGTATGAAATACAATTTGACGAACCTAGTATAACCAAAGAAAATTTAAGACTTTGCTTAACAGAGACATACTAGTATTTACTGACCCATTACAGAACTTAATGGATAGAAAATAAGTCAGAAATCCTAATCAACTAGGTAAAACAACCAATAAACAGGATCTTCTTTCTCCCTTAGGAGTCTGTAAATGAAATAAAAATGAGTTTCTGTTACCTGGCTTATCATTTTTTTTTCAAAATTAATCATTATTTTTCTTCATGGACATATTGTACTCTTTGATTATCTACATTCAACCAAACCTGCCTCAGGAAATACCCACAAATCCAACTTTCTACAGGAATAAAACTGCCCTGGGCTAGCAGAGGGTTTCCCACTGATTGGACAATGTAGACGTCTTTGAGGAGCACCATGTAGAGACTCACCTGTTGAAGCGATGCCCTGTGGTAGAGAACCTCAAACTCCAGGAGTACCTTGGCTACTCTGTTGTAACTGCGAATCACGGGCTTGGCTTCAGCTGTCTGGAGCACAGCTGGGTGCTGCTGGAAAAGCTGCATTGGTTGCTGAATCCTGTGGAAGAGCTGACGGGCCCACAGAATCTTCCCGGCGATGGGAGGCTGATCTCGAGCCAGAGGAGGATCGCATTTCTGCTTTGTATACAGCTTAGAGATCATATCAATGTCAGCCCCATAGTTCTCAAGAACACGCCGATATTTGTCATCAATACCAAGATTAGGTATGTTCAATCTGATTTTTTTAAAAAGCAAATGGTTTGAATTAATGAGAAGATATCTAGCAATCTCCTTTATTAAGGTTTATTTTAAAGCATATGGTAATCGAGGGGCACCTGGGTAGCTCAGTCAGTGAAGTGTCTGACTCTTGGTTTTGGCTCAGGTAATGATCTCAGATCAAGCCCTGCGTCAGGCTCCACACTGAGTATGGAGTCTGCTTGTTCCTCTCCCTCTGTTCCTCCCCCATTCACTCTCTCTTTCTCTCTCAAATAATAAATAAATAAAACCTTTAAAAAACATATGGTAATGGAAAAGAATGAGGTATTTGGCATTTTTAAAAAATCAAAATAGTATCAATCTATCCATTATATCACTATAAAGTGGTTTTAAAAAATAGGATTGGGGTGCCTGGCTGGCTCAGTCAGTAGAGCATGTGACTCTTGATTTCAGAGTCATGAGTTCAAGCCCCATGTTGGGCACAGAGTTTACTCAAAAAAAAAAATAGTATCAATCCTTAAAATCTAGGCAAAACCATTAATCTGGTAAGAATTTTTTCAAGTTACTTAAACATTAATATGAAAGGCAGTCACAAGTTACTTCAAAGCTAACAGGAAATAAAACAAATTCTTAATCATCTGAAGAACTTAAAAACTGAGACTTTGTTATGCTGAATGACAAGAAAGGATTTTCTTTCCATTAGAATATGAAAAAATAATTAATAATAATAAAATAAGCTAAACTATGCTCATATGACCCCAGTTTTAGAAAATAGAATAGAATTTGCTTCAAATTCTATTGTTTTTTACCTTTCAAATTTCTTTAACATACTTAGAGCTTGATTTGTGTTTTGAATCTTTTCAAATGTAACATCCATGAACTTCTGCAACTCATTCTAAAATAGAATAAAGTCTGATTGTAAACAGTGAATTTGCACTGAGAAATGTCCTACTTTTTAAAAAAATTTTAGAGTATGCATTTTTTATCAAAATGCAATTGACACACAACATCATGTTAGTTTCAGGTACAACACGTTGATTTGACAATTCTGCACATTTCTCAGCACTCAGTGCTCACATAAGTGTAGTCACCATCGGTCACCATAAATTATTACAATATTATTGAGAAAAAAGTCCTCTTGAGCAGCAAGACAAAAGAGCTCCCCACTCTCTATGAACACATACAGCACAGGACAAAATATAACAGAAAATTTAATATTCACCTGAGCTTGAAAGATAAATGCCCAGAAGCCAGAACAAAGAGAGACTTGAAAGCCAGAGCAGTCAAGGGAATTGGCACCATGGCAGGCTCCATGGATTTGGGTCAGATACAGGGCCTGGGGGTTAGCACTGGGGTTTTATCACAGTGTGGGTAGAGAAGCTGAGGGGCCTAACCCTCTCAACAGATCCCTGCAGAAAGCCAGCCCAAGCAGTGATTCTGTCCACAAGGTGGGGAAAGCAGCAAGGGGGCTTGCCAACTGCCCAGAGCCATGAATGGATGAAACAGGCCATCATGATCCCACACTTCCTCTATAAAGGGCCATGCAGCAACTATTTTCAGCTCTGTGGAACAGGTACCCTTCACAAGTACTCATCTTATGTCTGTGCCATACTTAGAGGGGGGTTCTGAGTTTAGACTATGCATGAGCTAGAATGGTCTAACCTAAGAAATTAATATAACAGCTAGTCTGGAATGGCAAAACCACTGGGGCCCCATCAGAAGGAAGGCAAAGCCACTCTATATAAACACGTCCATAGCCCAGGGCCATAAGACCACTACAGAAAAATAAATTAGTAAATAACTCCTGAGAATTTCAAAAGGAATGACTTAAATATCAAAGTTTTAAGAAGTACCTCTTTCATAAAGCCCTCAAATCTATTTTCCAAAATGATTCTCATTAAGGTTGTCCTGAGAACATCACACATCTTATACCATTGTACAATTTTGTCCAAAAAAAATAAAAATTGCACGAAAAAATGAAGCACGTGATTTCTTCTTTGTTCACTGTTAAGATTTAGTACAGTTGTCGTTAAAATCTAAATTGAGTTAAAGACAGAAAAATTATTTCATTGTTTTCTGCCTCTTGCTTCAAGATAAAGTTCCAATCAATCCTTTCTTTTTTTTTGTCAATTTTACCAGACGGAAGTTTTGAGCCTCTACAATTCTGAAGGAGTCATTAACTTATGTAGGGATAAAACCAGGAAGCTGGTTGCATATGCAGTGAGAATTAGTACCAAGATGACCTTGATGGTACACAAGTAATTTGGCAAGACAACCAGTTGGAAATATCCAGGACACCAACGGAAACACTCAACATTTGAAGAGACATTGCAACCGGGGGGAAGTAGGAATGCTCCCTGCCCCATTCAGCAGAACCCCAAAGTTGAAGGATCACTATACCTATGACAATATATTCTTGCTCTCAAGAATATACTTCTCACTACTCCCACTGAAACTATATTATGAATACCCTTTATATATAAAAAATATAGATATATTGATTGATGCTATTTCTTCTGCAAAGACCACATCCTAAGATTGAGAAATGCACCAAAGAACAGTACAGTTAGGGCGCCTGGGTGGCTCAGTTGGTTAAGCGACTGCCTTCGGCTCAGGTCATGATCCTGGAGTCCCTGGATCGAGTCCCACATCGGGCTCCCTGCTCGGTGGGGGGTCTGCTTCTCCCTCTAATACCCTTCCCTCTCGTGCTCTCTGTCTCTCATTCTCTCTCTCTCAAATAAATAAATAAAAATCTTTAAAAAAAAAAAAAAAGAACAGTACAGTTAGCCTACCTAAATAAACACTCAAATGTTGTCACTACATTCACAGGAAAAAAAAAATTGTGTATAAAGTGTGCACAACTAGAACATTTGCAATGCTTCCAGTCCCTCCCTCAAACTTCAGACAGCAGCAACTTATTGAACTCTAACACTTGTACCTGGTTTTCCTTCCTCTTCTACACTGTGGCTTCACAAACCCTGTGCTAAGCTCTGTATGAACATCTAAGACCTTGGATTCATCTTCTGTTCCCTCATCCTTAGGTCCATTCTTACAGTCTTGTGGAGTCTAGCCATGGAATCTTCATACTAGTCCTCTTATTAGTTCTGGGCTCTCGGACCCTACTCAGTTTTTTCTTCTCTCAGCTTGACATCTCAACAGCTCATGCTTTACTAAATACTGCCTTATCTGCCTGCTGGAGTCAGTATGCTTCTAGACTTCCAACACTCACCTGGTTCCAAGGCACTCCCTCTCTTTGACCAGTTAGCACCAGCAGGAACCCTCAACCTGGATAGGATTCCAGGCTTTGATCCCCCGGGCTGTGGAGCGCTGGACACAGCCCTGATGCAAACCACTCATGTACCCCTACCACCACCACCCCCCATGCCCTCCAGTCTTTATCCTGGAGACACCACAGTTCCCTCCATCCCTTATCTCCAAGGTTCATCCCCTCTGCCCTCAACTCCAACCAGAGCTGTGGAAAGGTCAGTATTTTCACCCTGATCTTATAGAGACAAGGGCCGAATTCATGAGAGTGGATGAGTAATTTAAAGGAGAAAGGGGCTGGTTAAGAAAAAGAGAATGGAGGGGCGCCTGGGTGGCTTAGTTGGTTAAGCAACTGCCTTCGGCTCAGGTCATGATCCTGGAGTCCCGGGATCGAGTCCCGCATCGGGCTCCTTGCTCGGCAGGGAGTCTGCTTCTCCCTCTGACCCTCCTCCCTCTCATGCTCTCTGTCTCTCATTCTCTCTCTCGCAAATAAATAAAATCTTAAAAAAAAAAAATTAAAAAAAAAAAAAGAATTAAAAAAAAAAAAAAAAAGAAAAAGAGAATGGAAGGGCACCTGGCTGGCTCAGTCAGTGGAGCGTGTGACTCTTGATCTCGGGGTTGTGAGTTCGAGCCCCACATTGGGTGTAGAGATTACCTAAAAATAAAAATCTTTAAAAAAAAAAAAAAAGAGGGGCACCTGTGTGGCTCAGTTGGTTAAGCATTGTACTCTTGAGTTTGGCTCAGGTCGTGATCTTGGGGTCATGAGATCAAGCCCTGCGTTGGGCCCCACACTCAGTGGGGAGTCTGCTTCTCTCTCTCTCTCTCCCTCTCTCTCTGCCCCTCCCCCCAGCTTGTGTCTCTCTCTCTCAAATAAATGAATAAATCTTAAAAAAAAAAAAAAAAAGAATGAGAGAATGGAGAAAGCAACAAAGAAGTCAAAGGAAAATTGGTCATCCAACCAAAGAGACAAGTAGACCATGTTTGAGGTGTAAGAGGAGATAAACAGTAGTGTTGAATTAAAAAAAAAAAAAAAGATTAGTGAGAATAGGAACTAGCATCTACAACTAATGCCTTAAAACCAGGCTGTAGGGCATTTATAAAATTATATTCTTGGTATTATACAAAGTGGGCACAGTCTTGAAAAGGTCACCCCACTCCTCTCACATCCCCCATCCATGTACTTGGACAACATATTGTTCTAGCATGAGGTGCAGCCTCCGCTCTGAAGCCTTTACTAATTTCAGCCAAGCAGAGGGCAGGGGTGTTCTCCTAGGGTCACATCCTACCCTCACTAGCTGCTGCAATTACAATATCCTGTGTTACAGCTTGTCCTCCCTATAAGCTTCCTTAGGACTTCTTTGGAATATGTCCTTTTATCTTTGAATCCTCACTTCCAGGTACAAGATCAGAATATTATACTGTTACAGTTGGTCATTTTAGCCACTATTCGCCCTATTTAGCCACTATTTGCCCTTATTTAAATGATGTACCCCTTATTCTAACATATATGTATATTTTAATCGTATCACATGTCTGCCTCTGTCTGACTGTGAGCTCTGAGGGCAAATCTACAGGATTTACTTCTGTATTTATAACCCACAGCATAAAAGCACAATGTTTAACTGATGTACAGTAAATGATTATTTAATTGCAGTAAATCTAGTTGTTATTAATTCATGACTCACACATTAATTTGGCATTCTTTGCTCTCCAATTATGTAAGGTGCCCTGGAGACGGAAATAGGAATGAAGACAATTCCTGCCCTAAAGGTGTTCACCATCTACCTACAAGCTACTGAAATACCATGTGATCCAAAACTGTTGGGAAGCACAGAGAATCAGGACTGCCACTGCCCATCGATTTCCAAAAAGAGATCAAGATCCGCTGCCCCTGGGGCACTTGGGTGGCTCAGTTGGTTAAGTATCTGCCTTCGGCTCAGGTCATGACCCCAAGGTCCTGGGATCGAGTCACGTCAGGCTCCCTGCCCAGTGGGAAGCCTGCTTCACCCTCTCCTCCCTGCTTGTGCTCTCTCTATCTCTGTCTCTCTCACTCAAATAAATAATAAAAATCTTAAAAAAACAACAACAACAACAAAAAAAAAAAAACTGTGCCTTGTTCTTCCTCTGCAAGTGAGGGTAATAACAGCACCCACCTTATAGGATTATTGTGATTATTAAGCAGTTAACACCCATAAAGTGCTTAGGACAGTACCTAACATATAGAATTAGCTCATTCTATTATGATTCCTTTTACCTCTGAACCCGCCCCCTCAGAGCTCTTTTTCCTTCAAGTGTAGAAATTGACTTCAAACCAAAAATTTTGGAAAAGAAGTAACAGAATGGCCATTTTCCTTTTATAAGCAGAAAGGTGTATACTTAGCACTTCACTAGGATGAAAAGAAGTTTGAATACGAGCTATGGTAGACAGCTATGGAGTCATCTCCCCTTTACCCTCCTTGATCCTCCTCCTCTAATGACAAACATTCCCGATCTCCCCCTGACTCCAAGAGGTCCCAACCCCCCTACTCTTACCACATAACCCACAGGTGACAGGTCCAGGCCTAGACACTCCACTAGAATTGGCCAACCCAACCCTTTCCTGAGGGATTTGAAGCTGGGGCTGGTCTCAGAACATATATGTTCTCAGAAGTTGCTAATGGCCATTCATTGCCCACATGGACTGGAAGTCAAGAAGGCTGGTCTCCTGTGAGAAGGGGTGGGGGCCTGGGGGCAGAAGGAAAAAGAGGAAGAGGCTGCAGACCAAGAAGGACCCAAGTGCTGAGTGGGTTCTGGTACCACTGCTTCTCAGGCCAACTGCAACCCTGCCTTTGAAACTACCAGACAGTTGGTCAGAATCGTTATTTTATAGCAAATGGAAACGAATTTCTAAATTCTAATAACCCCACATTTCAACAGAAGAAGAAAATTAATTTTCTAAGAAGATGGAAGACGTGCAGAAGTCTGTGATTACAGATCATTATCCAAAGCTATATTTACGACCCTGTAAACCATGAAAAAGAGCCTTCAATTATTAATGTGAAATCACAAAATGCAGGCAGAGGTTGTGATCGGTCACCTCTGTGATGAAGATGCCTCTCCCTTCTGAATGGTTAATGATTAGCAGCATTATACAGATTGGAAAAAATAAACACACAACTGTCAACAGGAATTTTATTATATGACTTACATGAAGGTCATTAGTCTGCTTGCAAAACTCTTCATAATCTTGGTCAAAATCCATTTTCCGCTGGTCTAAGAAATTATATTCCTTTTTCTTTATGGTAGCAACCATACTCTGAAATGTTATGAAAGAAGTAAGACAATATTTCAATATTCTTGCATTACTTAATTAAATATGACCTTTAAATGTAGAACTGTAAAATCATTCCCCAAAAATCAACTTAAAAGGAGCCTTATTTCTTTAATTATTCACATTGCTTAATGCTTATCAGAGGCAATATAATGTTGCCTAGTGCATTCAAAGAAATCATTTAGAAAGCATTTTCACGAGGTTTTACGTATTCCTAAAGAAAAATAGAAAATAAACCACATCTGAAAAGTAGGAGAGATGTTTTCTCTAAAAATTTCTTACTAACGACAACTGAAATTAAAAAAAAAAAAAAAAAGCCCAGAGTAGAATTTACTAAAACATTTTTCATTGAAAAGTTTAAGTCTTCTCAGAAAATAAATAACACTAACAGAACCCAAACAGCCTATAATATCTGAAGATGAAAAAGCATCTTCCAGGCCTCACATGTCTTAAATAAAACATCAAACCACAATCTGCCGTTTAAAGACTCTCCAGAATTAACTGCTTCCTCCTATCCTGCAAAGCCACAGTCTGTGACTACAGAAGTACAAACCAGGCAACTCGTCTCCTTGAGAATACTATGATAATACGTAAAACGATATACGTTTTGTTTGCTCAGAATAATGAGCTATCATGCTCTACGATCATTCTTAACCAGGTACTAAGCTATTCCCAAACTCAGGTGCCCACACTGTTGACAGAGGCATATAATTTTTATGAAGGAAGTTGAGCCCCCTTCCATCATCTCTTCTTCAAAGTCATTTCCATTTAAACATCAATTCGAATCTCTCAATAGACAAAAGTGTATATAAGCTGCGCAACTTCTTGAATCAAGTTTACTAATTAAAACCTACCCTTTCTTGCTGTTTAAGTACAAAATTAGTTCTACAAAGACACTGTATCCATATAATGCTGCCCATCATGTTATGTGCAATGTATACAAATGGTCACTTAAGAGTATTAAGTTAATAAACTGATTAATCATGACCTTAAACCAACTAATCAAACTTGATCTACTAAACCATTTACTTGACAGATACTTATTGCACACCTATTATACGCTAGTGAACTCTGAAGACACAGGAAGGAACGGAAAAAACAAAGGTCCCTGCCCTCAGAGGACGTCCATCCTCAGTGTGGGAGAGGGGTCAGAATCTATGTAAAGCACAAATAAATGAACAGGATAATTTCACACCATGATAAAATGAGCAATGTGACATAGAGTGATGGAGAGGAACAGAGATCAAGGAAAACCTAATTGAGAGGGTCATTTAAATGAAGATCTGGAAGCCAAGAAGGAATAACCATGTGATGATCCAGAGGCAGAACTTTCCAGAAAAAAAGCTCTATAAGCCCTAAGGCGGTCTGAACTGACTTGTATCTGGAGAACATCAAAGAAGAAAGGCAGGCAAGGAGGTGGGAGGGGTGGACAGGACCTTGATAGCTATGCAAGGAGCCTGAGCTTCCCTTCCACAGTCACCATTTTGAACTTCTAACATCGGTACTAACACAAAAATCTCACTTGTTGCTTTCATGCACCAGCTACATTTTATGTCACTACCCTCTGGTACATCCATTTTAATCCTCATTTCACTTTAGATTTTTAAAGCAATTTCTCTTCCCGGTATTTTTATCAGGTTAGAAAAGTCTTTATCTGCATTTAGATGTATAGTTCAACTTCTCCTTCAAAAATAAACTTTGAAATATGCTCCAAAGTTATTTTTTCATTAAGAATAGAAAATAAATAAATTCCAAACTGAAAAGTAAATGAACACATTCTGTCTTTGTCTTACAAAAAGGTCGGTTTCAGATACAGATTATCCACCCTGAAAATAACCTAAGATAAGATAACCTAAGATAACCCAGCCCACCTAAAATGTTTCCTGCTATATAACAAAGGTCTTTTTTCTTCTTTTCCTAAAATCTGGTCTACTCAGGAAATGAAAAAATTCCTGATATTAGCCTAAACTGTTAAGAGTACAAAAACCGGGGCGCCTGGGTGGCTCAGTTGGTTAAGCGACTGCCTTCGGCTCAGGTCATGATCCTGGAGTCCCTGGATCGAGTCCCGCATCGGGCTCCCTGCTCGGCGGGGAGCCTGCTTCTGCCTCTGACCCTCCCCCCTCTCGTGTGCTCTCTGTCTCTCATTCTCTCTTTCTCAAATAAATAAATAGAATCTTTAAAAAAAAAAAAAAAGAGTACAAAAACCAACATGTGGCAGTATATGATCCTTTTCAAATTCAAGTACAAAAAAAAAGAAAAAAAAATTAGCTTTTAATATTACTGTCCCCAAACATGAGAAACTTGACTATACCTAGACTAAGAATCTAAAACCCATTTTGGGGGCGCCTGGGTGGTTCAGATGGTTAAGCGTCTGCCTTCGGCTCAGGTCATGATCCCAGGGTCCTAGGATTGAGCCCCGCATAGGGCTCCTGGCTCAGCAAGGAGCCTGCTTCTCCCTCTCCCTCTGCCTCCCTCCCTGCTCATGCTTTCTCTCTTTCTCTCTCTGTATCTCTGTGTCTCAAATGAATAAATAAAATCTTAAAATAAGTAAATTAATTAATTAATTAAATAAAACCCATTTTGTTTGTAAATTGTTTTTTTAAAGATCTTCAAAACATTACTAGATCACTGTGCCCGCTTAAAAACTAAGATGAGTTACACATATACCCTTATAAGATAAAGCAGTTAAAAATCAAAGTAATTGGGAACGGTCAGGCTAAATTAAAATCTGGTCCCCTTATTTTGTTAACATAGGTCCAAATGAAATGCTAAGTGTAGCCACAACTGGATGCACCCAGAACTCGGTGTCAGCTAGTTCCTGACACATAGTATGTGCTTCATTAAACATTTCTTGCATGAATAAATGAAATAATAAGTTATATTCAAACATTTTTCTTGTGCTACTAATGAAAATGCTCTTACTAATGATGATTAGAGTATTGAGAAGTCATTCTCATAATCACATAACTGAAAAGAACATATTAGCACCATTACACAATTCTCATATAGATTTAATTTCTTTATTGTTCAAGGGCCGTGAGCTTCCATCTAACATTACAGATGGATTATTTGAATCATTCTAAATATAGATATTTGCACAAAATATTAAAGTTTTAGTTATGGATAAGGGTAGCAAATTTAGTTTTAAGGTACAGAACCTGGGGACGCTTGACCAGCTCAGTCAGTGGAGTACATGACCCTTGATCTCCATGTTGTTAAGTTCAGTCTCACGCTGGGTGTAGAGATCACTTTTAAAAAAAATAAAATCTTTAAGGGCGCCTGGGAGGCTCAGTCGGTTAAGTGTCTGCCTTGGGCTCAGGTCATGATCCCAGGGTCTTGGGATGGAGCCCTACATCGGGCTCCCTGCTCAGCAGGGAGTCTGCTTCTCCCTCTCCCTCTGCTCTTCCCCCTCTCCCTCTGCTCCTCTTCCACTCACTCTCACTCTCTCTCTCTCTCAAATAAATAAATAAATAAATTTTTAAAAATAAAAATAAAAAAACCTTTTTTAAAAAGAAAGAAAGGAAGAACAGAACCTGGTATTTAGTGACCATGTCTTCGAGCCCTTCAATTTTAGAGTCTTGCAGGACTGAGTATGTCTGGAAGGTTGTAAAGATGTCTATTATCTTGGCAAGACGTCGGTGGAAAGTTTCAAATTTTCCAAAAATATACATCTCACTAAATTCAAATTGCTTTTCACTTGGGTCTTGTTTAAGCTTTTGTTTCACCTTGTGAAAGCAGTGCTGGTATTCCTTAAAGTTAAAAACCAAAATATTAGAAAGGGAACATAACACAGGTACCAACCTTATTCTCTTAAGTTGGAAGCAGCCACAAATTTAAGGTAGAATTGCAAACCCTCCAAGTTTCATGCCTTTGTATGTACCCTTTCTTCAGCTGGGAATGCCATGTTTCCCAACTCCCAATCTAGCAAATTCCTGATTATTCATCATCTAACTCAATGTCACAGCCTTTCCACATGGTCCCCCTGGCCAACAGTAGCCTCCCTCTGCGTCTAGCTCCCCATTTGTCCCCAAGAAACTAAACAGACTATTGCATCTTTGCACCTCTGGCACTGAGTGTGGTGTTGGGACATAACCGGCCCCCAAAACGATAGAGTAAGTGAATAAATCGTGAGAGCAGATTTACTAACATTCCATTTTCTTAACAATAAAGAATTACTGTTTTACGAAAAGAATGACTTTTGAGCAACCAATAACACAGTCACGGCCAGGTGATTTAAGATGCATCAGCAAAAACAACATACAAATAATAAAACGTTATCTAAATATGTTATTAAGCTGACCTTTACCTGCTTAAGCTTAATTGCAGACAGTATTTTTTCCACCACAACATCCTGCGGCTGGCTCCAGATGGAATCAGTTCCATTGTTGGTAATATAGGCTTTACACGCAGATATCATCTGATTAGTCACCTGGAATGTCCCAATAAAATGGTGTGAAGTACATAAAACAGCCATCAGTCAACAGCTGGACTAGAGGGTCCTTGACTCCTCTACCTCTCAGAGTGTACAATCTATGAACTTGACATTAGGTTTACTTTTTTCCATCACAACTATGATCCAGCACCAACATTTTTTTTGTCCCAGCCTTACTGAGGTATAAATGACAAACAAAAATGGTATATATTTAAGACGTACAACATGATGCTTGATATTCATATACAGAGTGAAATGATTACCACAATCAAGCTAACACATCTACCCCCTCACGGTCACCATTGTATGTGTGTTGAAAAGACTTAAGATCTGCTCTCTTAACAACTTTTGAGTACACAATACAGTATTATTAACTATAATCACTATGCTGTGCTTTAGATTCCCAGAATTTATTCATCTTATAACTGAAAATTGTAGCTTTTGACCAGCATCTCCCCATTTCCCACTCTCTCCAGCCCCTGGCAACCACCCTTCTACTCTCTGCTTCTATTTGTTTGACTTTTTTAGATTCCAGTATGGACTGTCAAAGTCATTTATAAAACCAGAGTTGGAAGCACTATGGCAAATCAACAATTCAGGCACCCCTGTGTATGCAGGATGAACACCTTAACCAGCCAGGAAGGGATTCACTTCCCTATCTAAAAGCTGTTGAGAGTCCCCCAGTCTCCTTAGGTAGCCTGCTCTAACATGTAACTCACAGTCTCCAAGTGCCTTGGGAAGGACCGTCCACCCTGGTCATTTTAAGACACCAGGAGCCGGAGCAGAAATGTCAAAGGGAGAAGCAACAGAGAGTCAAGCTGACTTCCATATGCACTCATGTTTTATCCATCCTTCCAAACTGTAAAAAACTTTCAGAATTTTCTTGTGATTTTTTTTTTTTTTTATAAATTAAAAGGAAAACCAGATGACTATCCAGTGTGCACGGAATGACCTGATGTCTGGGATGTGTAGGGCAAAGGTCGGGATGCGCATGAAATAAGATGGATGGCGTGCAGGCGGAACCTTGGTAACAGGTACATGGGGGGCTGGTGTACCACTCTCTTTCCTTTTGTACCTGCCTCAAAATTTCCATAGTGAAAGGGTTTTCAAAATTAGATAAATGATGGTTTCACAATTTTGTTCAAAAACAGGCCTTGCCGATAATATGCACGAAGCCTGGTGTGATGACACAAATTGACTTTTGAGTCTCTGGCTCAAAGGAATATCCCTCACGACCCTAACGCGTCCTTTGAACGCGGGAAGAAGTGCAGCAAGAATCTCGTGGATTTCCTTCCTTTTTCTGCCTGAAGTGCCTGACTGAGAGCAGAAGAAAGGGAGTCTCCTGTCCGGCTCTCGGGGTGGACGTCCCCCTTCCCAGCAAGAGCCACGCTTCCTAGTATGTTAGCATCCGCAATACAAGCCCAGATGAGACGAAAATGCCTCTATCTTAATACAACGCTTAAAACTTTCACCTTGGTAATGAAAGTCATTTACTTCTTAGGGACTGTTCAAAATGGGAAAAGCAACAGTGCTCACCACTAACAGTTACGAGTTAGGACATAAGGTTTAAAGATCGTTATGTTTTTTGGCAGAATCATTACAATTGCTTTATGGATTACTGAAACGTTGCAAGTGGATTTCATTACCATGATTACTGTTCTAATAAACCAAGTAAACAACTGTGGCATCAGATAAATTTGGAAAAGTGGCACATGAAATATAAAGTAGGAGAAAGCCAGTTAAATATAGTTTTTCTTAATAAAAATTTACCCAATAGGAATAAATAATGTGCTAAATAACATAGGGAAATTCAAAGAGAATCTTATTTTTTTATTTTTATTATATAAATAACACCATATTTATTATAATAATTACTTAGGAAATAATGCTTTATGATTTGTGAGAATCAGCCTCACAAATACACTTAATTCTCTCTGTTGAGAGATTAAAACTTTTTCTCTCATTGTAGGATACACAGACACTGAATTACGCCAATGTGGTCATTTCTAACTATTAAAAAATTAAAAATGGCAAAAAAAATATAAGTCACCATGGACTCTATGCACTCACCTTTACAAACAGAGATGTGATCTTCTCAGAGGTGTTATAGTACTGAGAGATACTATAGATCATTTTAATTGCATTTATAAGTGTAGGAATAGCATCAATCATGGATATCTGGAAGACACCACGAGAGTTTTCAAAGAAACAAATATCAAGTTCAGCAAAATTCTAACAGTCGAACCATTCAATCTTCATTAGAATAAAATTAGCTATGAGACTTTTTTTTAATTTTTTAAATATTAACTAACACCACTAACTACTTACTAACGAACTACTAACAAACACTAATGAACTACTTACTAACGAACTATTAACTTAACTAACACTACTAACACTACCACGAAAATATTAACTATCACTTCACATAAATGTATTTAAGGGTAATTTTATTTGTATTATTTAGTCATATGCAGTTAATCAAATTTTATTTCTATGCAAGAAACATTAGCTTTCTGTTAATGACAAGGTTAACAGTTAATTTTATAATAAATAAAAGCAGGCACTCCCTAAAGTTAAAAGATAACACACCAGCTGATAACCCTTCCCACACTTCTTTGAGTATCATCCAGAGTATCAATTATAATACTTAATGGAAACTGGAATATACAATAAGGGTTTTTAAAATATAATATTGCATATTCATCATAAACAGAGATAGACAGATCTAGATAGGCATGAGTGCAGTTGACCCTTAAACAATGCAGGGGTTAAGAGCACAATCCCCATGTAGTTGAAAATTCATGCGTAACTTCTGACTCCCCAAAAACTAAACTACTAATAGCCTACTGTCGACCAGAAGCCTTACCGATAACATAAAAAGTTGATTAACACATATTTTGTATGTTTTGTGTATTATATACTATATTCTTACAATAAAGGAAGCCAGATAAAAGAAAATGGTTAAGAAAGATAAACTACATTTACAGCACTGTACTGTGTTTATGAAAAAATCCACATGTACGTGGACCTATGCAGTCGAAAACCATGTTGCTCGAGGGTCAACTGTATACATATATCATTTTCTTGAGAGTAGAAAGAGGTTTCAAAGACTTTTCCAACAGATTATAATATTAATGAACCAAACTGCACACTCAATCCAGCCAGTGCAAAAGGGTCATCAGTAGATTAAGCAAGTAGAGATCTTTAACTCACAGGGTCACTACTGTACAAGGAGTCACAGCATTTTTCAAGTGTGTACAGATATTTGACATTGTCCTTTGCTTCATTCGCTGCATCAGTAACTCGAATATCCATCTCCCTCCAAGTCTAAGGACAAGACAGGAAAGCACTGTTAATGCATCGATTACAAAGGAACTTCCAATAGCACAGCTGCTAAAAGTCACCCCAAGTCTCTTGTGTCAGACTTTCAGTTTATCCTATGCCTCTCGCATCAAGCTGAATCCACAGGAATGAGGGGTATTGCCACATTGAAGAGTAGTTTAAATTCTTTGAAGTTTTAAAGGGATCTCTTCACAGCCTTCTCTTATAAAATCTACTCAATAACTAGGACAGAGCATCAAGAGGGCACCAACCCCATCTGAACCCACACCTTCTCTCCTCCACTGGCTCCTGGATCCATTTTGCACCTCATTCCCATATTTTCTTTTTTTTTTTTTTTAAAGATTTTATTTATTTATTTGAGAGAGAGAGAATGAGAGACAGAGAGCATGAGAGGGAGGAGGGTCAGAGGGAGAAGCAGACTCCCTGCTGAGCAGGGAGCCCAATGCCGGACTCGATCCCGGGACTCCAGGATCATGACCCGAGCCGAAGGCAGTCGCCCAACCAACTGAGCCACCCAGGCGCCCCATTCCCATATTTTCTATGGTGAAGAACTGAAGGAAGCCTCCAGCCAATAGCCAGCAAGGAACTGAACCCTGCAAGAACCCCACAAGCAACTTGGAGGCAGGTCCTCCCCTGGGGTGGGCGAGCCTCAGATGAGCCAACACCCTGACCATAATCTCAGGAGAGATGCTGAGTCACAGGCATCTGGCTGAGCTGCATCCCAACTCCTGACCCACAGGCTGTGACATAATATATGTTTGCTGTTTTATGTTGCTAAGTTGTAGGGTAATTTGTTACACTGGGGTATAAAAGCAATATTCTAGGGCTAAAAAAAAAAATATTCAAGTTAAGTTCTTATTTTAATACTCCTGGTTGGTCCGAAATCCAAATATATATATAATCATGATACTACGTTACATCTTAATTACATGCAATGCTCTGTAATTAATACATGTACTTACATGGACACAGGCCAACAGATACCGTTGATTCAAAGGCTATTTCCACAATACTCAGAATTATAACAGGGGGATATTATCCAACCTTAAAGTTTGTTCCTAAAGGTGTAATAACATTTTTCTGTACCTAGTTACTCCATGACATGAAAATGCACACAGAGAATTTTCACTCCCATGTCACAAAGCAAAAAGAAATGGCTGACAACCTTTAGAAGCTTGGACCTGGCGGCAGCAAGCACAGCCAACACAGCCTTCACATCCGGGCTTTTTAATTGATCCAAAAGGTAGTTAAATTTGGACAGTCTTTTTTTCCAGTGCTCCAGCTCTGCACGGGGCCCAAGGTCATCCGCTTCCTTACGCAGCTGGTTGTTTTCTGCAAGGACCTGAAAATGCACAGCAGAGCCTTGAACCTCTGACTAGGGCTGGCAGCATGAAAGTTATGCACAGGCAAAAAAAATAAGGAAATAAGTCAATTATGTTGTCGGAATCATGATATATTTTTAATCATGTGCATGCTTCAAATGACAGCCTTTTCCTTGTATCCATTTTTAACCCTTTAACAAAAATGTAGTTGACTTGCTCTAACTGAAAACTACTTATCTAAAAAGCTTTAATGAACTTTTGGAGGACCTGTTCTCAGAAAGCTTCCTTGACTATCCACTTACTGTATAATCTTGGAACAATAGAACCTTGGAAAGCCCCCGTGCCTTAATTTGGTTAATTTTCATTGTGCTTACTTTTTGATTCAATGTCCACCTTCACTTAGGATTTTTCTGAAAATATTTTTTTTTAAGTTAAGTCTCAAGCTCCTTTTTGGAGGGCACAGTGTTTGGAAAACTTGTACTTCCACAGAGGTCCTCTCTCAAGTAAAATACACCTTGAGAAAACAATTGGCAAAGTGCAGTCTTCTTGTGACCTAAGTATTTAAAGCCATTTCCTTTCATCTCTTCGAATTCTTACTATCTCTTCTTAACTAATGACTATAAATTAAATCACATTGAACTTCTCACCTTTTTAGGGGCTTGAAGTTAAACACTCAAGCAAATGGGAACGGCATACGATATACTGTCTTCCACTGACTACTTCAGTAAAGTGGCATCTGAAACTGATGTTTGGTTTCTGGAAATTACCTGTTCTGTCTGTCTGATCCATACTCTCATACAACCTTCTGTTTTCTCCAGAGTCTCGGGGTTATTAGCTAGAGTCAGGTAGTCAATTGGTTCCTTCAGGGTTTTCAGTTCAAATATGTCACACTTTTGAAGGTTCACCTAATTAAAATGAAAATTATATAAGATGATGCTAATTTTAAAACACACACACACACTTCTGGTTGACCCCTAGGCTCAGAAGGATCTTAAGGTCTTCTCTAAACTACCCTGTTCCCTGAAGAAAGGTCCCTGGAAGCACAGTGTGATACACAAGGCTCAATCCTCCCTTACGAATTGAGCACACCACTGGAGACGACTGAGGGCAGATTTTGGGTCAAAAAAAAAAAGAAAAAAGAGTGTACTAGAGAGAATCATCATAACATTACAAAATTTGGGAGTTAATAAGGAACTAAGAAATTACTTAAAAATTGAAGAGTCAACTCACAAAACCAAAGAATATGGGGGCACTTCAAGGATATTGATTGGAAGGAGGGTAATTTCTAATCCATTACATTCTTTTTTTGGTACTAACCAGATGAAAAGACTCTCATGTCCTTACCCAATAACATCCTTATAGTTAGCAAGTTCAATGTCAAATATATGGATTTGTTTCAGGGGAGGGAGGAGAAAGAGGATGGAGAAGGAGGTCTGTTAGGTTTTGACTTGACAAAGAAACCTGGTGCATTTTCTCACACACATAAATGGACCTCAATATTTGAGAAGGGCATTTCCTTCTGGTAAAGGTGCACCTGGCACTGTGAATGCCTAAATTCAGGTTTCAGGCCTAATCCCTCTTTACCAACCACAGAACGAGTACATTTCTCTCAACTGGTTCAGAACCAGCAGGAAGGGATGTGGTTATCTGTCACCCTCAAATGCCAAATGCCAATATGGCCAAGGAGCCACATCACAAAGCCCAGGCCCTAAGGGGCTTGTTGGTAACCAAGGCAGAACCAGAGTTTTCCCATTTCCTTCACTTGGCTTCCTACTAAAGCCCTACCAGCTCTAACCTTATCTGATGGCCTCCAGCCCTGGCTCCCATGCTCAGAAGTTCTATGTCTGTCCCATCCCCGTGGGGCTGAGACACCATTCCAACCTCCCAGAACCTAGCCTCCCCACTCTGTTTTTCACTTGGCTACACTACAATAGATCTCTGAAAAGCCACCGGGGCAGGCATATGCCCCCACTCCCCTGGGCTTGTGCTCACGTTGCCCCCAGCCTGGAAGAACCTCCCAGCACGCCTCCACCCCTGACCTCCCCCACCTTCTGCACCTGCCACATCTCCCAGAGAGATCCTTGGTTTCCCAGGGGAGGGCTCTGCACTTCGTGAAGTGGCACAATCTCCCCGCTAGGTGGCGATCCATCCACTTTTTTGAATAGCTATACCGCCATAGGAGGTGGAACCTTACGAAAGCACTGCTTTTTAGGCAGAATAACAATTTAACTTACTTCAATTTGCATCTTACTATGGCCTGCATCAGAGTTCATTGCAAATACAACTCAGATATTAGGTGGAATCATCCCGCTCCTGTCTGGATTGAAAGTCGCTCCACTCTCCCATTCCACATCCTTTAGAAACCCTAATGCCTCCTTCCCCCACTAGGTCCAATACATCTCAGTATTCTCTGGAGAGAAGTGAGTAATACATTGTCATTGGTAGGGCACCTGGGTGGCTTAGTCGATTAAGCATCTGCCTTTAGCTCAGGCCATGGTCTCAGGATCCTGGGAATGAGCCCAGCATCGAGCCTGCTTCTCCTTCTCCTTCTGCCACTCCCCTTGCTCGTTCTCTCTCTCTCTCAAATAAATAAAATCTTTTTAAAAATACATTGTTATTGGTATCATAGGCTACATTTCTGTCTCCCATAGATGCCTGATCTGGGCTGCTGTCCGTCATGGTTTTGCATCCACCACCTTCTGCCCCAAGGAACCAGTAACACAGGCTTACCGTAGATCACACAAATTTTATGGAAGCTAAATCACATTTGCCAAACTTATCCTTAAAGGCCCTTTTGGTCACAGACTGAACCACAGGACCCAGTCCACTCCCTCCAGATATGTCAACTCCTCTCTCCTTTCCGTCTGATCTTCGGGATTTCCTCCATCCCTACCCACCACCCACCCCACACACGCATGCGCACACAAAGACAGACACACACACACGCCACACACCCTGGTTCCAAATTCCTTTCCTTCTAGGATGCAGAGGGATGCTACATACACTTCTGTTTGCAGTCAAACGTTTGATATGACTGAATAAAACCCTCCATCATGGCCAACACTTCTAAGGAACCCCTAATGCATTAATCACTCCAAACTGTAAGAATTTAAATCTAGTCACCACCACCTCTTGAAGGGGCAATAAAAAAGCACACAAGATGTTTTCAAGGTTTGCTGGGCAATGGAATTAAGACCATCTAAGAGAAGCATTACATACTTATACGTTGATTTGTTCACCATCTGATAACTTTTGAAGGAATAACTTATTCATTCTTACCTTCTCCTTCAGACTCTCCTGGGCGCCCGACAGGATGCTCACAAAGCCTTCCAGAGAGCTCAAGAACTCCTGCCGAATGCTGGATGCTTCCTGAAGGCCCTCGAGCTCGCCCCAGCCATGGCTCGTGGCCTTGAGAGCGGGAATGAAGATATCTGACAGCAAACGCCTCATGCTATTGAGCAGGCCCCCATCTGCGGTGTCTAACATATTAAAGCTCACCTCCTGGAAAACAGGAGATCCTCTACTGTCAAAATTACCCGCAATGGCAACATAGCTACTGAGTCATTTCTGAGTTCTGTTCATTCATCAACTATCCTGTAGAAGTAAATGAAGATGAACCAAATGAGAGGAGCAAAAGCTATGAGCTGGCTATAGCAAGAGTCGGTCACCATCGCCTGCATTTCAGCAGACGCTCAAAAGCAGGCAGGGGAGTGGGAAAACTTTCTAGTGGCGAAAAGGGACAGGTTTGGGTGTGGGGTAGCTGGAGCAGCTCCAAGAAGCAGGGCATCCTGTGTGATTGGTGAGGGGTGCATATTCGGCTTTCTCTGGTTGGTCCCAGGGAAGTATGCCCGGGAGTATGGCCAGAGTGAAGGAGGCTGACAGTCATGAACGAGGATCTGACCATGCGGGCCAATCGTTTCAGCTATTATTGCTGAGCTTCCTCCTTGCCGGTTTCCTGCAAGTCTCACATTGCAGGCTGGCTACCTGGGGTGTTTCATAGAGAAGGGGCTTGGTTTTCTGGGCAGGTTGCTGCCAGTTGTAGGTCAAAATTCTGTTTTACATATGGTCTGGCCTTGATCTGTCTGTAGATTCAGTCTCTTAAGTCCAGGAAATTACTTTTTCGATACCCTGGTTAAGATATAAGCTTTATACTACTCTAAGTTGCAATCCTCAAAATAAAAGCACGAACTAAACAGAACCAGTTTATTTGCTTCAAGCAGATAATGCACCCACTGAGGGCAGAGGAGATTTACATGTTACTTTGCAGAAAAAATAAAATTATACATCCATCATTGTAAATCTTACTTTAAATGTATGAAATTTGCCATTAAGTCATGTATGGGGAATTATGTTTAAAAGGCAAGACTTCATGTTTTACACACACGTACACACATGCATGCACATGCATACATACAATATTATATCAGTTTTTGTTAATAAACTGAATAGTAGGTCCTCTGACTCCACAGATTTAAAGGAAATGACCTCTTGTTTGCTGTGAATGCTTTTAGAAATACTTCTTTGGAAGTAGTTTTAGATACCTGATGAACATAGCGGTTACCTCTATAGTGAGGGGTTTTTTTTGTAGAATTTATGTGATTTTTGGCAATTTGGGGTAAAGGACTGCTCTTGCCCCTTACCTGATGGATGTTCTCAGGGGTGATGGCTCTGGAAGGGTCAGTCCTGATGAAGAACACACACACTCCGGTAAGAGCAACATCTTTTCCCTCTGTCACGAACACCTTAGGCTTTTTAATCTTCTCAGAAAGGGGATTTACTCCCCCTGGAGAGCCAAGCTGTCCTACAAGGGCAGAAGAACTTTAGTTTCACCAATACTATAAAGAGGTGAGAGAGGAGACAGCATCTATTGCTCGTACTCTGTGTCAGCTCCCCTGCTGGGTACATTGTCTACGTTACTGAAGTCACTACAACCTTTAAAGGCAGCTGTGACCTGCCTCCGAGTCACAGCCAACAGGTGGCAGAGTCAAGATCAGAAACCAGCTCTGACTATAAACTCCAGACCCCTGCTGTCCCCTCAGTATGGCTCTCTGAGTCAGGACACCGCTGAGCCAGGAGAGCATCGTGATGAATGGTGTGAGCTCTAGGGCCAGACTCCCAAGGCTTGAGTCTCAGGTTGCACTTCCCGGCCATGTGACCTTGGGCAAGTTACTTAATCTTTCTGGCCTTGGTTTTCTCATCTGAAAAATGCAAATAATAATACTAGGTCCAAGCATCTGGAGTTGTTGTGAGGATTAAAGGAGTTAATACATGTGAAGACCTTAGAAAAGCACATAAAAATCGTCGCTCACTAAGCATTCTCATTATTGTTATTTGAAAATTCATTTTTGGTCATCTAAGCATGCAGCTCATTGAGGGGATCATTTAGGTAAGCAGAGCTCAACCACTGTGCTCTTATCTGCCCATGAAAGTTTTAGTTCTCCGAGTAAATCGGTAGCTCAAGCAAGATTATTGGGGTAGGAGGACAGGGCCAAGGGAGAAATCTGGGGAAGGACATGGACTGGAAGTTGAATCCCAAAACCCTGGGATTAGAATTTCTTGGAGAGAGGCGTCTGAGTGGCTCAGTCATTAAGTGTCTGCCTTCAGCTCAGGTCATGATCCCAGGGTTCTGGGATCGAGCCCCGCATCGGGCTCCCTGCTCGGCGGGAAGCCTGCTTCTCCCTCTCCTACTCCCCCTGCTTGTGTTCCCTCTTTCACTGTGTCTCTCTCTGTCAAATAAATAAATAAAATCTTTAAATTAAAAAAAAAACCTCTTGGAGGAACCCTCTTCTAGGCTCCCCCCACAGAGCTGGGCTAGGGACTTGGACTGGAGTTTTGACAGTGAACCTGTCCAATAAAGATAACCAGCAGATAGCTCTCATCAGGAGGACAACACATCGCCGTGGGATGTGCAGCATCTCTGGAGGATCCACCTAGGGCCCACAAGAGCAAAGACCCAGAGAATCAAGGTCAGCCAACTGTGACAGTGAGAGTGCCAGTCAAGTCCAGGCTCTCCTGCCCACCTCTCCCCCTCTTTCCCTGCCCTGCTTCAAGCCTGACGCAGTCAGCAACTGTGGTTAACACAATGTGGACAGGAGCTTCTGGAAGGATAAGCTGAACAAACAGAGGAGGACCATATGCTTCTCTCCTACGGCAAATACTGGCCTTCTGAGGTCCCTGCTGGGTGGAAGGAAGGGGGAAGACCAGGAGTGAAGAATATTTAACTTTAGATCAATTAATTTTGATCAATTGGAATTTTTTTTAGTTTCTGAATTGAGATAGTACTTATAATGTGAAGCAACTATAGGAATTTTTCTTACCTAAGAATATCCAGAAAAGTCATGGAATGGTCTGAATTTTAATCCAAGGTCAAAAGATTAAAGCCAGTCCCACTGAAAAAGGTTTAGAGGGAGAGTGGGAAACAAAAATGAACTTGCATTGTGTCTACATCCCATGAGCCCTTCTTGTTCAATGTCAGATTTACACACAAAGGCTTACTTCACCCAGCACACATTTCATGGATGAACTCAACATTTCATCTGACTTTATGTTTTGCAATCTGGGATAGAATTAGAAATCTCTGTATTATTTCGATTTTTCACTCAAAGTATAATGAACTTTCTTTTTTTTTTAAAGATTTTATTTCTTTATTTGACACAGAGAGAGAGCACAAGACCACAAAATTTCAGATGAATAATTCTAGAAAAGTGTCAATCACTTAGAGCATGCATGCATAATTTTCTCAGTTTTTAAACAAAAAACCATTAGCCATACTATATGCCAAGAGCAATAACTATTTTCCTTTTTCTTCAAAAAGGTAATAAAAGAATGAATATAATAATATAATCATAAGATTTTTGTTTATATCCCTAGTTTGGCTTTAAAATTATATGAATCCACATAAAAGTAGAATGGGATATGCCAGTTTAATCCACACAAAGATTTGCAAATTTTTCTTAAGTGAAAATAACTAAACTTGTCATTCCATATTACTCCTTTGAATCATCGTCAGTAGAAAATAAACATAATGTGGTATTTAAGTAGAAAACTCATTATGCTCATTGGCAAAAATTCCTATGTTAAAAATAAATGGTATCTATATAGAAAAGAAGCAGATGCCCATAAAAAGTTCTAGAACATAACTGCATAGAATGAACTAGCATGGAAGGAAAAGAAGTCTCAAAATGTAAAGTACTTTATTTTTCCTCAATTACCAGCACAGCCTGAAATGGGAGACAAAATATCTCAAGTAAAGTTAGAACAACCAGGCTAGATACCCATCATTATCTGTCCCCCTCTCCTTGAGCAGAAAATGGAACCTGGGCCTCACCTCACAGACGCCCATTTGTCCCATATGCCAAGATGGAAGCGTAAGAGGCCCCGTCAGCTCTGAGGGTAGCCTTCTGCTTCATGCCATCCTCAGATGAACCTAGCAACACATTTGTGGGTTACATCACACCAAGTTTGGATACCTGTTTCTGTTACCTCCATGTCCTGATAGTAAAATATAAGGTGACGAAGACCTCCAGCAGCGAAAAGCTGATCGATTCTTTCAATCTGCAAAAAAGAAAAGGCAAGGTCACAACTTCGTGCTGAATTAGAAACCATACTTAAATCAGCAGTTGCTGTCATTTTTCTTTTTCAGATAACACTACATCTAATGAAACCATAGAGAAGGCATCATATTTTTTGCAACATAATAAACAGTGAGAGAGTAAATGCCTCACCATAATAAAAATGTAATTCAACGAAGGAATTCAATTAATCATGAAAAGATGTGCTACATATACACATTTGAAAGAGATCGTCTCTCCATTTTTGCTAATTTCCAAAAGTGCTGAGCTGTTGAAAGCAGATAAATATAGAAGTGTTTTGTTTTCACTCAATCGCAGTTCAGAAAGCGAGAACACACCTTTCAAAATCCAGTCTAATACACTAGAGACAATTAATATTAAATTGTAATAATCACTGAAAAATGCCAGAAGAACACACATGATTATGGAACACTCCATCCAACAGCAGTCCAGAACTTAGTCCATGAGCTTCACTGTACAACTAAAGGTCTGCCAACTGGCCTACTACCAATGGAAGCACTTCTTTTAAAGTCATTGGCACAGTTTTAAATTCATATTCGAAGAAAAAGGATAAAATCTACATGTCCATTAAGATGGCTACTATCAAAAAAAATCCAGAAAATAAATGTTATGAAGGATGTGGAGAAATTGGAACCCTTGTACACTTTTGGTGAGAATGTAAAAATGGTAGAGTCACTATGGAAAACAGTATGGTGATTTCTCAAAATATTAATAGAATTATTCTATGATCCAGAAATTTCACTTCTGGGTATATACCCAAAAGAATTGAAAGCAGGATCTTGCAGAGATATTTGTACACCCATGCTCACCACAGCATTATCCACGATAGTCAAAAGATGGAAGCAACCCAACTGTTCATTAACAGATAAATGGATAAACAAAATGTGGCATATACATATGATGGAATATTATTCAGCCTTAAAAATGAGGGAAATTCTGACACATGCTACAACATGGATGAATCTTGAGGACATTTTGCTAAATAAAATAAGCCAGTCACAAAAAGACAAATACTGTATGATTACACTTATATGAGGTATCTAAAGTAGTCAAATTCAGAGAGACAGAAAATAGAATAGTGGTTTTCAGGGGCTGGGGGGATGGGTTGTTTGATGATACCGAGTTTCAATTTCACAAGACGAAGAGTTCTGAAGATTGGTTACCCAACAATGTGAACATACTTCACAGTACTGAACTGTATACTTAAAAACGATTAATGGGGGCACCTGGGTGGCTCAGTTGGTTAAGCGACTGCCTTCGGCTCAGGTCATGATCCTGGAGTCCCGGGATCGAGTCCCGCATCAGGCTCCCTGCTCGGCAGGGAGTCTGCTTCTCCCTCTGACCCTCCCCCCTCTCATGCTCTCTGTCTCTCATTCTCTCTGTCTCAAATAAATAAATAAAATCTTTAAAAAAAAAAAAAAACGATTAATGGGGCGCCTGGGTGGCTCAGTCGGTTAAGCGTCCAACTCTTGATTTCAGCTCAGGTCTTAACCTCAGTGTTGTAGGATGTGGAGCCTACTTAAAAAAAAAAAAGGTTAAGATGGTAAATTTTACATTCTATGTCATTACCACAATTTAAAATAAAATGTTTCCAAATGATAAACTCTAGTCTGAAAATTTAACTGTGGAAAAAATAAGCCCCCTTCAATTTCCCCCATATTATAGACATAACTATTATATAAATATAAGGAAGAGCAAGTTGCCCTGTCTCCTTCATTACACTTCCTTGATTGAGAACTATGGGGCTGCATGGGATGCCTTCGTTGAGATTAACTTTCAAGCCAAGAATGTGAAGGAGGTACTTCCAAGAGGCCAGTATTGAAACTCCTGCCCCTCTACGTTGCTTGTGAGCCCAAGCAAGGATGTTTTCTTTCAACCTCCAGGTTTTGACCTTCCTGGTCCTGAATATGACAAGGCAGTTTAACTTGGCTTCCTACAGTTCCAGACTTTTACTCATTTATTCCACTTGCACGATCCCAAGTCCAGATGTCTGAATTGGGAAGTGGGGCAGAGTTAAGCATTTCACATGTGGCACAATCTCTCTAAGACTGAATCCGGTAAGTGACTCTGTCTCCTTCTATGCCACCATTTTGGGGGAATAAAATTATCTACCTCCTGGCATTACGAAAATTAAATGGGATAATAGATGAAAGTCACTTAGATGAGACTGACGCCTGGTAAATATTCAACAAATGTTAGCTGTGATGAGGAGGAGAAAGGGGAGGAAAAGGGCATTTCCTCAATCCCTGATTGATCTATCCTGTAGTTGAGCCATTTTAGTGTTATCCATCCCTCATTGTTCCACTGACTCTTAGTGACCCCGCCAGAGTAACATGGTAGGAAGGAACAAAGCTAGGGGAGTGCTGGAGCCAGCTCATACTGGTTCATGACAGGCAATTGATCACAACTCTTTCCAGCTAAGCCTTTAGTAACATCACGTTGATAGTCTGGAATCAGCCATGATGGGAGTATTAACATCATAGAAATCAGCAAACACTCAAAATAGTGCCTCCGTCTACCCTCTTGCTCAAAGCTGGTTGTTAAACATTTATAAACATACCACTAAATAACATTATCAATAGTGTGACACCCCTATCAATAGAAAAGACTCACCCTCTCTATTTTTATGCCTAAAAAGACAAACAAACAAATAAAACAACAACAACAACAACAAGAATTCAGCAAGCATCATAGCACTCCAGATATGCCTTCCCTGGTGCTCAGGAAATCATAGCACTCCAGATATGCCTTCCTTGGTGCTCAGGAAATATGGTGCCCCCATATTTTGATCTTCCCTCTCCAAAATCAAAACACACCCCAGATTTTGGAAGGAAATCATGGCAGAAAATGGAAGTCAAGTTCAGGAACAAAAGAAACCAGATTCAGCTGCCAAACCAAAGTCAAAGCCAGGAAACTATGGCACAATTCAATCACCCAGGTTAGAACAGGATACATGTAAAACACAATAAATCAGAAGCTGAGAGAAGACTCTATTCTCCAAACTCAGGTTCCAAGATGGCACCTGAACTCAGCTTCATTGGATTCAGAAACATGCAGACATTGCTGTCAGAACCATGGAACTTAAATGACTGTTGTAAGTACCCCATTCAACATGAAGAGCTGGAGAGCCCTAAGGTCAATATGCCACCACCTGTACCATCAGAATGGAGTCTTACCCGTGTTAGAACAGACACTCCGTCCACAGCCCAGCACAGATCCTGCCATAGGACTGGGTCAACAGACTCTCTGTGCCCTCCATAATCAAGTCAGTGAGAAATCAAATGCATCTCACCTGATTCCCCTCAAGAATGGCATCTTCCACTTCAGTTTTGTCCAGGTCTACACAGGAAGCTACAATCGCAAATAAGTAGTCATGCCTACCATCCAAACGTGCCCGTTTGGCTTCCTTCTCTTCCTTCAGTCTTTGCTGTAAGAAAGGAACAAAAATGTTATGTGACAACTGCTGTTGTGAAATGGATTCATTTTATAATAATTTCGTGTGATTATTGCTTTTTCAAGTCTTGAGTATTCAGATAACAGACACCGTAATGGTACCAGTTTTTATGTACTATCTTCCATTTTTAGAAATAATGTTATTCTATTATGAAAATAAGATGTGCTCATTGTTTTTAAAATTGTGTAATACAGAGAAGCTAAAGGGGAAAAGAAAAAGAAAAATCATCTGTCATCCAGAAATTATTACTGCAATTATTTTGTTCTAAATCTTTACAGATTTATTTGTATGCATATATAAACATGCAATAGACACACAAAAAAAGAGATTCCCATTTTTTGTAAACATTCCCTAAGCCTTTAAACTAATATTCTCCTACATTATCTCCTACCTTTATTGTTTGTCTACAGATTCCTATCAGGTCTTAAAATTGATTTCTGAATACCATTGCTTACCTTTAAACTGATTGTTGATTATAATACTAAGGCATGTTCAATATAACCAATGTGGGCAGTTTGAAGCATATCCTTCCATATGCACTATGCTCATACAAACATATGCAAATGTATACACACATTTCTATACTATACTATAAAATTTTTATGCATTTTCCCTTAATAATATACCACAGACGGGGCGCCTGGGTGGCTCAGTTGGTTAAGCGACTGCCTTCGGCTCAGGTCATGATCCTGGAGTCCTGGGATCGAGTCCCACATCGGGCTCCCTGCTCGGTGGGGGGTCTGCTTCTCCCTCTAACCCTCCCCCCTCTCATGTACTCTCTCTCTCTCTCATTCTCTCTCTCTCAAATAAATAAATAAATCTTTAAAAAAATAATAATAATATACCACAGACCTTTTTCTACTTTAATATAGGCTATTCCTATCTCTGTGATAGTTGCAAAATACTCAACAATATGGATACACCAGTTAGGACATCCTTAGTAACTAACTGTGGTTGTAGCTGCAGCATCCCACAGTTCTTTGGCAATATGACCATGACATGAACGTCCCCTCCTCTTGAATTTGGCTGGCCCTATGACCAGTTTTCACCAAAAGAACGTGCGGAAAAGTAAGACTACAAACCTGTCTAAGGTAATCCTTAGGAGATCTTCAGTTTCTGCCTTTGTGCTTGGGAATGACCCCTGGGAACCCAGCTACCATGCTGAGAAGTCCAAGCCACATGGGGAGACCACATGGAAGAAAAACCAAGGCGTTTTGGTCAACAGCCCCAGCCAAACTAGCCAATACACCGGAACCAACTTTTCTCCATGTGAGTAAGCTATCTTGGACATTCCAACCTAGTCAAGCCTACAGATCACTGCAACCCAACCCAATGCCACGTGAAGCAGAACCACCACCCCCAGTTGAGCCCAATCACCCACATACTCAAGAGAGATGATAATAGATCATGTTTGCTGCTGTAAGCCATTATGTTCTGGTGTAGTTTGTTATGCAGCAGTAGATAGTAAGAGTAATCCTTGTAGAATAATTTCATTGATTGGACAGAAAGCAAATAGATGTATGCTTGAGAAAAAGATGATTGAGAAAAGAGAAATACAAAGATACTGAATATAAACTATTCTTTCCAGGAACTTGACTATAAAGGAAAGAGGCATGGTACTAGTAGATAGAGGGGAATTTATAATCAAGAAAGAATTTTTGGGGGTGCCTTCCTGGGTGGTTCTGTTGGTTAAGAGTCCAACTCTTGATTTCAGCTCAGATCATGATCTCAGGGTCATGAAATGGAGCCTCCTGTCGGGCTCCGAGGTGGGTGTGGAGCATGCTTAAGATTCTTTTTCTCTCCTTCTGCCTCTGTCCCTCCCCATCCCCTCCCCCCACCATTTGCATGCACACTCTTACTCTCTCTCTCTCAAAAAAAAGAAAAAGAATTTTTAAGACACAAAAAGAACTTAAAAAACAGTGACGAGAAAAAGTTGGGGATTTCAGAGGGATTGAAAGGCCATCCCTGGACCCATGCAATTAACATTTGTTTTCCAGAACCTGAAGGGACTGCTCGAAAGAAGAATTGTGGGTGGAGGGAGGGATTAAGGTTTAAAAAATAATAACAAACAATATACCTATTTTTTTTTTGCCATTTCTCCCTAGAGGAACTAACACGGGTCCTGACACAAAGTATACATTCCATAAACATCAAATAGAAGTAAATTTAAATCTTTTTTCAAACATGGCTAAAACAAGGACAATGTTCTGTTGTTACAACTATTTTCTTCCTTCTTGGCAGGGAGGAAAAAACGCTTTTCAAAGTGAACTCTCAGGGTTTGTACTAAATGGCTTCAGCAGCTTGACAACATGGTGGGCAACCAGGGGAGCCAGGAATCAGACATCAAAACAAGATGGCCAATGCTGGGTAGCAACAAAGAAAGAAAAGAACCAGAGAACCAGAAGAGTCCGGATGTGAAGCAACTGAAGGCTCCCGAAGAATAGAGAAACTGAAATAAGACTCTACCATGGCAACACATTCTCTGTGACCTGATTTTATAAGACTCCAAAGGAAAAAAAAATTATATATATTCTAGTGGAGGAAAGGAGAGATTGGTCCCTAAAACAGAACACTAATTATTCTATTTTTACTTAAGTATCACATAGGAAGAAAAATTCCAAAGAAGTGTCATGTGTACAAAGAGAATTATCAATGTGTTTTTAAAGTAAATGTTTTCAGAGCTATGCTAAAAAACATGTTAAGCAACAAGTATGTTCTTGTATAAACTGATTGTTGTATCTCTAAAGACAAGTAATATGAAGCAAGCCCCAGGAGCCACGTAGAGGAAAGACCACATGTTTGTCCATCTCAACTCTCACTGCCATATCCTAAAGTATCCTGGTACAATGAGGGAACTGGTTTTTTACTATCACAAGAGGTCAGTAATGTCAAACAAGTATTTAGTGATCAGATCGGAGCACTGTCAGCCCATACACTTAAGCCTGCAGCTTTCTGGCTACTAGGAAATGGCAGCAACCAGCAGTCAGTGACCGGCTGTCTGGAGGTGGCTGTCTTGTCGGCCTCCATGTTTCAACATGAAGGACACTTGGAGTGGGAGGGTGGAGTGGTATGAAAACAGCAATAGGTGGACCATGGAATATTTTTTTAAGAGTCACATTAAAACTGTTTTGTGTTGCATGAGCAATCACCAATGGATGGGGTGGGGAGGTGCTGGGAAACCTATTTGATGTCCAAAGAAACCTAGAAAGTAGTCAAACATTTCTGCGATTTGGTGACAAGGTACATTGCGGCCACCCTGGAAGAAAAGGGTAGCTAATGTGCTAGCTCAGAGAGCTCATGTGGACCAACGAGGCCTGGGTGTCCGGGGGGTCCTGGGTTCCGGTCCCGGCTCTGCCACTTGCATCTGTCAGTCAACCTCTCCAGACTTTCATTTCCGTAAATCCACACTCCAAGCATTAGACAAGCTGACAGCTAAGTGCCAATCCTTCTCCACCGTCGGAGCTCCTTCTCATTGGATCAAAAGTTAACACGGACAAGAGACATGAGATTTTAAAATACGAATCGCAACAAAGACCCAAAGCGTGTGCTTTCATAATAAAGCTCTGTGAAGTTTTCTCATGACAAACCTACCCATTCCATCTTTTTAATATACTAACTTTTGCCTTTGACTCTACAGTTAAGCACAAGTCTGCACGCCTGTATACAGGCCACAAACATTTCATTTTGCCTCCAGGTTGACAATCTCCAACCATATGAAAGACCTTACTCTCATCTGTAAAATGAAGATACAGGTCCAAACCTGAAAGCTAATTGTGAAGATTAAATTGGGAGCAGTCTTGAAATAATACTAAGTCAACCAGCGCTTGAATTAAAATGGCATGACCAAGGCATTGACCCTGGACATTAAAATTCAGGAGGAACAAAACTTTTCAATAATGTTTTAATTGTACAAATGTTTAAACTCCCTCCACCCTTAGAAAGCCCAGCCCCGTTGGCAGGTCTGTCTCAGACATCACTGGCAACTGGAAGTGAATGTCGGGTCTAGGAGCCCCTTTGTGGCTGAGCAGGGACACCCTTGTCCCTAACCCTCCTGACGGCGTCAGAGTACATTTCGCTCTGTTTGCCCAGGTGACAGTGTTATAGCTCTAGCTCTACTAGTCATCACTCACTTACTTCGGTTAGGTTTCATTGTCACAAAAGGCCCACGAAGCAGACATTACTATCTCTACACAAAGAAACGGAGACTATGGACCATGAACAATTTCCCAAGAGCACACAGCTCAGTAAGTGGCAGGACTGGGAAACCAAGCCTTGTTGTCTTTGCAGGGCCAGGCCAAGACATGGTTGTCCCAGGCTACCAAGAATTTTGCGTCCATTCAAATTGATATTCTATAAACATTGTTTCTTTAAATTTCCACTCAAGGATTATCTAGGGCACTCTTGGGGGGCTCCCCATATACATTGCATGGGTTATAGAAGGAGTTGTATGTGTGTATGTGTGTGGGGGGGGAGGAAACTGAGGTTAATGGGTGCCATTTTCTTAGTTACACCAGAGACATTTTAGTGCTAGTATGGACTAGCACTATGGAGCTGGCATGCCCTGAGTCCAGCTCTCTCATCGCACTCTTGTGTCTCAGCAAACGGTAACCTTCCATCCTCAACTCCTAAAAGTGCCTAGAAGGTGGGCTCCCTGCTTGGGCAGCTAGTAGGCTGGACTCCATGCTTTTCCCAGTGTTGCTGCTTTTGTCTGAACAACTTCACTTTTATCTATATCATACTGTATACCCCAGGTCTTCATTGGACGCCTTTGCACAGTGAAGTGTATAGGGCACGGAATGGGTTCTGCAGCCAAAAAAATATTTGTTTAAAAAAAAAAAAGTTTTTCCAGGTGACATGATTAGCCTTGTTGCAGGTATGAATGTGAGAAAAAGAAAGAGATCTGTTTTGCTGATAGTTGCATATCTTTGAATGAATATATTTCTATTTTCTTGATCTGGGCGTTTTGTTCTTTTATGTGTACAGATGCATACAGCAATGTAACAAACATGGTAGAGGAGAGTATAATCTAGATTAAAATCCTCACTGGAGATAACTGTAAATAAAGTGAGTCCATGAATTACAGGTGAAACTCCTTATCTTAAATGACCAAAGTAAGTACCTCTGAGACTGATTCTGCTTTGGCTCTCAATATCAATCTCAAGTCCACAGATAATTAATCACTTGATGAAACACAGTACCAAAGAGGCCAAGGACATGGGTTTGATCATCTGAGGCCAGTTAGCTTCACTTTATATCATCTTCCCCAACTGTGGATGAATCAGGCAAATCCATGAGCAGAAAAAGAAATTATTCAAAGCATATGCCCAGCTGAAATGCCTCATTATTGGTAATCTGCCACATGTATAACCTGATCCTCTTTATCTCTTGAGGGTTAAAATAAAATAAATATCAACTAAATCTCATCATTCCTGCAAGAGTATCAGCTCCACAGAGAGGGATGTTTTCTATTTTAATTTTTGCAATATCCCCAGGGCCTAGAACAGTCCCTGGCACATAGTAGAGCCTCAATTGATATCTAATGAGTGGATAAATTAACCAAATTAATCATTTACAAGCCACTCTCAAGTAATTAAGGGCTGGAAAACATTATTCTAGTGCAATCTGAGCCCATGATTGCAGGCTCGGAATTCAGTCAATAAGCTCCTAGGTCTTCAATACTGTTGTGTCTCAAGCATAAACCACTGCACAAAATCCTACCATGAATGTGGATTATAGCTTTCCCTCAATTTACAGCAAATATAACTAAGCTTACCTCACCTATATCCTACTTCAATGTGTTGATTGACGAAAATGGAGGGAAGTGGTTCTCCTGCTCACTTCCATGTAGAGACCTCTCTACAAAGTCAACCCACTTTCCATGTCTTCCAACAAATTTATTTGGAAGAGGAAGGCTTCCTCTTTTCCAGCATTTTCATTTTGACCCACAGGGCCCATTTGCCCTGGGAGTGGCCGTTGTGTGATGCTTCCTAGAGCATCCAAACCTGATCTTTAACTGGCTGGGAGACTCACAGCCCAGCAACTCTCCACTCCTGTGCTTTTCACATCCTGCCTTCTCTTAGCCCCATCCTTTCATTTCTCCTGGTGAAGGGCCACACACACAGAGGAAGCGCACGGCACCTCCTTCCCACATGAAGAGCACTCCAGCAAAGTGGTTTCGGGAAGGAAAAGACACTCCACAATGGCTAATCCCACTCACAGCAGGTGCTACAGTGAAGTCCTCCTTTATACAATGAGAGCTGCACTCCCCTCCATTGCAAAGAGACAGCACTTAAACTGAGAAGATCCCATCAATCTTCTTGTCCTAAAAGTAAGTTCTGGAATCTTGTCTATTTTCGCTGGAGTTCTCAGGACCCCCAAATCTCCCCATTTACTCACACGCTTATCTGTCATTCTTTCCAGGCCAGTAAAAGATCCCCTATTTACCTTTTACAATATGTGGATTTTTCACCCAAATCTATCCAAAACCCGTTGGAGGGATGTCCCCATCACCACGACCTGCTGGAGGGATGTCCCCATCACCACAACCTTCTCTGCCCCCAACATTCCATCATCCACATTCTAACTCACACTCTGTTTTCTGCACACCAAATTTTGAGATCTGATCAAAGGTCCTTAGTGGGCCTGCACATGGCCACATATTCTATCTTCCCTCCCACCCCACAATGGAAATCAGGAATACCTCTCTTGTGGAATTCCAAGAGTTCCCTCTGGCCACAGGCGCCATATAATTCAAGTAGCCATATAATTTCACCCACAAGCCAAAATATATATGATGCCACCATTCACATTACCTATGGCACAGGAACGAAATCCAAAAATTCCCTTATTCATCACAATAAACCAGAGTACTTAAAGCTGGCTGCTCATTAGAATCATGGGGAGTTTTAAAATACTGATGTCCACCTCTACCCCAGAACTCTAACTTATCTTGTCCCAAGGGGGCCCTGGGCACTGGCATTTCTCAGGCAATTCTAACCTACAATACTGTTCCAAAGGAAATCATTTTATGAACCGATCGTGATTGAGGAGTACGACCAGGTTCTCACCTGAGGTAGGAACTTAACGGAGAAAGCCCAGGGGCGTAAATTTGGGATGACGCCAACTCGAGACGTCTTTTTTCCTTCTCATTACTGGCATGATGCCAACGCTGACCATCAGCCCTAAACCTGATGAGGCCCAGAAGTGTTCCCAGCTGCCCAGTCATGGAATACAGCAGCACCTGGCACAAAGTAAGCATTCGACAGGTGTTTGTGGCACGGATGGATTTTGTGGCACGGATGGATTTTGTGGCACGGATGGATTTTGCCCTTAGCCGCGCTCTCCCAGGGTCCAGCTGTGGCATGATGGTGATGTGGGCATCTTGAGCATTAACTCATTCAGGCTCAGGAATACGCACCGAAGCATTAACAAGTAGTACCTGCCCCCTCCCCACTCCCCACCTGAATCCTAGAGCCATTCACCTCCCTGAGCTGCAAGAGAATTGTTTTCATATTGTATACTCTATTGTATGTGTGAAATGTGTTCACCGGCCGAACATGCCTGGGCCTGATGAACAGAGTACACTGAGACCTGTTTGGCTGTTTTGCCAGAGGATAACAAAACACACACCCTTTAAACTTTCAAAAGATATCTGAGAGCAAAGGTTCTTTTCTGTCTTGGTTTCTACCCACGCACTCTCAAGGAACAATGGTGGCCCCACCTGCAGAGTTTCTCAGCAGGGGAAGGCACTGTGCCTCCCCCAAGGGGCCTGCCCCTTCTCTTCCCCCCCGCCCAGTCTCTATGCCCCCGAGAATCACTATTTAGAAAAGCCTAGCAATCTGAAATTCGATGAGCAACAATATTCCCTAGCACAAGTGCATACAGGGCAAAACATGAACAATATACATCCCTGCAGATAGGAGAGAACTAGTCTTCATTTTAAAATCAGCTTTGCAATTAAGGTGAATTTAAGTCAAGAGGACCGTCACAAACCTTTCGAGTTTTCTTCTGAAAGTCAACAAAGTCAACCAGCAAAATTACATATTTCGGTTTAATTTTAGAGAAGGAAAGAAAACAGAATCCCTAAGTCTGGAACTCATGTCCATTGAACACTTTTAAGTTCATATTAAGCTCTGTTCATCTGTGAGAAAAGCAGAAAGAAGGCAGACATATCTGGGCCATATTTTTGTAAATAAGTGAGTGAATATATACAGAATTATTTCAGGTTTTTTCATGGAAAGCATTTGTGTTTACTATACAACAGAAAGGATGTATGGCTTCACTTTTCTAAACTGAGGAGCTTATGGTACTTTTGGTTGTTATTTGTATTTTTTGTTGTTGTTGTTGTTATTTGTATTATAAGATAGCATCATTGCAGTAATACCTTTAGACCAAGGTTCTGGACATAGAGATTTATAGTTTTTATGTTAAGTAGCTTTGGAATCTTGGTCATTGATTATTTTAGGTCACAAAGTTATAATTTAATAAATTGTCGTATCAGTGCACTATGTAGAAAATGTGTAATTATTTACATACTACACTGCAACCTTATTGAGGTAATTCTGTTAATCTCATTCTTCAGTGGAGAGAACAGAACCAGCACCCAAAATATAGAAATGAAACCCCCCAAAAGCTTACTCCCAAACGGTAGCTCGTGCCAAAGAAGAATATAATTCATTAAACCATACATAGTCAAGATACAAAATCATCGAGTTTAATGTTTTAGACTTGGTAGTAAGGTACAGGAAAAATATTCAGACACGTGAGAAGTTTAATTCACTCACTTTATTAACTATGCATAAAATTAAGGCCTATCAGTGTCAGGCTCTGTGCTAGGGGAAGACTATCTAAACCTGAAAGCCCATCACCCCTGTCCTCCAGGAACTCACAATCTAGTGAGGGAAGGGGATATGTAGACAAATGTCACTTCCCTGCTGCGATAGGACAAGGGCACTAGCAGATGCAGAAGCAAAGTGCTAGGAGGGCTTCTCAGAGGAGGTGCTGCTGGCATTTGGTCTTAAAGAATGAGTGTTTGCAGGCAAACAAGTTCCAGAGCTCAGCTGGAAGTTGTTGACCTTGGAAAGGATGCATCAGAATGGTGGGGCTGGGGAAGTGGAGGGTGGCTGGTGGCGCAGTGCTGAGCAATGCAGAGACTGCATCCCTGCTGTTTGGTGGTGAAAGAGCAGGTTGCAAGGCTAGCCAGAATCACCTGGGCTGCTGGGGATGCACAGCAAACACAGAGATACCGCCCTGAGGAAGCGTGGGTTAATGTTGAGAACAGAGTCCTAGAGCAACCTCCACCTTTCTCCCAACATCCCTTGGCAGGAAAAGGTTCCAAATCCCTCTCTGCATCTGCCTAAGAAAAACCCCAGAGCTGAGCCCTTTGCCAGGGAAGTTCATTTTTCAATGTGATTCCAAAGGCACATCCTTGCATCTCCCGGTCTGTAACCTCATGTCCAGGCCTACAGAAAAGGGGGAATGATTCCAAAGAGCCTCGAGAACTTGCCACCTAGAATCTGCCTTGACTATCTCCGGTTATCAACAAAAACCTTCCAGGTCTGAAAGAATGCCAAGTCACCAACGCGTCCTGAAGGCATTTCTCCCCCTCAGACTGAGCATCATCCCCAAAGACTCAGCATGTATCCCTCCAAGTAGTTACTGTTGGGGCGGCAATGTGCACGAAAGCCGGAAGATACAGTCCTCTTTTTTTTTTCCTGTATTTGAAATATCAGCATGTAGCATTATGAACCACAAACATTAGTAAACAAACACGTTTCTCACAAATGCATCAGAACATGACTTTGAATTGTTTTTAGGTATTTTTCCACCCAGGTGTGAAATATGATCATCCAAGACGCCCTTGCAAATTTACAGACAACAGCTCCTTACCGTTAAAATGCGGGTGACGCTCTGCTTCCAGAGCTGTCTCCTACCGATCTGAAACATCACAGAAGTCTGTTCAGGGCATGCAGTGGTCAGAGCTCTTCCTGAATGATCCTCTAACTCGGGGAGGCCTACTCCTCATCCAACCAAGCTTTCAAGAGAAAACTTCTCTGAAGGACCAGAAATCCACCCTCACATTTCCACTTTGCATGTACTATTCACCATATTCCAGGGTTCCTTCTAGAGTCTCTCCCCTTGGGCCTCTCCTCTGTTCCAAAGCCTGTTGTTAGGGCAATGCCGTTGACAGCCATATGGTTTAACCGTGCCTCTCGGGCGTGTTCCTCAGCCAATCAAAGCATCTGAACTGCTCGGTTACAACACTCCTGATGGTCCTTTAATTCTAGACGCTTCCCAACAGTAAGCTTGGAGTCAATAGATATTTGAATAATTTATTTGAACAGTGAGAAACTTTAGACTGTATCAAAATAGAAAGCAGAGAAAGCCACTCTGAATAAATCGCTCAAGTCAAGAAATTCAGGATTACTTTGCCTCAACAACTTTGTGTGCACAATTAACTGCCAGCTTTGTGACTAATTGTGACTAATTGCCAGATAGGCTAATTGTGACCCAAAGGAGCCATTTCCTCCCCATAAAGAACAGAAGCCTATTTCATATGCAAATAACAAATGATGTCCATAAATTACTTTTGCTCACCCAGTTGCACATACAAATAAACCAAGGTAATTTATTCTATGTGAGTAAACATCTTGATCATCCTTACTGGGAGGACAAGAACGGCAAACCACAGCCAGCATGATCTGAGGACTCTAATATGTATGGTTTCTCTCAACAAGATGAATAAAAAGCAGGACACTTAAGGATGGGCATTTTAAATCTAGGATTTAGACCCTGGAGTCCAAGTCTCGGGAACTCAAATCCCAAGGATAATCAGGAAACAGAGGACTCATCCAGCTAATATTCTGCTAATTAACCTTATAAGACTGACAGGAAAATGAAGATGCTAATTTGGTTTTAAAACACCTACTGCTTAGGAGGCGAGTCTGGTACCTGAACTTGGGAGATTCACCTGGTCAACACTAACACCAACACTAGGGAGTGGCCTCCACGTGTAGGGTTAATACAAGAGACAAGATTCAGACCTGAATATAAGCAAAAAAATAGAGCATAGGAAGTTAGAGTTTGTTTATGGGACATTTTTGAAATCAACCTCTGGGTATTGGTGAGAGGCTGCTTCCTGTTCTAATTGTGAATGAAGATGGTATCTAGACTACAAGTCATTCTCCTCTGCATGGTGTTAAAAGGTCACCAGCAAATAGCAGTATTTTCTCATCTCCCTTGCTCAGCATCTTAGTATCAGTCCCAAGAATCCTCAGTGAATGCATGACCTCTGGACAGAGGTTACACTTCATTATGTGTCTGCTTATCTTTCATTAGTTACATTACACAGCACTTCCCTAACGGTACGTCAGGCACTGTCCTCGTTCCGGCAGCCCATTTACAACATTATCTCTTTGGGGAGAGTTACCTTCTGGAAAAGTTTCCACAGATGGCTGATGGCATTCATTCTGTGTTTGGCAGGCGTAACCGTGGCTCTCTCGAGGCTTCATGGTAAACTGCAAAGTCTTCCAACCTCTATGGCCGAATTTCAACCACCCTTGGGCATGACAGGGGCAGGTGTCTTAAGGGATCTCCTCAAATGGAGGAGGCTAACTGAGAATTGTCATTAGTAGCACAAACAAGGCAAAGCACAAGCCTGAATCTACATCTGACCATCTGCCCCCTCATTGTCGGCCTGAAATAAAATTGATTTCTGGTTGCTGGAGAAGAGTTGTCAAACATTACTTGGAGGAAGACTCAGGAGGGTTTCCGTATGAGTGCTTTCCACCACACAACAGTGGGCAAGACTCCTCCTACAGGAACTCCTAGGCCAGGGTCTCTCCGGCCCTATCTGGGCAGACAACACACTCTTCCAGGCTGAGAATACTGGCCATAAACAAATCTTAAATCAGACACAATGAGAAAATAAGAGTGGACAATGGGCCTCACAGAGGCAGGAGATTTCATCCAGAAATCCAAGTACCTTCAGGCAAGGTTTAAAGTTCCACTTTCTTTCTTTCATTCATTCACTCATTCATTTATTCAACAATGTCTGTGAGTGCCTTATATGGGGCAAGGCAACAATACTGCATATGAAGCATAGAGCAGTTAATTAAAAAACACTTAATCAAACAGTAAAACATTAATTATGACATGCATAATTATTTTATGGAACACTCAAAGAGAAAGATAAAATGCTACCAATTAAACACAACCTCAATTTTAAGAGGCATTCTGAAATCGCAGATGTTAAAATGTGAAATATGTACATCTCAGAATCAATGAAAAACCATCCTGCCTTCATTGAGGGAAGATATTAAACAAATAACATAATGATAAATCTATAATTATAAATAAGATATAATTACCAATTGTGAAACATGCCTTAGAAAAAGCAAAGACGGTGCAAGATTCGCCTGGATCTGTATTCTGAGTTATGACCACGTCGTGCTCACATTCCTGGACTCTCCATCCCTGAATTATGGAGAGTCACCTACTCGGGGCCTTGCAGCCTTGTGTGTACAACTTATGCCATGTGCTGATATAGAAAGTACAAGCACTGAGGTCAGACAGACCCAGATTTAAATCCCAGCTTGGTCCTCTTCCAGCAAGAGGACATCAAAGCTTTTCTTTCCTAAGTTGTGAAATAGAAAATAAGCCCACCTACCCACGAAACTTGTGATGATTTAATTCTAAGTAAAATTCCTGGATCCTCACAGGCATCTCATAGATGAAACATATAACTATATTTTTTAGTTGCAAAAAAAGGTAGAGCTACCTTTTTGCAGAGAAATTCCCAAGGAATTGAATGTAACCCACCAATTCCAGTCTAAGGCTGCTTGAAAATTTTGGTCTTGATTTCTGAGTCGGTCCCAAGAAAGAAATGGATCCAAGTTTTATCAGTCACCATCTACACATTTTTTGCTGATTTCCATCTCTAGGAATGTGTTACTGAGGCCAGCAGATCCAAACACATTCATCAGTTTAACGGCCTTGTAAACAATGATACAGCGGGCAGCATATAAAAATGGCAGATGCGTTCAGTGGGATGAGAAAGTACCATATTTTATCCATCCTGAGTTGCCCCTTTTTTGTACTTTTTACTGTATCGAAATTAGGTGCATCTGATAGGCAGCGTTGTAACTGCCGTTGGTCGGCCACCTTCATGAGGGAGTTGTCATTACCAGAGTTTGTGCAAACTCAGTTGTCCCTCTGGTGGCTTGACGGGGCCACAGCAGCACCTCGATGGGAATAAACCACTGGCAACGCATTTGAGGAAGGAATGTATGTCCTGGCTGTTTTCTGAAAATCTTCCACTGACACCTTCTGGGAAGATCAAGAAAACACCAGCATCACAACTTACAGAGTGAGTGACTGTGGAGGGAAAGAATCCCAGAAGAGTCACACCCTGAATATGAAGAAGTTTTAGAAATTTCTTAGCCAATTCATTGCACTTATTTTTGTATGGATGCACAAGAGGGATATATGGCTTGTTTGATCTGTGTTTAAGTAAGTCTAAGACAGCTTTTTCAATTAAATTAAACTTCTAGAAAAGCAATGCATCCTAGTTTAATTGACAGCTGTTTTCTCATCTTACTGGTAAATGAAACAGTTCTATGTCCTGTATGTGAAGATGACTTAGATCAGATGAAAAATGATGATCAAAGAAAACCTCTTGGAGAAGGTAGGATTTAAGTCAAGCCTTGTAGAAGAGTAAGATTCAAATTGGAAGAGGTCGGGCATAACATGTGGAAAAAATAATAAAGAAAGCATAGAGACTGGAATTCAAAAGAAAGCCTGTCTTGTGCTACAGTTGTGAGGATACATGACTGATTTATCTCTGACAGGTATGTGGAGGCTGAACCGTGGGTGTCAACCTCAGGTGGATGGTCCTAGCAGGCATTAGGGAGTCACTGAAGAGCATGTTGGTTAAAGTCCTATTTAGGAAGGTTATGCTAGTGTTGTATGCAGGAAGGATTGGGATGGCGAAAGACTGAAGTCAGTATCCTGGGCATGAGGAAATAAAGGATTTGATAGAGGGGGCGGAAGCAGGGGGTCACCCAAGCTACTCAAAAAGCAAACAAAGAAGCTAAATAAAAAGAGGCAAGTCCTCTTGTCCCAGCCTCCATGTTGCTACCTCCAAGCTATTTCTACATACAAATCCTGGTTGAAGAAGGAATGGGAAAAAACAGACAGATGGAACTTGACAGTCAGTGATGGAGGAAAGAAGACCCAGGTGTCAAAGATGGGTTCCATTTTGTCAAGCTCGGGTAAAGGGAAGAATCATAATAACTCAAACAGGAATGGGGAAATCTGGAGAAAGAACATTTTGGAGACTAGGTGACTAAAGAAATGTAAACAAAGCTCTCATTCTATACTTTTCCTATGGGTCTTTTCATCTTGAAAACACGAACTCTGTATCTGCAAGAGCAAAACATCCAGTACTTTTTTCTTGATTCTATCAGAATTTTAAAAATCACAATAGAAGAAAAAAACTCTTAATAAAAAGGAATGAAAAATATATTCATTCAATAATGATTTGAGCTGCCTCCCCTCACAGGGAAATGATCTTAAGAGCTTCAAAAGAAGTGGTAAGCGTTGTTGGTTTTGCCCCTATTTCTATGCGTTGAAATTGTACAGCAAAAGCTAAGAAAGATGCATAGGTTTACTGAAAGTCTCATCTGCCAAAGTTCAAAAAGGAGGAAGGGGGGAAAGGCAGGAAAAATCCCAAAGGAGGATTCAGAAAGCTGATCTATTTAGAGTCAAGCATACACTAAACAGAACATCCAAGTTCTGCAGGCAGAGCCTGGAGGAAGAGGGATGCTCTGTGCTAAATGCATCTTCCAGATGTTGTTCCTTCCGTACAGAGCCTCTCAAGTAGAAAGTGTAAGGATTAGGAACTTTGGGGACCAGAAGAGATATATGCCAAAGGAAAGAGAATCTCAGGAACTTCTTTCCGTCTTTTCTTGCCTTTTCCTTGGTGACACTTCCACTTAGCTCCATAGAAGTAGTGTTGTCCTGGTTTGGGAAGCCACACTTACGATCCTGATACCCACATGCTCCTTAGTTAACATTGATAAACCACCAGCCACACCGGCCACCATTTCCCCATGAATAACATGAGGTAGGTGGCAAGATAATCTTGCAGGCACCATCCAGCTCCAAACAAAATGCATGGCCTAAGTGAGTGATCTCTGCCACTTGGACCTCATGCATACAGCATACTTAAAGTTACCAGAAGGTTCTCTTAATATGAAATCTTCATGTACAATCTTATCACATTCTCATACAAAACACTGGGAAAATTCTGATATCACTGGAATCATTTGAAATGATTTTGATCACTTTAACATTGCAGTGCTAGGACATCTTTGATAATATTGTTTTCCCCATAGGAATTTTTTTCCATTCTAGATGCCCAAAGCTTGAATAAATGATGCTCCATGAACCATGATACTTGTTCCTTGTGAATAAATGCTGCAGTGTTTTAAAAAAATTCTTCTCCCAAACCTAAACCTAAGGCTCAGCAACTCTGAATGGATATATGGAAATCAAGTCTTAGGTGCATATCATAGAGTTTCTTATAGTAAGTCCTTCTAGCATTGGGCTTTTGGGTTGGCTGCTTAGCATGGTTATAATTGTCCATATTGAACTTTTCCAGACCGTACTGCCTAGCTTAGTTATACCAGTCAGTCCTTGTTTAGGACCAAAATTTCAGTAACATATCACATACAACTGAGAAAAATAATGCTTCTTTAATCAGATTCTGTTTATAGTTATAATCTAAATGATAATCAACGGCTTGGGAATGATCCTATGCCTTAACTACTTGTTCTTTCAGAAATTCAAGGTCCAAGCAAATATAAGACCAGTATTAATTACAAAGATACAAAGAGAACCCTTACTAATGTGATAATTCTTGCTTTGTGAAAGCAGTAGACACAAATGATATTTACTGTTATATTACCTTTTAGTTGCTATCGTTCCACATGGGCATCCAAAGGCACAAAGGCATGATCAGTTTTACAAATATAAAACAACAAAAACTCCAACTCAGGGTCCCTCTTTCTTGGTTCTGATTTAGTTTACCAGGTATTTATTTAGGAGAAAACTATTTCATGACATAAGTCACTGCCCATACCAAGATTTGGTCTCTGGCATTGAAGGTGTCTAGAAGCAATAAATAATACTGAGAAATTCCCCAACTCACATCCACCTGCTCCTGCTGACTCCCACCACATACAATTCTGCAGGAGCTCATGACTACAGCTGCAGAAATGAGTCTCAGGGGCCCAGGTCTCCCTGGGGGGTCATTTTGAGGGTATCTGCTATTTGTGCTTATTTTGGTTAAACAGGAAAGAGAATGTAGAGTTAGGTTCACCAGAAAACATTTAAAAACTCAATACTGTACTCAGTTCCTCTTTTGCTTTTCTCTTGTGCCAAAATATTGTAACATGGTAACCTCAAAATCCTGTTCCTTTTCTATAGAAATATTTAAAGAGAAAAGTGAATCAAATGTCATTCAGTGCAAAATCAAGTCCCGATATTAGAAATTATTAGTTGATTCACTCAAGAGCCATCTTCTAAAGGCAACGAAGAATAACTCCAGCCTAGGGCCTCGACCACTCTCCCGTTGGAAGCATGTTAATGACTGCTATGCAGAAGAACTTCCCAACTTATGATAGCTGGACTTTGCAAACCCGTTTACTATGATTTTATCATAAATAAAAACCCATGAAAATAACCAAGACACATTTATAAATATGCTAAGCAGTGGTTAGCAGTCACGACCATGCCAAGGAATCTGGCAGGAACATGAAAGGCACTGACTTGTAAGGCCGAAAAAACTTTGACTCCAAGAATGTGATCAGATATAGAAAATCCATGCAACTGAAACCAAGCAGTCATTTCTGGAAAGAATGGTTTGCCCCTCTTTGAAAAGCTTAAGGATAAACTTGGGGAGACATCAAAGGAAGATTTTCTAGCCAGAGCCTAGAATGATTTGATCACCTCAGAAAGAGAGCAATTGATCAGAGTTCTGGGGCAAATTGAGATGCTTTGCTTCTGGTCACCCCTGACCACCACTGCAAACTCCTAGAGACCAGAGATGGAGCTGTCTTGTCGCGACTATATTTCTGGGTCTTCACATTGCTTTATTCAGTGAAGGAAGAACAGTCCATTCATAACCTCACCCAGGAGCTAATTATGTTTTTAAACCCCAAAACAAACCACAGTGACAAATAAGTTATTCTGCTACCAACAAAGCAAAATTTATATTGCCAAGGAAAACAAAAATAACCCAACATATTCACCTGTTGCGGTATTCTACATCTCGTCTTTCTTAAAGACCATGACATAATTTACAATAAAGATCATTACTACCTATAGATTTCACAAGGCAAATTTCAAACACCGGTGTTTCTTTCCACAGCGAAAATGCTAAAATATCATTTCAGAGAGCAAACATAAAGTCTATTACTGCATATGTAAAGAATAAATTGGTTTTTATTGCTAACAAAACTAAATTATATAAACACTCTGCAAACCAAATGTTCTTTCGAAGCTTCTATAAGGATGAGTTTCAATGCTTACTTCTTACCAAAACCAGCACCGCAACTTCCCTGACAGCAGAGATAAAAGGACACCATTAATATTAGGGTATACATACATTTCCTATCGTAAGTACATTTAACAATGCTTCATAATGCAATACCTAGTTTTTGCTCCTTAAAGAACCGCCAGCTTCCTGATTTTCTATTATTAACTCTTCCACTGAAAACTGTCAATACAGTTAATTATATAAATCAATTTCCACTGACTAAAGTGAATTTGATTTTCATGGGGATATAAATATACCAGGTATGAAAACACAAAGGCCAGGATAAGGCAAGATTTTTTAAAACATAGCTCTTACCTGGTGATTTAGTATTTGACATGAAATTAATCTGAATTACTTTCTCGGGATTATTTTAACTTTCAAAAACTACACCATCAAAAATGTGGGAAGATTCCTGTTTCAAAGAGAACGAAAGGTAACAAAGACAGACCCTAAGGATCAAATCTGGTGGCATAAGTCCTTTTCTAGGTGGTAAGGAAATTAATTCCATATTTTAGGTGTGATTTAAGAAGTGTTATATATTTTAAGGAAATGTTTTAGTATAGTTCATTAATTTCACCAAAGTCAACCACCATTATATTTATTTAGCGTCTCTGATATGCCCAGCACAATGTTATTCGTGTACAAGATATGAAGAGTTTATAATCTAGCAAAAGAGATAAAACCATAATTAGTCAACAATAAAGTACTAAATTGTAAGGACCTATCAAGGTACGTAAGAATCCAGGTGGCCCCTACAAAGCTCATGAGCCAATGTATATAAAATATACCTTTAATATGCAATAAGATTTAAAACTTAAGAAAATACTTTTCATAAAACTCAGTTTTGAAATTAGTTTAAATCAATTTTAAAAAGGTAGGAGCACTAGCACACAAAAAAGTAAAGGGAAAAATTAAAAAGCTAAATAAAGTCTGGACTATTTTCCTTTCATAACCTAAGAAAATAAGGGGAAATATGTTCCTGAGGGAAGTGTCCTGAAAGTGAGCTACAGCAGGCCAGGAAAAAAATGCTTCCTCTCTGCTTTTTCACTTTTTTCCTTCCCCCTTCCCAAAGCAAAGGGTGAACATTTGAATCTACTGCAATGGAAAATTCTAGAACAGTGTCTCCCTGTTCCCTGCGAACCACCCTGCAGCACTTCCTGAGCAAGTGGGGCCCCCCACCTTCTACCTCCTGGTCTCCCTCATCCTCCCAGAACCTCCCTATGGGCTTCAGTCTCCCTCCTTCCTTACGGGAAAGCCTAAAGGAAAATCATCTCCCAACCAAATCTCACACCGTCTCCTTCGCATCATCACCAGTCTCCTTGCCATTCAGAACGTCATTTTCAAATGAGGGCCGAACCATCAACCCTGAGGCTAAGGCAGACTGAGGGAGCCCAGCGTGGTGAGTTGAGTGGGTTTCCCTGCCAAGCAATGGAAGGAAGAAAACAGGAAGTGCCCATTGCTTATCACATAATAATAACAAAATGGGGAAAAACAAGAGTTGAAGGTGTTAATTCATTGAGGGATCTAGAGCAATAGGAGAAAATCTATTGCTTTTCTAATCCAGGAAATACACAAAGCTGAAAACAGCAGTCTCCTAAGAGAAAATGTTAAGGTAATTACCACAAAAAGAACGATGGCTGAAGGCAATTTTTCTCCAAACTGTTATCCCCATTTGGGAATTACATTTCTCTCACTCTCTCTCTTTTTAAAGAAAATTAATGAAATGGAAAACATCTTTAAATCACAGCAATTTGTTCTGTGGAAAGTTTTCCAAATGGCAAGCATTCGCCTTGGAGTTCATTTTCCCTAATTAGTTCTATCCAACTCTTGCACAGATTAAAGCTTGTGAACCTCAGTTCAAAACTCTTATTTAAATATTAAAATGTTATTCTAATATATAGGGGAAAGTGAGATCTATATTTATTCTACTCTATAGGGGAAGAGAGGTCCTTGCCAATACCATGCCAACACTGAAGAAAATGCTTCAACCACCTCCTGCCCTTCCCTACGAACACCAGCTGGTGCGAGGATTCCACTGGCCATCCACTCCTGCCAGTGGGGGTACAAGTTGGTCTCCAAACGTACCTTCAGAATCTGTCCAAAACACACTCCCTCCTTCTGTGCAGGCCAAGGTCCCATGCATGTGGCAAGAATCTGTTCCCATGTCCCTTCCTCTGTGAAGTTCTTCCAGAGTCTCAGGAGTCCCTTCTCTGAAATTCTATTGCTCATTCCTTAAATCTAATCATTTTCTTTTTTTTTTTTAAAGATTTTATTTATTTATTTGAGAGAGAGAGAATGAGAGACAGAGAGCATGAGAGGGAGGAGGGTCAGAGGGAGAAGCAGACTCCCTGCCGAGCAGGGAGCCGGATGTGGGACTCGATCCCGGGACTCCAGGATCATGACCTGAGCCGAAGGCAGTCGCTTAACCAACTGAGCCACCCAGGCGCCCAAATCTAATCATTTTCAACCTGAATAATTACATTTTAGAAATACAATTTGTACTAGGATTTTTTTTCAAACAAGAGCTTTGAATAACATGATTAGCACAGCATCTGACACATAATAGGTATTTATTAAATATATGTATCAAGGGATCATTTTTTAAATCACTTATTCCGTAATAAACCAAAATGATATTTTTTGTTGAGTAATTTTTTCAATCTATTAAAAATTTTTATCCTATTTTTTAATCCTCTTGAAGTTTCCTTTTTCACGCCATTTTTGTTCTCATTTTTGTTGTTGGTTTTCTTTTTTAATTTGTTGACACAGGTGGTGATCGTGGTGTCTGGGTTGTGCGGTACAAGGAACCATTGATGAGTGTGAAAGGCGAATTCCAGTCCCTCCTATACATGTCACTTTGTCTGGTCTGTGCCATTAGTTGAATAGAGGACGTACACTTGCTTATTCTGCATTTCCGTTTTCCTCTATTAGCCTAGACTGAAGCATGAAGGATACACCATGATCAACTTTCACATTTTTTTCTTGCATTGGAATATACAAGCTGGTGCTCTTCTTCATTATCATTTTACTGAGTGATTATCAAGTGGGATAGAATTGCAGACTGGAATTTTGTGAACTGAATTATTCATATGAATGAATTTCAGTATACAGAGCATCAGCTTACCACTGCTCTGAGCGATCAGCTAAGTTTGACAAATATTTCCTTACAGGGGACTGTTGTTGCAATATTATTTGTAGTGTGGAATGTCAAAATGGTAAAGCTCTACTATTAATAATGGATCTACAGACTCATGAAAGGAGCACTGTGCCTGCAATCAACAAGCTTAGGTTTATCTGGCTTTTTTCTTTTCTTTCTAAAAAGAAATCCTCAGAATTCCCGTTACAAGACATAGAGCACTTCAATCTTATGCCCTATAAAATCGTACATTCGGAGGTTAATAAAATGAGATTAATCCAGAGATACTACATGTTGAGTTCTTTTCTTTTTTTCCTTTCAAACACAATACGTTAAATGATGCACAGTCTGCACTATGGAAGAGAGAATCCGAAAACAACTTACTACTAATGGAGGTTAGCTGCCATCCAGTGGCTGGAAATAGAACTCACTTGCCAGAAGAGCAAAGGAAATGCAGAGGACCCATGTCTCAAGACTACAAGGCTACCAGTAATTTACATTTACTGTCTTATATTTACAAACAAACAAACAAAAAAGAATGATGGGGAAATTGTCGAATGCTTTAATGGGAGAGAAGCCAAAGTCTCCTCTTCTGTAACTCTAATCCATAAGAAACTTACCTTTACTTGTTTCCCTTTCAAAAATCCCTAATTTAAAAACTTTGTCTACCTATATCATATGAATGAAACTAAATAATGAAATAATTATAAAAGATAAAATAGACCTGACTGCACGAAAGATGGCACATCAGAGAGGCAAAAAATTTGTATATCAATCTCTAAAGAAGAAAAACATGAAATATATCCATATAGTGATCCCAATATTGATAGTTACATAGCAAATTCACTTTGAATGATTTTGATCATTTTCTGTTATGTAAAATGTATTATCATTCTCTCACTTAAACTCCTTAACCTATTCTAATATGAACAATTCTAATATGAACATTTTTAAAATAGTTTTTGATTATTTTATTATAAAAATAGTGCACATTTATTGTGGAAAATAGAAAGTTAAATATGAGAAAGTAAAAATAAATGTCAACAAAATCTGAGCACTATTAACATATATTCTGCCAGTCTGTCTTCTATGAGAAATGTCCTGCCTCTCCCATCTCCCATTCTCTTAAAAAAATAAATTTAAAAAAAAATATGTATATATACATATTCTACAAATTTTTTTAAATATGTATATATACATATATATTCACACAAACATATATGTACCTCTTTTTAGTTTATAAGGTGTCATAAAAACTTTTTCATATTACTCAATATTCTTCAAAATATGATTTAATGGTTACACATTTATTGATTAGATAGACCTGACTTTATTTAGCCAATATATTTTTTCTTAACTTTTAGATTGGTTCTGATTTTTCACTATTGTAAGTACTACAAAGAGGGGCACCTGGGTGGCTCAGTCGGTTAAGCGGCTGCCTTCGGCCCAGGTCATGATCCCAGAGTTCTGGGATCGAGTCCCGCATCGGGCTCCCTGCTCGGCAGGAAGTCTGCTTCTCCCTCTGCCTGCCGTTCTGGCTACTTGTGCTCTCTATCTCTCTGTCAAATAAATAAATAAAATCTTAAAAAAAAAAAAGTACTACAAAGAATATCCCTGTATACAAATCCTCGTATAAATCTCTGCTTATTTATTTCAATAAATTATTAGAAAAAGTATTCCCTAAATATTATACCCTTTGGTTCCCATGAGAAATGTATTTATTTTATCTTTGCCTACATGATAGATGGGAAATGATAAGTCACTGTAATCCCATTGCTAGTATAACTTGCAAATATTTAGCAATAATGAGGCTGAACATTTTAAAAATATTTATTGGGCATTTGGTGGGGGCAGGGGATGTGCGTATGTGACTTTCCAGTTCTTATCCTTCCTATTTTTCTCCTGGTAATTTTCTCTCTGTTGATTCGTAATTGCTCTTTCTAAGACTAGATAAAGATACAGCACACATACAGAAAATAAATAGCTGCTTCATTACTGTCATAGAAAGTAGAATTAAAGACAAAGCCTTAAAGATTTGGACCAAAACAGACACTTCATTTTTATAAAAGGTACAATCCACTATGAGTAGCTATGTGCTAAAAAAAAAAAAAAAAAAACAGTGTTAACATAAAATAAGCAAAGCCTGTTAGAAATACAGGCAATATTAACAGAAAAACAATAATAAAAGGATGTTCTAAACAATGTGTTAATAGAAATATATTAAACCTTATAGTCCCCCAAATAATACTATTGGTCTGTAGTGACAAATGGTTATGGTTAACAAAACTAATAAGACCAAAGAAACCTTAATACATTGTAAAGAACAAAAATCACACAAGTCACAATCTCTTACAGTAATGTTATATATTGGAAATTAATCATGAAGGAATTCTATGTCCCCTGCCTGCTTTAAGAAAAATCTTGGAGCATCCGGCTGGCTCAGTCAGCAGAGCATGCAATGCTTGATCTTGGAGTTGTAAGTTTGAGCCCCACGTTGGGTGTAGACATTACTTAAAAATTTAAAAAATCTTAAAAAAAAAAAACAGTTTAGAAAAATTTCTTTTAAATTACTACTGGATGCTTGCAGAACTCCAAACTGCAAATACAAGCCACTTGGAATATAATAAATCCCACTAAAGACTCAAGAGGACTGGGACGCCTGGGTGGCTCAGTCGGTTAAGCGTCTGCCTTCAGCTCAGGTCATGATCCCAAGGTCCTGGGATCGAGTCCCGCATTGGGCTCCCCACTCCGCGGGGAGCCTGCTTCTCCCTCTGCCTCTGCCTCTCTCTCTCTCTATCTCTCATGAATAAATAAATAAAATCTTTATAAAAAAAAAAAAGACTCAAGAGGACTGATAAACAGAGAGGAAACAAAAGGGACATATGTGGATTCACTCCCCGGGTCCTGAGAAAGGCAGGCAGAGAGGGTCAGGAGAGGGGTGCCCCTGGTCAGGCTGAGTGGGCCAAACCACCCCTGAGGGGCTCTGACCCTTGATGCTTTGAGTGCAAATCTTTCAGGACCAGCCCAGTACCCAAGACAAGTCCTGGAGCACCGCAAGTGCTTGAGAGAAGGGATAGGGCACAAAGGTTGGTCCAGGGCAGAGAAAACATGTGGGAACTGGAGGTAGGTGGCATTACCACCTAAGATCTCCTTATTCATTCCTTACCTGGTTCCCAGGGCCTCTGTCTGGAATTCTAGATGTGTTCCATCAAGATTCTTCATTACCCTCTCCAGGAAGGGCATCCCAAATCTGGACTCATGCCATTCTACACTTGAATATGGGGCTCAGAGGAGAAAACAAGTGCCAGGGTGAAGAATCACAGTCAGAAAGGTAAAGTGACTTGTCCAAAGCCTGAAAACAGAGTGTCTCCCTGTTCATAACACAGCATTATAAGTCCTGTTTTAAAGTTGCTTCTCTCATTCTTTCTACTAATCCTTGACTCTCAACTCCTTCGCCATCTGACTCACAACTTACCTCCTCCAAGAAGGATGCCCTGATTGACACTATCTCCTGACCCTGAGTACTCTTCTACATAGAAGTCAATCCTTAGAACTTTCATTATTTGTTTATATTATTTTGTTACCTGCTTATGTATTTGTTTTGAATTCAAAGCAGGTGCCAATGTGTACAGATAATTTTATGTAAAAGATAAGCATCTGAATTACTGTGTGTAAACTGAGTTTCAGAAATCAAATTATATTTTCTCATTTGTCATAATTTTGGTTTTACACAGAAAAAAGGTGACTAGAAGAAATAAAGAAAAATAATGTTTTGATTCCCTGGAAAACAGTAAGTGTCTAATAACACATTCAATGTGTTTAGATTTTAATATTCTAGAACTTTCTTGGTTTTTTTTTATTGCAAAGAACAGAAAAACTTTTTTTTTAAGAATTTATTTATTCATTTGACAGAGACAGACAGTGAGAGAGGGAACACAAGCAGGGGGAGTGGGAGAGGGAGAAGCAGGTCTCCCGCAGAGCAGGGAGCCTGATGAGGGGCTTGATCCCAGGACCCTGGGATCATGACCTGAACCGAAGGCAGACGCTTAACGAATGAGCCACCCAAGCGCCAGAGAAAAACATTTTTTTTAAGATTTTAATTTATTTATTTGAGAAAGAGAGAGAGAGCACGCACGCAGGAAATGGGTAGAAGGAGAGAATCTTCAAGCAGACTCCCCGCTGAGCGTGGAGTATGGCTTGATCCCATGACGCATGAGATCACGGCCTGAGCCAAAATCAAGAGTCAGACACTCAACCGACTGAGCCACCCAAGTGCCCCAAGAATAGAAAAATGCTTTTAAACACAGGTGTTAAAGAGAAACTGCAAGGGACACTTGTTGGAAAGGGCAAGGCAGATGTTATTCAAGCTACTGCAGTAGAGAAGAGAGACTTCTGTCTAGAACTGGGCCTAACCCCAAATACAGCATGGGCAGCTGAGGATCTATAGCTAACAGGCAGGGCTCAAAGGATAGAAAATTACTAAAAGGAACTTAATTTGAAATCAAGGGTGGCTACAATGCCTTAGAAGGATTCTTATAAAACCTGGGCTTGGCAGGCCAAGGACAAGGCAAGTCAATGAGAGGGCTCAGAAGCCTGAAGAACGTTTGGACAAGGAGGGAGTCGCTGTCACAGGTAATGGGAGTTTTAAGAATAAACAAGCAAATGAAAAACTCAGTAGTTGCTCAGCCAGCCTCACAGAGAGAGGCTCCTGGGGGTGCATCTGTCTTCAGTGGGCAGGCTGTGGGAGCAGGGAACGTTCTCCACGCCCAAGTGTTCTGCCATGTTGATGACTCAGCAACTTTCGCCCTCTCTGTTTCTACTGTTTTATCACCACTTGGCTCAACCAGAACTCTTGGTTGGAAACAACTGGAATCAACTCTAGACAACTGGATAGTAATCATAAAACACAATGTACCAATTTTTTAAAAAGAGCAATTCCTAAAAATGGGAAATAAACTGAAAAAAAAAAGTGGCTCTTACTATGTCTCAAGTTAGTGGCTTAACCATAAACAGAATTATTGTTTTTAAAGATTTTTTTATTTATTTGACAGAGAGAGACAGCGAGAGAGGGAACACAAGCAGGGGGAGTGGGAGAGGGAGAAGCAAGTTTCCTGCTGAGCAGGGAGCCCAATGCAGGGCTCGATCCCAGTACCCTGGGATCATGACCTGAGCCAAAGGCAGACACTTCATGACTGAGCCACCCAGGCATCCCCAAACAGAAGAATTATTTTAAGAAACTCAAACTGCAGTAAAGTTTTTGTGCATATCTAAGATATATCCTAAAGACTGAAAAAAAAAAAAAAGGGCAAGTTGTTTTCAGTAATCATATTGTTGGTAATAATAATGGGATTATTATTTTTAATATATAATGAATAATATATGTCCTACCATATAGTAGGATAAAGCAAATAAGTAAGTTGGCTAACATCATTGGGAACCAGGATTTTCAGTATCAAATAAAAGGGATACAAACATAAAAATCAAGTAAGTAAAAGCTGGTTAATTTTGAATTGAATATATCATCATGAACTCATGAAGTATTTGTCTCTTTTAAAAAGTCTGGAGCACCTGGCTAGCGCCTGATCTCAGGGTTGTGAGTTCGAGCCCCACATTGGATGTAGAGATTACTTAAAAATAAAATCTTTTTTAAAGAAAGTCTATTTTCAGGGGCGCCTGGGTGGCTCAGTTGTTAAGCGTCTGCCTTCGGCTCAGGTCATGATCCCAGGGTGCTGGATCGAGCCCCACGTCGGGCTCCCTGTGCTCAGCGGGAAACCCGCTTCTCCCTCTTCCACTCCCCCTGCTTGTGTTCCCTCTCTCGCTGTCTCTCTCTGTCAAATAAATAAAATCTTTTAAAAAGTCTATTTTCTTTAGTCTATCCACTGAAATGGAAATAAACTATGATCAGCTCAGTAGCAGTGAACATCCCTAACACCAGATTAGAGTCCCTAAATAAATCTCCCATGAAATAGAACCAGAGCTCCTTCAAGAAGTCACTAATTCCTAGAGTAGAGCAGGAAACATACAAGATGGCATGACACATCTTTATACGAGAAGGCAAGGAAGCTGTCAAAGGCAAATGGGGTCATATCAAAGGACACAGGAGCCAACCTGAGGTGACTCCCATGGACCAAAGAGGAAATGTAAGCAATAAAAACAAAATGACTGCAAAAGATTTAAACAGAAAAATATATAAGATCCATGATTTCATGCTGATACTTAAAAAATGAAAACAAAAAACATTTTGCTCGGGGCGCCTGGGTGGCTCAGTCGTTAAGCGTCTGCCTTCGGCTCAGGTCATGATCCCAGGGTCCTGGGATTGAGCCCTGCATCGGGCTCCCTGCTCCGCGGGAAGCCTGCTTCTCCCTCTCCCACCCACTCCCCCTGCTTGTGTTCCCTCTTTCGCTGTGTCTCTCTCTGTCAAATAAATAAATAAAAATCTTAAAAAAAAAAAAAAAAAAACATTTTGCTCACTTCTGGAGGTTGCAATGGGCACCAACTTACTTTGAAAACTGATAAAGGGAAAAAAAATCATTGTTCCTGCTTTTCCAGAACAAACTGCATTTCACAGCAATCAAACAGTTTATGAGAGTTGTTTTTAGAGAAGAAGTCTAGTTTTATTTTTATTTTTTTTTAAGTAGGCTGCACACCCAGCATGGAGCCCAATGGCCTCATTAGGGGTCGTGAGTTCCAGGCGCCCCTGGAGAGATCTTGTTTAATCCTTATGGCAAATTATTACTGAAAACAATTTAGTACTTCTTTGTGGTTTGTTTTTTGTTTCAGTCTTTAGGATATATCTTAGATATGCATAAAAACTTTATTGCATTTTCAGTTGCTTAAAATAATTCTTCTGTTTATGGTTAAAGCCACTAACTTGAGACATAGTTAGAGCCACTTCTTTTTCAACTTATTTCCCATTTTTAGGAATTGCTCTTTTTAAAAAATTGATACTATTTTTTTAATGTTTAAAAAAAATTGATACTTTTTTTTTTTTTTAATGTTCAAACCCAACCATGGAGGGGCACCTGGGTGGCTCAGTCAGTTGAGTGGCTGATTTTGGCTCAGGTCATGATCTCAGGGTGGTGAGATGGAGCCCCAGGTTGAGCTCTGTGCTGGGGGGAGTGGAGTCTGCATAGAATTCTCTCACTCCCTCACCATCTGCCCCTCCCCCACCACCTCCACTGGTGTGCACATTCTCCCTCTCTCTCCCCCAAAAAAAGAGGGGGCATGGAATGAGTACTAAAGATATTGAGAAATTATTATTGGATTGGTATAATACTGTAAATATGTTTTTAAGTCTTTATTTACTAAAGCCACATACTCCCCTCCCTGGCAGCCAGGTGCTAGGGTTGGGAGCTAAAGTGAGTCTGGCGTCTTCGAGTGCCTAGGCCACGGAGGCAGCCCTAGGGGCAGAGATGGGTCAACCCCATTAGGCTACAGATGAAAGGCTGGGTTGGCTGGCCCTGGTTTTAGGGGCCCCGCTGGGAGCAGCCGAGCAGAGGAGCCAGGATCTACACTGTGGAGGCTGCAGGGCCCTGGTGGATGAACTAGACTGGGAAACTGCCCAGGTGGATCCCAAGAAAACCATTCAGATGGGCTCTTTCCAAATCAACCCAGATGGTCACCAGTTAGTGGTGGAGGTGCCTTATGCTCACTCAGAGGCCCATCTCACAGGGCTGCTGGAGGAGGTATGTGACCGGATGAAGGAGCATGAGGATCAAACTCACCCATCCACCCACCGCAAGAACTACGTTCGTGTAGTGGACCAAAATGGAGAATCCAATGAACTGGACCTACAGGCCATCCAGATTGATTCAGACATCAGGGGCACTCTCAAATTTGCTTGTGAGAACATTATGGAGGAACAGGAGGATGAACTCATTGAATTCTTTTCCCAAGAGGTTGACAATGTGAAAGACAAACTTTGTCGTAGGCGAACAGATCTATGGGACCATGCCCTGTACATATCACTCGACGAGCTATGAACCACTGGAGCAGCCCAGACTGACAGGTTTAATGGGTCACCTCCAGGAGGGGAAGGGGGGACAATGCCTTGTCACTACGTTTTTAATGAAATGAACTGAGAAATTATGAATCCAAAAGTACAAAAAATAAATGAAATGAATAAAGCTACATACTGATGTATTTGTAGATGAAACAATGTGATGTTTGGTATTTGCCTTAAAATCCTCCAGCCATGGGACACCTGGGTGGCTCAGTCAGTTGGGCATCCGACTCTCAATTTTGGCTCAGGTCATGATCTCAGGGTTATGGGATCAAGCCCCATGTCAGTCTCCGCACTCAGCTCAGAGTCTGCTTGAGATTCTCTCTCTCCCTCTTCCTCTGCCCCTCCCCCTGCTCATACTCTCTAAATAAATAAATAAGCAAATAAATAAATAATTTTTTTAAAAAAATCCTGCAGCCACAACAACAATGGAGATGAATAATACAACAATTCTCCAAAACCGTCAGAGAATGTGGTTAAGTGTTCAGGTGGGGGATCGGTAACAGAGCTTTCATTAGACGATTCTACTTTCGTGTATTCTTCAACTTTTCCATAATAAAAAGCTAAGAATTTTTTGGTGGTTTACAGTGTTTGACACTACACACAGCCCAAGTGGGATAAAGCCTGAGAAGAGTGACAGCATGGTGTGAATATTGTGAAGTGAGCAGACACCACATCGTCTTGTTGCTCGGAGGCGCCAGGCTTTCTTCTCACTCCTAACCCCAAACCTCCTCCCTTTATGCCTCTTCACACCAACCGCTCCAGTGATACCACAAAGCCCAAAACACACTGAGGGGTTCCAATCTTGCTATTTCGTGAAAAATGCCCTGCACCTCATCCACTTGGTAAGTTCCTATTCTTTGCTTCCAGCTTGCTTAGCACTCACCCTCCTCCATAGTAAAGCTTTCCCGAATGTCACTCCCAGCTCTCCATCACTAACCCCTCCCATCCTCAAACAGAGCACAACGCCGTGTAATCATGTGGTCATGACTCATCTCCTCTACTAGAATGAGCCCTTCAAGTATTTACTTTTGGGGGATATTAATAATATTTAACAACCTATACACTAACAAAAATTAATATACGAATCAACTAAAAATCGGTTCTTACAGCCCCGTTTATCCTCTAAATAAGCTAAACTATATGTATTATAAAACAACTAACAAAATCTTATGTTCTAGCACATGTCAGCTTAAAATACATGCCTGGTCTAAGGTATTGTCTGATACAGAGAACTGCATCAATCTCTTCCAACAAATCTCCCCCATTAATTGCACAGCCGTTGGGTGGCATCGTCAGAGAATTTCTCTTTAATATCAGCTACATTTGTCATGGGGCTGGATGTTCACCCAGTTTCTACTAAATTAACAGCAAATACATTCAGAATTTCCCTGATCCTCATAATATTGAGATTTTTACATATTCAAAATCTCCAGTAACAACATTATCATTCAGTCCCTGAAAATGTCCATGCCCTAATCCCATAAACCCATGGATATATTAATGTACACAGAAAAGGGAACTTTGCAAATGTGAATAAATTAAGGATTTGGGGAGGGGAGAGATCATCTTGATTTATTCAGGTGGGCCCAACATAATCAGCTTTAGAAGCAGGTTGAGGGCCTGGGTGGCTCCATTGGTTAAGCATCCAATTCCTGATTTTCGGCTCAGGTAGTGATCTCAGGGTCATGGGATCAAGCCCCACATCAGGCTCTGTACTCAGAGCGGAGTCTGCTGAAGATTATCTCCCTCTCTCCCCCCTCCTGCCCCCTCCCCTCATTCATGAGCCCACAAGTTCGTGTGTGCGCTCTCTCCCTCTCAAGTAAATAAATAAAATCTTGGGGTGCCTGGGTGGCTTAGTAAGTTGAGCATCTGACTACTCATTTCCGCTCAGGTCATGGTCTCAGGGTAATGGGATCAAGCCTCGCCTCTGGCTGCATGCTTGGCATGGAGTCTGCTTGGGAGTCTCTCTCCCTCTCCCTCTGCCCCCTCCCAAATAAATAAGTAAATCTTTAAAAAAATAATAAAATAATAAAATATTTTAAAAACAAACAAAAACAAAGAAGCTGGAGACAGGAGGGTCAGTGAGAAAGAAGCAAATGTGGAGGAAGGAATGTTAATGTGCTGCAGAGATGCCATGAGCCAAGAATGCCAGTGACCCTTGGAAGCTGGAGAAGGAAGGGAAATGGACTGACCCCTAGAGGCTCCAGAAGGAACGCCTGCCAAAACCCTGGGGCGCCTGGGTGGCTCAGTCGGTTAAGCGACTGCCTTCGGCTCAGGTCATGATCCTGGAGTCCCGGGATCGAGTCCCACATCGGGCTCCCTGCTCGGCGGGGAGCCTGCTTCTCCCTCTGACCCTCCCCCCTCTCTCATTCTGTCTCAAATAAATAAAATCTTTAAAAAAAAAAAAAAAAACCCTGATCGGAGCCTAGTGAACGTGACTTTGGACTTACAAGACGGTATGAAAATAAATTTGGGTTGTTTTCGGTCACCAAGTTTGTGCGTTTATTACAGCAGCAATAGGAAACTAATAAACAAACAAGTCTTCAGGGGTGTTTGCTGGCACGTCACATTTAAAATCAAACCCAATCATTCAGGTTCCATGAGCGATGGTTCACTCATGCGGTTAAGGCCGGTTCTGAGGCTTTGGTATAAAGTATCTTCTCTGTGCTTCAGCTTCCTCCTTTGTAGAATGAGCAGGGGAGGGGAATACTAATTACAGTACCCAAACAAATCTTCTTTGAGAACATGGTTGGCCCAGAACAATGCTGTATGTATTACCCCAGCTTTCTCATAGCCAAAGTCCTAAGGAGAACACAGTTTCTGCATAGGCTCACCAGCCCAGAGGGCACCAGGCATTTGCCCACTGGGGTACCAGGGCCACCATCACTGTTTCCCCACTGCTTCTGAGCCCACCTGGCCGGGAGAAGACACATGGATGGCCCAAGAAGCCATGGTAAGCTCGTTTAGGCAGGTAGGAGGCTTGTCAGGACTAGGGCATCCTTATGGCAGGCGGTAATGGGACTTCCCAGGAGCTGGTGAGTATCAGATCAAGCCTGTGGAGTCCACAGGAGGGAGCAAATAGCAGGCATCCAAGAGACAGAACTGTAGGGACACTGACGGTCTTAGACACACACACACAAAAAGAACAGATGGCAGCCCATAGCTCTGTGCCAGGCATTAGTCCTTCAATGCTGGAAAACTGAAAAAGTTCAAGGATTCCTAGTGAGGGGACATAGTGGCCAGGGCAACAGTGGGGCCCTTGGGGATTCTGAGGCAGGGTTTACTTACATATGAAATGAAGGTACTCAACCTTCCAATAATGAGTATGGCCATACCAGCACGTGCTTGTTCATTTCAGCCTTGCATAAAATTCTGGTTTGCATACCGTAGTGGATATTGAAGACTGGCTCATTCAACACCCATGCCAATCTACTTCTAGTATTTGTTTGTTGGATTTTTGTTTGGCTTTTTATATCTCCTTTTTATTGAAATATATTTGACCTATAATATTGACTAAATTGAAGGTATACGACATGTTAATTTGAAATATCTATATATGGTAATGATTGCCATTATAACAAAATAGCACCTCTATCACATTAGATAAGGATCATTTCTTTTTAGTGTTTGGAATACTTTCAGTCTCTTAGCTAGTTTAATGATTATAATACAATATTGTTCCCTATATTCACTGTACTGCGCATTAGATCTCTAGGGCTTAGTTACTACCTGCTGCAAGTTTGTGCCCTTAAACAATGTCTGTCCCATCCCTCAACCTCCAGTCCCTAGTAACCATTTTACTCTTTGTTTCTAGGAGTTTGAATATTTTTTCTAGATCCCACATATGAGTGATATCACACATATTTGTTGTTCTCTGTCTGACTCCTCATTTAGTAAAATGTCCTCAAGGTCCACCCATGTTCTTGCAAATAGCAGGATTTGTTTCTTTCTCAAGCTGAATAATATTCCATTATATATATACCACATCTTCTTGCTTTTTGCTTTGTAGTAACCTGAAAGCTAAAAACTACATGTCGCAGACCCCTCTGCAGCTGTCTTGCAGCTAGAGTTCACATGTAATTGGAAGTTCCATTCAGACAAACCCGTGGGAGATCTTAAATCAAACTAAGCTTTGAGGCAAGGTGGGACATCCATTTTGCTAGTGCAGATTAAGGCAAAGGTGACAGATCCTGGAGCCAGAACCTGGGCAGTGGTTTACTAATCAGGGAGAAGTCACATTTCCCACAGTGGCCCAGTTCTGTAGTATGGTTTTAGAAGATCAGCCCAGGCTTATTTCATTCAAAACTTCTAATGATTCAGTCTCACAGCTGTACCCCTAATAGAGTCCTTCACACTTTAAATAACTAAAATGGATACTAATATCTATAATTGAGAACAACAGCCAAGTAAATGGTACCAGAAGTAAACTCAGAGAACAGCACCCCACAGGAACATGGAATCTGAGTTTGGCTTGTATCCAACTGCCTTCAGACACTGGGACACAGACAATCATGGCCACGTGGTCAAATCAGTTGCTTAAGCCGTCATTTTTGGTTGTCTGGAATGAAGTTGACATTGAAGCCCCATGGATTTAGAAGTCCCAAGGTCACCTGCAATTGCCAATTATGGGGAACATGAAGAATACAGACCTGCGGGTGGCAGCCACCAAGCAGTGTAACAGTGCCTGGGGGAAAAGAGAGTCCCAGCCCTTTGGAAATCACTGAATCCAGCTCTGAGCTAGCAAAGCATGCAATGTAGGCCCCCAGTTAAATGGCGGAGCATGGAGTTAGTGATAAATGATGTCTGGTACCATATCTATCTCACAGTGATCCAGCAGATACATAAACTCACTCTGTGACCCAGTAGACAAGTGAACACATCCTGTGGTCAATTCCACAATGCCTAAGTGTATAGTCACAAGAGATACCCTTGGCAAATGGCAGAATCCCCCATTTTTCAAGGTACAGATTCTCCTGGAACTACCTCTCCCTGTGAAAACAGAAAGCAGTGCCACCATCAGAGATATGACAGATGCAGGTGGCAATCCTTACCACAAATCCTTTAAAATTGCCTGTTCTACTAGGACCTATCTCAAGACTGAAGATCTCAGGGTACCAGTCTTGGTGTTGATATTGATATTCTGGTCTGGATGAGTCTTGCATTGTGGAATGCTTAGAAGCATCTGTGGCCTCTTGCCACTAGATGCCAGTGGCACAGCCTCCCCACTTGTAACAATGTCTCCAAACATTCCCAAATGTCCCCTGGGGACCGAAATTGCTCTTGGCAGAGAAGCACTGAAATGACGTGAAATAAGCTTAATCAGGGATTGATTCCAATTACAGCTGCTGTTCCAAATAGGAGTTCTTGAACTAGAAAGAAACACAATTCTTGTCGAGCCTCTTTGGATTTGGAGGCAACATATCACATATTTGGGTATATTGTCCCTGCCACGTAAACATAACGTATAAAATTTCCAACTTTGAGTGGCCCAGAGCAACACACAGCTCTATCTGGTGCAAGCCTCTCTGACCCTTTAACCTAGCTTGGCGTTTCTGGGGAAGATGGGACGCTGCACGGAGTTCAGAAAAAAAAAATTGTAACAGAGGCCCCTTGCCCACTTTGGAAATAACTCTTTTTTAAAACAGCCCCTGGCTGCTACGGGGCCTGATAGAAACTCATAGTATCCATGGTACCCGAAATTCCCATTACGAATCCAGGGTTTTCTGATCCTTTAGGTCACAAATTCAGACTTACATAATGAATGCCCACCAGATCCTGAAGGCACAGGTAAATTCTGTGAGCAGGAAGCTTACATTCCCAGTGAACCTGCACCTGTGAACAGTTACTTCTCTCTCAACACACACATGGCACCTCTTGGGAGGCAGGTCACTTCTGCCTCTCCTCCTGTGCATTGTGCAATACTTCTGGTTTGACCCAACTCCTAGAACCTAAAACATGGAATCTTACAAGATCATCTTTTCCAACTTCCTTATAGGATAGATTAGGAAACTCATGCCTGGAAAAATTTGGTCCTTTCCCCCAAATGATAAAGGCAGGTGGTGACTGACTAGGACAAGAACTTGGGGCTCCTTACTCGTGGTCTTTCTGCATGTTTGAAGGTAAAGAATTGGTCTAAGATTCTTGAATAAGAAGTGATTCAGCATTCTGCTCCAGCCCCTTCCTTGACACTTGTCATACCCAGAGAAAGAAAACTTATCAGTCTATTGCATTTCACAATATTGTTAAACTTCTACAAAAATAGAGGAAGCTTTGACTATGTAACCCAAAACCTTCCCAACAGTTCAACTCTGCTTCCTGTCTCTATCCCTAGATGGTTCACCTAGCCTCTCAGAGCTTATAGGAATCCTTCCTCAAGTCCAAGGTAATCATAAGCACACTTTGTCCTAGATTTGCTTGAAACCGGCATAAGGGAATACATTAGAATTGTGAAAATAATTCTTTATGCAAGAAATTAAGGGCAAGCCCATAATCCATGAAGCATAATAAAATTCACATTATAGGAACCTCAGAACAAGAAAAGAGAGAAAAGGGGGCAGAATATTTATTTGAAGAAATAATGACTGAAAAATTCCCTAATCTGGGGAAGGAAACAGATATCCAGATCCAGGAGGTACAGTGATCTCCCCCAAAATTCAACCCAAAGAGGTCCACACCAAGACACATAGTAATTAAAATGGTAAAAAGTAGTGATTAAAAAAAAAAAAATTTGTCGAAGCAGCAAGAGAAAAGAAAACAGTTACATACAAGGGAAACCCCATGAGGCTATCAGCAGATTTTTCAGCAGAAATTTTGCAGGTCAAAAGGGAATGGCCTTGCTGGCTATCATTCAAAGTACAAGGAGAGATAAAGAGTTTCTCAGACACACAAAAGCTAAAGGAGTTCACTAAACCAGTCCTACAAGGAAGGCTAAAGGAGACTCTTTGAGTGAAAAGAAAAAACCATAAGTAAGAGTAAGAAAAGTAGAAAAAAGGCAGGAAAAACAAGTATATGTGGAAAAATTGGTCAAGATATTCACAAAATAAAAGGGTGTAAAATATATGACACCATATACCTAAAATGTGAGGGGAGAGGAGTAAAGAATGGGTTCAAACTTAAGCAACCATCAACTTCAAATAGACTGCTATATGCAGAATGTTCCATACAAACCTAATGGTAACCACAAATCAAAACCAGCAATAGATATGCAAAGAATAAAGAGAAAGGAATTCAAGTATACCACTAAAGAAAGCCAACAAACCACAAAAAAGAGCAAGAGAAGGATCAGAGAAAATCTATAGAAACAACCATGAAATAAGTAATAAAATAGCAATAAATACATATCTACCAATAAACACTTTGAATGTAAATGGATTAAATGCTCCAATCAAAAGACACAGGGTGACAGGGTGGAGAAAAAGACAATACCCATCTGTAAGAGACTCATTTCATACCAAAAGACAACTGCAGATTGAAAGTGAGGGAATGGAGAAATATTTATCATGCAAACAGATGTCAAAAGAAAACCAGGGTAGCAATATTTATATTGGACAAAATAGACTTTAAAACTAAGACTATAACAAGACAAAGAAGAACACTATATAATAATAAAGGGGATAATCCAACAAGAGGATATAACAAATGTAAATATTAATGCACCCAACATGGAAGCACCCAAATACATATAACAGTTAATAACAAACGTAAAGGAAATAATCAATAGTAATACAGTAATAGTTGGAGACTTTAACACCCCACTTACATAGATGAAGAGATCATCCAAACAGAAAATCAACAAGGAAACAGTGGCTTTGAATGACACACTGGACCAAATGGATTTAACAGACATATTCAAAACATTCCATCCTAAAATAGAATACACATTCTTTTCAAGTGCATATAGAACATCCTCCACAAAAGACTTCATATTAAGTCACAAAACAAGTCTGAACAAATTCAAAAAATTCCAAGTCATACTATACATCTTTTCTGATTACAATGCTATAAAACTGGAAGTCAACTGGAGTTAAAAATCTGGAAAGACCACAAATACATGGAGGTTAAATAATATGCTACTAAACAATGAATGGGTTAGCCAAGAAATCAAAGAAAAAATTAAAAATTACACTGAAACAAACAAAAATGAAAACACAATGCTCCAAAACCTTTGGGATACAGCAAAAGTGGTTCTAAGAGGGAGATTTATAGCAATACAGCCTACTTCAAGAAGCAAGAAAAATTTCAAATAAACAACCTAAACTTACACCTAAAGGAGCTAGAAAAAGAAGAAAAAACAAAACCTAAACCCAGCAAAAGGAAGGAAATAATAAAGATTTGAGCAGAAATAAATGATATAGAAACTAAAAAATAATGTATCAATGAAACCAGGAGCTGCTTCTTTGAAAAAATTAATAAAATTGATTAACCTCTAGCCAGAGTCATCCAAAAAAGAGAGAGAGAGGGTCCAAATAAACAAAATCACTAATGAAAGAAAAGAAAGAACACCACAAAAATACAAACAACTGTAACAAAATAAAACCTATATGCCAACAAATTGGACAACTTAGAAGAAATAGATAAATTCCTAGAAACATATAACCTACCAAAACTAAAGCAGGAAGAAATAGAAAATTTGAACAGACTGATTACCAGCAATGAAATTGAATCAGTAATCAAAACACTCCCCAAAAAATAAAAGTCCAGGACCAGATGGCTTCCCAGGCAAATTCTACCAAACATTTTAAGAAGAGTTAATACCTATTTTTCTCAAACTGTTCCAAAAAATAGAAGAGGAAGGAAAACTTCCAAATTCATTCTATGAGGCCAGCATCACCATGATAACAAAATCAGATAAAGACACTACTAAAAAAGAGAACTACAGGCCAATATCGCTCATGAATATAGATGCAAAAATCCTCAACAAAATATTAGCAAACTGAATCCAACAATACATTAAAAACAATCATATGCCACAATCAAGTGGGGCTTATTCCCAGGATGCATGGGTGGTTCGATATTTGCAAAACAATCAACTGAACAATATTCACAAACACATGAATAACAGAAAGAATAAGAACCATATGATCATTTGCAGAGATGGAGAAAAAGCATTAAACCAAGTACAACATCCATCCATACATCATGCAGGGGCACCTGGCTGGCTCAGTCAGATGAGCATGTAACCCTTGATCTTAGGGTCATGAGTTTGAGCCCCACAATGCGCACAGAGATCCCTTAAATAAATAAACTTTAAAAAGAGAGAGAGAGAGAGAAAACAAACACAAAAGCCTCTGCAAAGTATGTCTAGAGGGAACACGCCTCAACATAATAAAGGCCTTAAACGGAAAAACCCACAGCCAACATTACACTCAATGCTGACAAACGGAGAGCTTTTCCCCTAAGGTCAAGAACAAGACAAGTATGTCCACTCTCACCACTTTTATTCAACACAGTACTGGAAGTCCTAGCCACAGCAATCAGACAAGAAAAAGAAATAAGAGGCATCCACATTGGTAAGGAAGAAATAAAACTCTCACTATGTGCAGATGACATGATGCTATATGTAGAAAACCCTAAAGACTCCACCAAAAAACTCTCAGAACTGGTAAATGAATTCAGTACAGTCACAGGATACAAAATCAATGTATAGAAATCTGTTGCATTCCTATACACTAATAGTAAAGCAGCAGGAAGTTAAATTAAGAAAACAATCCCATTTATTATTGCACCAAAAACAAAACATCTAGGAATAAAAAACCAAAAAGGTAAAAGACCTGTACTCCGAAAACTATAAAATATGGATGAAAGAAATTCAGGACAACACAAAGAAATGGAAAGACATTCCATGCTCATGGATTGGAAGAACAAATATTGTTAAAATGTCTATACTACCCAAAGCAATCTACACATTTAATGCAATCCCTATCAAAATACCAACAGCATTTTTCACACAACTAGAGCACACAATCCTAAAATTTGTATGGAACCACAAAAGATCTCAAATAGCAAAAGCAATCTTGAAAAAGAAAAACAAGATTGGAGGTATCACAATGTCAGATTTTAAGTTATATTACAAAGCAGTAGTAATTAAAATAGTATGATCCTGGCATAAAAATAGACATTTAGATCAACAGAATAGAACAGAAAATCCAGAAATAAACCCACAATCATATGCTCAGCGGGAAGCCTGCTTCCCTCTCTTCCGCTCCCCCTGCTTGTGCTTTCTCTCTCTCTCTCTCTGTCAAACAGATAAATAAAATATTTTAAGAAATAATAAAAAATAATAATAAATGGCCAGAAGACATGAAAAGACATTTCTCCAAACAAGACACATGAAAAGATGCTTAATATCACTCATCAGGGAAATACAAATCAAAACTACAATGGACATCACCTCACACCTGTCAGAATGGCTAAAATCAAAAACACAAGAAATAAGTATTGGCGAGGATGTGGAGGAAAAGGAACCCTCTTGCACTGCTTTTGGGAATGCAAACTGGTGCAGCCACTGTGGAAGACAGTATGGAGGTTCCTCAAAAAGTTAAAAATAGAACTAGCCTACAGTCCAGTAATCGAACTACTAGGTATTTACTCCCCAAAATACAAAAACACTAATTCAAAGGGATACATGCATCGCTATGTTTATTGCAGCATTATTTACAATAGCCAAGATATGGAAGCAGCCCAAGTGTCCATCAATAGATGAATGGATGAAGATGTGAAGATGTGGTATATTCATATATATATATTTATATATATATATATATATATATATATAAATGTTACCATTTGCAACAACATGGATAGAGCTAGAGAGTATAATGTTAAGCGAAATAAGTCAGTCAGAGAAAGACAAATACCATATGATCTCATTCATATGTGGAATTGAAGAAACAAAACAAATGAGCAAAAGGAAAGAGAAAGAGAGAAACCAAGAAAGAGAGTCTTAACTATAGAGAACAAACTGAGGTTACCAGAGAGGGGGAGGGTGGAGGAATGTGTGAAAAAGGGGATGGGGATTAAAGAGTACACTTCCATGAAAAAATAAAATGATATAAAAAATAGATTAAAAAATTTAGAAAGAAATTAAGGCTAAGCCATCTGGAGGTGTCTTATTTTGTTGTTTTTTTTTTTTTAAGATAATAGTGCAATTACAGAGTCAATATGACCTGATGAAGTGACTTCATCACCTATAAAAATATTTATAAGGGGTACCTCGCTGGGTCAGCTGGAAGAGCATGTGACTCTTGATCTTGGGGTCACAAGTTCAAGACCTGCACTGGGTATAGAGATTACTAAAAAAAAAAATAAAACTTTTTTTTTTTTTAAGTAGGCTCCACACCCAGCATGGAGCCCAACACGGGGCTTGAACTCATGACCCTAAGATCAAGACCTGAGCCCAGATCGAGTTGGGTGCTTAACCAAATGAGCCACCCAGGAGCCCCTAAAAAAAATAAACTTTTAAAAAAATAAACTTTAAAAAATATATATTTATAAGTTTCACACAAAAATGAATGGTCTGATTATATAAAACTTACAGGTATTTTCTGAAAAAATAATATTAAAATTCACATTTATTTTGCCTCAATTCCTTATCTTCAAGCAATATGTCACTTCATTATTTTTAGGCTTTTCCACAAGGTGGGGCTAATCTCCAAGCAATTCTGTTGCTGAGGAGAGAGGCATTGGAAATGTCTGATTATGAAGTGTTACTCCCATGAGCATTCTTGATAGGATGGCCCATTAACAGCAACTCTAGGAATCATTAATGAAGATAAAGGATATTTCCAGCACTATATGAGGAACTGTAACTTCTCAGCCTCTGCTCATTCAGGGAATGGTCTTCCCGCCCAGGCTTGCCTTCTCCATCTCCCCAGTTCCTGACTTCGCTGGGGATGCCAGTGTGAAGGGCATGGGAAGCATGCGGCTCTTCCATCTTTGTTCTCAGTAACTGGCACCTCCGTAGCCCCTGATCCCCTCAGAAGCAAATGCCATGCCAAGAGCCAGGGGTCTTTAGAAGATCTCCATTAGCTCAGGAGAAGCAGAAAATTTATTCAGGTCTATTTAGATGATGGGCGAGGCAGGAAAATGGGAAGACTGAGGGAAGGCTGTGCCAGGAAAGCCTCTGCCTGCCTCATCTCATTGAATCCTGGTAATAACCCTACGGGGGGCTTGATTCACCCCATCCAACAGAAGATACCAACTACAACTTTGAGAAGCATCTCATTGGGGGCACCTCGCTGGCTCAGTCAGCGGAGCCTGCAACTCGTGATCTCGGGGTTGTGAGTTTGAGCCCCATGTTGGGCATACCGATTACTTTTTTAAAAAATGAAAAAAAAGGGGGCACCTGGGTGGCTCAGTTGTTAAGCATCTGTCTTCAGCTCGGGTCATGATCCCGGGGTCCTGGGATCGAGCCCCGCATCGGGCTCCCTGCTCCGCGGGAGGCCTGCTTCTCCCTCTCCCACTCTCCCTGCTTGTGTTCCCTCTCTCGCTGGGTTTCTCTCTGTCAAATAAATAAATAAAATCTTTAAAAAAAAATAATTTTTTTTTAAAAAAAAGGAAGAAGGGCGCCTGGGTGGCTCAGTTGTTGAGCAACTGCCTTCGGCTCAGGTCATGGTCCCAGGGTCCTGGGATCGAGTCCCATATCGGGCTCTCTGCTCCGCGGGAGGCCTGCTTCTCCCTCTCCCACTCCCCCTGCTTGTGTTCCCTCTCTCACTGTGTCTCTCTCTGTCAAATAAATAAATAAAATCTTTAAAAAAAAAGGAAGAAGCAGCAGCATCTCACTGTAGGTCGCCTAGCTGGAATATGACGGTTTGTCTGACTGCAAAGCCTTCTTACTTTCCTACCACGTGTGGTATGTAGATATTTGTAACCCTATGTAAAAAGTTAGAATCCAGGGGCACCTGGTGGCTCTGTCTCTTGAGTGTCCAACTCTTGGTTTCAGCTCAGGTCATAATTTCACGGGTCATGCAATCGAGCCCTATGGTGGGCTCCACACTTGGTGAGGAGTCTGCTTGAAAGATTCGCTCCCTCTGCCCCTCCTCCACCGCAAATAAATAAATCTTAAAAAAAAAAAAAATGAAAAAGCCTAGAATGCACACGGCTCAGTCTCCCCATGGAGTCCTATACACAAACTATCAGAGCCCTGGAGACAAAAGTGGTTTCCAAAAAAATTCTATTTCTTGCACACCTAAAACTAACATTACATTATATGTCAATTACATTCCAGTAACAGAAAACATCTAATTATTGCTTGCATATCTCCAAGAACATTAAAGGGGATTCAACTCACAACCCATAGAAACGTTTCTCAGAACTCTTCCTTCTGCTGCTCCATTCTCTCACTGCCCAATGCTGTTCCAGGATTTCTCACACACAGACTCCCACATCTCCTCTCTCTCCTCTTCCACTTCCATCTTTCCTAGCTCGGCTACATCCTTCCCCATTTCTTGCCTCTCTGGTTCACTGCCAGGCTGGCAGCTCCACGTCTCCTTTGAAGGTAAAGGCAATCGGCACAGATCTCTCACTTGGATATCCCAGGTCCCAGCTCAAGCCAAATGGGAGTTAAACACATATAGCATCTGGACATTTGAAATAAGATGGGGAATTCCTCAGGGAGGGTGATACCTAAGAGTTGCATGACATAAGGATTTTAGGGGATTTTCTTCTCTTTCCCTTATTTTGGCCAATGGAGAAGGAAGAGCCACTGAAGATTGCACAGAATCTCAGAGGAAAGCCAGGGAGGGATGATCGGAAGGACAACTCTCCCAGATAATATTCACACCCTAAACTGTGGTTTGCGCCGAGGGAAGGGGCCACACGTTAGCTCCATGGGGATGCTGTGAGAACTGAGGGGAACAGCGGGTACAGTTTTGATGGGACCGAGTACCATCCTTCATAAAAGAAGGATATCGTGCCCATTCAAGCACAGACACACCATGGTTTTTAGTTTGAGACAGGACCTGCCTCCCAGCCAGGTTCTCAAAACCTAGAGAGACAGATGCCTTGGTACCAGAAGCCAACATCTTTTCACACTATGGTGACAGTAAATTTTATATGTCAACTTGGCTAGGCACAGAACCCAGATATTTGGTCAAACACTAGTCTAGATGTTGCTGTGAAGGTATTTCTTAGATAAGATTCACAATTAAATAGTAGATTTTGAGTAAAGCAGATTACCCTCCATACTATGGGTGAGCCTTATCCAATCAGTTGAAGGCCTCAAGAGAAAAAAGGCTGGAGATACCCCAAGGAAGAAGGATTCCTAATAGACTTTTTAAAAAATCTTCAGACTTGAGCTGCACGTCAACCTCTCCCTGGGTCTCCAGCCTGCTGGCGGACCCTGCAGATACTGGATGAGTCAGGCTCTACAACTGTGAGAGCCAATTCTTTAAAATAAATCTCTCTTGATCTATAGATAGATAGATAATATATCTATCCATTGGTTCGGTGTCTCTGGAGAACCCTAATACAACTACTGACCCCAAATATCAACCCCTATAATCTCACCCAGCCAACCTCCTCTGTCCTCCAGTGGTTCCCTGTTTTACTCAGTAAAAGCCAAAACCTTCACAAAGGTCTCCAGGATCCCCACCCCATTTACAAAAACGTCCTGGCCCCTCCCTGCCCCTGCATCCCATTTCCTCAGCAACTCATCCCCCACCAGGCATGCTCCAGGCTCAGGCTGTTGCCACTGTCTCTTTTGCTGCAGTGGTCCTTCCCCGTGGTGTCCACATGGCCAGCATCTACACCTCCTGCAAGTCCTCCCTCAACCATCATCTTCATCATCAGGGCTATTCAACCACACTGTTACAATTTCAAACCGCCCCCCCCCCCCACCGACATACATACTTAAAGCTCCTTACTCTTCTCCCTCCTTTTAATCCACAGCATTAGTCATCCTCTAACATATAAATGAAATGTGCTTATTTACTCTCATTGTTTACTGCCTCCCTTGACTAGAATGGAAGCTGCACCAGGGTGAGGACTCTTGGATTGGGTTCTCTGACATACCTCAGAATCCTAACGCCATGCCTGAGACATGGTGGATACTCAACAAATATGTGTGGATCCCACACACACCCCCCACCCCAGCTACATCCCCTCTCTCATCAAATCGCCTCTAAAGAATGGCTTCTCCTTGTTTTCTCTCATTGTGCCCCTCCTCCTCGTTCTCTTGTGAACATACCACATCTGGCTTTTGGCCCCTCAACTCCTGACACAGCTCATCAAAGGCACTGGGGCCTCCATGTGGCTAAATCCAATGGGAAGTTCTGTCTTCATCTTCACTTTCAGCTGTATTTGACAAAGTTGGTCACCATTTCTTGAAACACTTGGTTCATTTGACCCAGGACCTGCTCTCAATTCTGCTCTGACCCACTGGCTCCTTCTCTTGGCTCCCAGACGTGTGAAGGTCAAGTTGTCTCAGATCCCAGACTTCAGTCCTTGTTTCCACTAACACTCACCCCTAGATGACCTCACTGAACCTCAAGATTCCTCTCTCCAAACTTGACAACTCCTCTGAACTCTAGCAATGGACACCCATGTTTCCCATGCAGGCGTCCAACCCGCATCAAACTTAGCATTTCCCAGATCATGTCCCATTTCCCTCCCAAACATGCTCTTCCCAGCATCTTCTCCATCTCAGGGGAGGGAAGCTCCATCCTTCCAGGCGCTAAGGCAGAAACCCATGCAGTCAACCCTGACTGTATTTTCTCATTACCTCCTCTCACTTCTAATCTGTCATCAAATCCTACCAGCTCTGCTGCAAAATGCGTCCAGAATCTGATCATCTCTTTGCTCATCCAACACTAGCACTCCTGCCCAAGCTACTGTTACTCCCCTCTCCCCAGATTATGACAACAGCTACCAAACGTTTCTACTTTCCCACACAAGCCAGAACTGTCCTCTCAAAATGGAGGTTGAAACATATTCACCCTACCAGGGCCCCCATGATCTCTCCATATCTCTCTTACCCCCTTTTCCTCTTTGTCCACTACACTCTAAGCGCACGACCTCCATCAGCTATTCCATTAACAATCACACTCAGGCCACAGGACCTTTGCACATGATGTTCTTATTCGCTGGAGCCCTGTTTGCCAGATATCCACATGATTTTCTCAAGCCTTTCAGGACCCTGCTCAAATGCCCCTTATCAGTGAAACAACTCCTGACCACTTTATATAAAATAACAAGCCCCACCACACCATCTCCACAGAGTTCTCCAGCCCTCTTGCTTCACTGACTTTTGTCCATGGTGCTCATTGACAGCTGACATAGTACATGTTATCCCCCCAGAATGGAAGCTAAGGAGAGCAGGGACCTGGTGTTCACTGCCGAATCCCAGGACCTAGAATAGCACCTGGCTCATAGTAGGTGCTGAATAAACACACAATAAAGTGAAAATCCAGATGATCCGGACATCAGGGGTCTAGGGAACACACTTCTAAAGGAAACTCGTGAGCTCTTTGGAGCCAGGATTGTGTTTTGTTCACATCTGCATCCTGGCACCCATCACCATGCCTGGCTCAGAGTCGATCATATAAACATTGGTAGAAGAGACTGATGAATGTTAGTTACTCCCCACACCTCATCCTTCCATGTGGAGGGACTTCAGCAGATCCCCACTCCTGGCCTCTTCCCCATCCCTCATTCATTCTTGCCTGTGGGGAGGAGTGACATACATAATAGGAGAGAAGTGGATCACGCGGGCTCTCTCCCCCATCCTCCTCCCTGTCCTGGCTGCTGGAAGGGGCAGCTCCCAGGGAGGCTTCCCTTACCCAGCAGACAAGGAGACCCAAATGGCTGCAGACAGAAAGCCAGCTGCCCACCACCTTCATCGGTAACCACAGGTAAATATTTTCGTCTTCATCAGGCTGACAAGAGTCTGGATCGCTCAAGCCTTCTGAGTGAAGGAGGGAAAGGAGGCGATTATTTGTCAGCCCCTCACTCCCAAATTAGCCCCCTCCATCTTCTCTCTCTCTCTCCACCTCATCCCACCCCAACCTGCTCAGACATTGGGTGTCTCTGTAAACAACCTCTGTCTCCTGATTTTCCAAAAAGGGCACCTCTGGCAAGTTAGGAAATCATCTGCAAACCTGGTGAGCACTTGAATTATCTCAGATGCTCCAAATAAATACAGATTCTCCAGCCTACCACAAAGACACTTTACAAAGGACCCAGGAAGCCGTACCTTTCCCAACTCTCAGTTACTGCTCCTGCAACCCACCAGCGCCAGTCCCACCTCGGGGCTGAGGGGACAGACCCAGCCCCCTCCCATTCCCAAAGAAGTCCAGGACGCTTTCCACGAGTTTATTCCTCTTCCACTGGGCTACAAACAGGTGTAGCCCCCAGGTGACACCCCCACCTGCCGGCTCCCATCCAAACTTGAGGACTGAAGTTGTAGTCTCCAACCATTTATGTCTCTGGAACCCCTTACACTCTTAAAAATTATCAAGAACCCAAAGCCTGTGTGCATGTGCATTATATCTACTGATATTTACTCCATTCGAAATCAAAACTGAGATGAGTTGAAAACACAAGAAAACCCCAGCACACGTTCCCTCAGCTGTCAGAGCAATAACACTGCCACACGCCAGGAAGCCCCTGGAAAGAAGCTCCAGGTGCACGATGCCTTAGGACTAGCATGCACGTGGTTCTGACCTCAAGGACCCCCTGGAACAAGTTTGAGGCCCCCCAGGCATCCCTGACGATACTTGGAGAACCTCTGTGCAGGGGAATGGACAGGATCCCCAGGCCTCCTGTGGGACATGGATGGGGGCATGACCACACTCTGGTTGGCAGTATCTCCTGCTCTGTTGGAAGAAAGAAGGGTCCTAGGACGTGAAATCTACAAGGCGATCGATTGGCTCAATCCCTCAGACTAATGTCAGACCCAAGTGCTGGCACCAACAGAAGATACCTGTTGAGCAGGCAGAATGACAGCCCTGGGGATGCCCACATCTTAACCCCTGGACCTTTGCATGTGCAGATGGAATTAAAGTTGCTGGTCAGCTGACTTTAAAATAGGGAGCGTATCCTGGATCGTGCAGGTGAGCTCAGTGTAATCACAAGGGCCCTTAAAAGTAGACGACAGAGGCGGGAGAGGGGGTCAGAGAAAGAGATGGGACTGAAGAAGAATGATCAGAGACATGGTGTTGCTGCCTCGAAGGGCCAAGAACCAAGGAACGTGGCCTCTAGAAGCTGGAAAGGGCGAGGGAGCTGTCTCTCCCAGCGCCTCCAGAAAGGAATGCAGCCCCACCAATGCTTTGATTTTAGCCCAGTGAAACCCACGTCAGATTTCCAACCTACAGACTGTTAGATAATACATTTGTGTTGTTTTAGGCAACCAGGTTTGTGGTTGTTACAACAGCCGCAGGAAATTAACTCACCTGTTAGAGCTGTATAGCCTCTGAGCCTCCCACCTAACAGGGAACGGCCCAGAAGATCCCTGCAGGAGGGGACGCCTTCCTATGGGCAGACATGGCAGCACCAGACCCAGCCAGGAGCTCATGACACCAGCCAGTCAGCAATAGAATGACACCAGAATCCCAGGCCCACCATCCCCATCACTCCGCCTGTCCACAGTGGCTTAAGCTCTAGACCAAAGGCCAATCCAAAGTGGTTTCATTGAGGCTTCTGCACCTTCCAGTGTTTTTCAAATGGGTATCTGGGTTTCAGCAGCCCTGTGCCCCATCCCCATCCCATGCTCCATCAGGTGACTTGAGGATAACTAGTAATTTAGTACTTAGTCCCCAGCCAGAGAGACACTCCCTTAGCCTAGACTATGGCCACACCAGAGTGACCACCTCCAGGAGACCTGGAGACATCACCACCAGCTGGACACAGCTTCAGGTTTTTTCCTGGGGGAGGTGGGGCAATGCACCCATTATGGAATGAGTGTTGGAAGGAGCATGTGTGTCCATTCTGAGCCGCCCAGCAGCCCAGGGATGGAAAATCATGTATCAATCAATGTATCAGCCCTCGGAATTCAGAATTAGAGCTAACAGAGAATCTGTCTCTTGGGTGGCTATAAATATGAGGGCTCAGAAACCATGGGTTGGCTTCTTCTGCCTCCAGGCAGGCTATGGATGCAAACAAAGCCAATCTTCAGAAAGAGAGGAACACGAGTGAAGCAAACACCCATGTGTGCAGAGATCAGAGTCAGGTTACCTGCCGGTCCTGAGTCTGGTACCTTTCTCGGGTCCAAGCACCATCACCACCCACGTGGTGATTGCCCGACACAACCCTGGCCCATTCCTGGCCCATTCGCTTTTCCTGCTTTAGTGGGTGTAGGTTTCTTGCAACCAAAAGAGTCCTGCAGGAATCCTGCAGGAAGCATTTACTAGAACACATATTAAAATCCATAACCAATATTTATTCAGCTCCTCAACATGCTCCTGTGAGCAGAATCTGGGGTTAATACACTAAGCCAGGTGGTAGAGTCCCACACTTTCATGCACCACCTCTCAACCCCCAGGCTCCCCTGTCCCTGGGACCCTGGGCCACTGGTTCTGCCCCAGCTGTCACTGCTGCATCCAACTCTGGTGGGCACCCGCACCTTCTCCTATGCACTGCCCACAACATCTCTTGCTTGGTGCCCAGGCTTTGTGCCTCTCACCGCCAGACCCCTGGAGTCGGCTTGTCAGCTATCATGTCCAACCAGAAGAGCCAGGGAACCAAAGCCAGTGAAGCAAACATTCGCCAATGAGGAAATGAAGCACAAGATAAATTCTTCCTTGCTTCCCTCCACTGGACTGACTGTCCTCGTCTCATGTGGCCTCATGGCTGACAGTCCCACCAGGCTGCTCCCTGGAAGCAGCCAGCTAAATAACACACCCTCATGCTGGCTCCCCTTCCTTCGCCACCTCATTCTGCCTTTCCTTCCCTCTTGCCCCCCTGACACTGCACTCTTAATAAGCTGGTAACACAAATCCATGCCTCGGGCTCTGCTCTTTAGGGAACTCACTGCAAGATGTTCTTGTTTGAAATGAGGTCTATGGTAAACTCAGAAGCTGAATAGGGCAGAGATTTAAAAAACAATTCCTGGCTAGTCTTCTTTTTGGTAACTGAAGATGGAACAGGATGCTACAGTAACTGAACAGAAGACATAAAACAGTTGATCCCCCTACCAATGTTACTCTAGTAACAAAAGTAAGATCCTATTAGCAAATATATTATGTTTAATGCATCATTATCCACCAAAGATGAGAGACTGTAATCAGAGGCTTCAATGGGACTCCTCATATAAGGACTCCTTTTGCCTGGAGGAAAATGAACACAGTGGTGAACTTCATAAACCTGTCCCATGGAAACGAAGACCCAAAAACGCCCTTCAAGGAAGCCACTTCATAAGCAACCACTAGGTGGCGAGCTTGAACCATCTGTTGGCTTCCTTATCTGGGTAAAGAGTCACTCCAGGGTTGGCTCTGCTCTCATTCTAGCTGATAAGAACTTGTTATTTGGACAAACTGAAATTTACTTGCAATAACCTGAGAATTTAAGAAATCTCTAAATTTTAAGAGTTGAAAATTGTTTTATTAAATCCTAGAGAATTTTTTCCTTGTCCATTAGCCCTGGGTTTTTAAGCTTCCTATTCTTGAGAAGGAGGCATTTCTTATTACAGACGGTTTGATGAGGTCTTTGGTTCTGTTTTACCTTAATTTTGAGGAGTTTGTGTGTTTGCTGTTTAAACAAGGTATTATGAACTAAAACCTCTCCTACAGTAAGCAGCATTTCTCAAATGAAGCCAGGGCAGAAACGGAGGCTGTATACTGAGCTGGGTCCCTGGAGACCCCAGGCAGGTAGAAAGCACCAGGGAGTGGAGGATGTGCTGTGTGCAGGATGGGAGAAGCACCGGGATACCGTGGTAACCAGATACATATATATATACATTCATCTTTATAATTGCTAATGTTAGAAATACTTATAACAAAATCCTTTATAGCATCACAATAAGAAATTCATAAAAATAATTTGCTATTGAGCTGTACGGTGGAATTCTACACGGCCGTTAAAACTGGTGTTGGGGTGCCTGGCTGGCTCAGTCAGTGGAGCAGGTGACTCCCGATCTAGGGGTCATGAGTTCAAGCGCCATATTGGGTGTAGAGATTACTTTTTTTTAAAAACGATGTTAAAGAAGCATTTTAATAAAACTGAAACATGTTTCTGATATGTTGTAAAATGGAAAACAAAGTCAGGCTCCAAAAGTATGTTTGTTAAAAAATTTTTTCAAAATAAAAATAAATTATGGGGCGCCTGGCTGGCTCAGTCGGTGGAGCATGTGACTCTTGATTTCAGGGTCGTGAATTAAAGCCCCATGTTGGGTGCACAGATTACTTAAAAATAAAATCTTTCTAAAAAATCACTAAATTTAGGGCGCCTGGGTGGCTCAGTTGGTTAAGCAACTGCCTTCGGCTCAGGTCATGATCCTGGAGTCCCAGGATCGAGTCCTGCATCGGGCTCCCTGCTCGGCAGGGAGTCTGCTTCTCCCTCTGACCCTCCTCCCTCTCATGCTCTCTGTCTCTCATTCTCTCTGTCTCAAATAAATAAATAAAATTTTAAAAAAATTTAAAATAAAAAATCAATAAATTTTAAAATAAAAATAAATTACACATACATATACATGGGGAGATGACTATTGATAGGGATTATTTCTGAGACTGAAAGGTAGGCCTGCATATTATTTTTTATGTTATTTTTATCCATTATTTCCTGGGTTTACTTCTGTCTTGTTTTCATTTTTTTAATTTTAATTGTTAGCATTACTCTTTACCAGGCCCTGTTCTAAGCACTTTATAAATATCAACTCGATCCTCACAACATGACTATGAAGTAGCTACTATTACTATTCCCTTTTTTTTTTATAGATTAAAACCCTGAAGCACAGAGAGGTCAGGTTACATACCTGAGGTCATACAGCTAATGAACACAGACCCAGGAAATACGGCTCCAGAGTCTATGTTCTTAACTAACAAAGCAAGAGAAAGATAAATAAGAAGCATAACAAAAAAGAAAGGCAGCAAAAAAAGGAAGAAAGGAAGGAAGAAAAAGGAGGTGTCAGGGGAGGGAAGGCAGAGAGGAAGAAACTGTGTGCCACAGGGAACAATACGCATTTGTTGTAACAAACTTTAAAAAATCATTTACTGCCTCTAAAATATTCTTATTAAAGGGAAGCTGGCTTTTTAAAAAGGAAAAGGAAAAAATGTAAACTGAAAAATAGGTAACAAACATTGAAATGCTTAATCCTGAATAAATTAACTTAAAGAATCCAGAGACATACAAGTGAAATGTCTTAAATAAGAGGCTCTTTTTTCTTTTCTTCTTTTTTTTTTCCTTCTCTTCACACTAGTTGCTCCCCCTCTAAGAACACAACAGGTGTCTAGGGGCTGGATGCCCGTCTCTACCCTACAAGTCTGGACTGTGTCTCTCCAGAACATGCCTCAACCTGACTTGCATGAATGTCATCCTTTTTTTTTTAACTAAGTAAAAGAAAACCCAATTGTGTTAAAAAAAAAAAAAAAAAAAACCTGGAAAAAAAAAAACCTGGAAAAGGTGTTATGCCTGGCTGAAAATATGACAGCCCTTAAATATTAGCTACCTGGCCCTGTCTAAGTGTGTCTTCTTCAAGCCCCAGGGCTGAAAGTGAACCAATGAAGTCTATATGTCTGCGGCACAAACCAGCCAGTTCAGCCAGAGCGACTGCTCTGCTCAGCACTGAGAGAGGGGGGCACATCACCGGAATCCCTCGGACCCCGGGGGATGCTCTGCAGGGAGATCCAGAGCCAAGTGGACGGGGTGGGGGTGAGGGGGGTGAGCGGGAGGAGGAAAGGGGCAGAAGGGGCAGAAAGAAGCCTGCAGCAAAGGAGGAGAGGAAGAGAAGTCGGCAGCATGTGATAGGAAGCTTTCACATTTCCAGGGCTGGGGTTTCCGAGCTGAGGAAGGGGACACAAACACCAGTCGAAACTCATGAAGCCTAAAAACAGGAAGAGAACTATGTCTTTATTTCCTCTGTCCTTCAGGCAAAAATCCCCATCTGCAAAAGTGGTGAATGCATCTTTGTCTCAAAAGCAGGGCCAGGACTAAATTTTGTAAAGAAGTTTGAGTGTCATAGGAAACAAGTAGTGAGCAAAATCCTTCACTTTACTGAGATTATCCTCCGGTACACAAAGCAGGAATTTTAATTTAGGAGATTTAATTTTCGGAGATGAAGACCCCAGCCCCAAAAGTGGCAAGGTGGTGTCATAAACTCACGATGAGTGCCACACAGGTCCTCTCAGCTCATCTGCTCACCTACCTTCCAGGAAACAGGTATTTCTAAATAGTCAAGGATGAAACTGGCTTTTTTTTTTTTTTAAAGGGGGGAGGTTAAACGGTTTTAAAATACATTGTTCATGTCACTGCAAATAGCAAGTCTTGTTAAAAGGAGCTCTCGACAACTCCAGAGGATGAAGGGTTTGTCTGGTGGACATCCACAAAGACTGGCTGGGTGGGGGTTGCCCACATTGAAGAAACTCAAAGAAGGACACAGAGAAAGTGAGAAGGCAGGAAAGCCCATATCTCTTTTCAGAATTGTCATTATCACTGTTTTAACGGATCATTTGCACCTAATCTTTACTCTTTAGCTTTTAACAAAAACGCATAAAAATCGTAACCTAATTTCTTGGCGCTTACCAATTTACTAGTGATGTGCTGGGCCCTGTTTCATTATCACTTTGTTGCCAGTGGCCTAAAAACTTGACTTCAAAAATCTATGTGTAAGAAATTCCACTGCAAGAATTCATTTTTATATCCAGGGGATTCCCTTGTAATGGAGCGGTACCTACATAACATACTTAACGAAGAACAGCCAGGCTTTTGGTATGTACTCTCATCTAATGTGATTTCCCAATACTAAGAGGAGATCAAGAAGGTAAGAGTATAGTATTAGCCATTTTTAAAATCTTATAATAAGATTTAAAATATTAGTTCACTGGCCATAAACTCGCACTCGGTCACCGAGACATAATTACAACTCCCAAGGTAAGATGTATTCATAGCCCCCTATTAAACCAACCACCACTACAGAGACTGCTAGGCAGTGACCCACTTGCTTCTTCAGATGCCTTAATTATCCCAGAAACACTGAAGCTCTTTTTTGAGAAGTGGAAATCTATTTTTGTTATTCATTAACACCCTGGAAGCACATACAAGCCAATGAAGGGGCAATGGGAAGTCACAAACACAGGGTATGATTAACATCCTCAATGAATACGCAATGTGCGCCCACCTGTTTTATCAGTGGGGCCTGTCTACACATGCTTAGCTTTAAAATGGAGAATTTAAAATTCTAACAAAGATAAAATTAGGTCCTTAAGTCATTATGAAGTTAATGAACAAATGTAATCACGATGCAGATGCTACAACATGGTTGAAAACAAGTTAAATATACTGTGTATTACTCTCTCTAAATTTTCTCTTTAAGCAGGTAGAACATATTTTAAAAGTAAATGAACTGACTGGGAAGGATTTCTCACTGCTATGTTTCCAGGTGTACACAAGCCTGGGAAAAGGGTACCAAATACCCAGGGGTTCTGAGATTAATTTTCTCAGCAAAAAGAAAATCAAGTATTTCACCCACTCTATTGTTAAGTGAAAAGATAACAAAATGCACATTACATAGAATTTGGTCTCATGAAAAGACTCTTCAGTTAAACATTTTTAATTGCCTCATACACTCAACATCGAACTAGAGATAGACTTAAGTGTCTACCCTAATAGCTTACGAGCATAAATAAAATGAATCTCGTATAGTCCATCCTCAAAAAAAAGTTTAAAAAGCATTGAGTATGGCTATAAAGAGATTTGCATCATGGATGGTTCTGGAATCAACTTCACTAATTCATAGTCACATCCCCTGGAATGGGAGACCCAGAAGTGGGTCAGTTGTGAGGCGCTCGCTAGCCTCTTGAGATCAAGGTGAACCTGGCCAGAGCACCCATTCTGAGCCCTCCCCAAGACTTCAGCAGACCTCCAGGGGGCTGAAGGGCTCAGGATCCCCTCCAGCTCTGAGCTTCTTCCTCCAGGGTCACAGGGGGCAAATGTCCAACACGACCCATGGCTCAAATTCCAGAAACTACAAAGTGGCTCATGCATGTAGCATACCTCCCCAGAGGTCAGAAGGGGGAAGCTCTCTGAGCATCCCTCGCCCGGGGGATCCTTCTATGACTTCCATGCACCTGTCTATCCCCAGGCACCCCAGCCTTCCCTCCAGGGCCTTCAAATCCCCTCCGCCCCCCAACCTCCCACCACCCACAGACAGTGAACTTGCCACAAGGCATTTTCCTGCCTTGTTCTGGCTTTGCCCTCAGGCCTCATTTCCTTTCTCTACTGACTTAACTGAGTTTGTTTGTTTTTCCCAAACAAAGACAATTTCCTCCCTGAAAAGGAATTCTGCCACTGAGATCATTAATTATTTATATTGACCTTCCTGGAAAAGTACCATCCTCAATTCTGTACTAGCCAAAAATGTAGGATACATTAAATACAGACCTTTTAAATCATAACTACAAGAAACGTCAGCAAAACGGCCTGTCATACCATGAAAAACAAAGACAAAAGAGTAGAATCCTGCTGAAAAATGACTCGTTACACATCGCGGATACAAAAAGACACCTAACCCCAGACACAACAACACCGTATGATCGAAGCCTGACGTGACACGGAACACAAGGTTATCCTACTCTTCAGCATTATTACTAACGGAGCCACCGAAGGCCTGACCACCGTCTTCACACACAAGCTTGGATGGAAAATCGTAACCTGGGTGGAGAGGAAGGAGCTCCCTCTGAGAGCTCCTCACTAGCCTCTGCCTCTTCGCTCCAAGACGGCCGCTCCCCTAACTTGTCTGTCTGCTGCCATCACCCCCTCGCCTGTAACATCTCCTCTCCCTGCGCGCCTGGCTGACTGCTTCCTTAGGTGCAGATGGGAGGGCTGAACAGGTTCATGGCCACGATCCGTCCTCGGCAGCATCCATCCATCCCTCGGGTGGTAGTGAACCCGGGTCGATGCAGCTACACTGACCACGTTCCGGGAGCTCCCCGTCCAAGGACTGTCATCAGGCAGCTCTGAGTGGCCGACGGAGGCCGGGGCAGGTTCGCCCCCTCCCACTGACGCCCCTGAGCTGTGCGGCCGTGACAGCTGCAGGCGTTCTGGGCCGAGCGGGTTTTCATTTCAATTTGCGTAGGATTCTCACCGGTGTTGGGCACGGCCGTCTTCCCAATGAGATGGCTCTCTTGCAGCATCCACGCTGTCATCTGTTAAGATGAAGATCATGACCGCAGCTACCTCACCACGCTGTAACTGGGATTAACTGAGATAATTTGTGCAAGCCGTTTAGCACACCATACATTCACTCAGGCTACCATAACGAAACACCACAGACGGGGAGGCTTAGCAGAAATTGATCTTCTCACAGTTACAGGGTCTAAAAGTCCAAGATGAAGCTGTCGGCAGATCTGGTTTCTTCTGAGGCCTCTCTCCTTGGCTTGCAGGCGGCCGCCTCCTCACCATGTCCTCCCGAGGTCTCTCAGCGTCTGTGTCTTAATATGCTCTTCTTATAAGGATGCGGATCACATCGGATTAGGGCCCACATACTTGACTTCATTTGACCTTAATGATCTTTTTAAAAGCTTGGTCTTGGGGCGCCTGGGTGGCTCAGTCGTTAAGCGTCTGCCTTCAGCTCAGGTCATGATCCCGGGGTCCTGGGATCGGGCCCCACATCGGGCTCCCTGCTCAGCGGGAAGCCTGCTTCTCCCTCTCCCACTCCCCCTGCTTGTGTTCCCTCTCTCGCTGTGTCTCTCTCTGTCAAATAAATAAATAAAATCTTTAAAAAATAAATAAATAAATAAAATAAAATAAAAGCTCGGTCTCCACCAATGCAGCACTCCCTCCTGCCTCCTCCATGCTGGCTTCCATGACCCCTTGGCAATGGGGCTCTGGTCCTCAGGGGCCCTCTCCTCTGGCCGGAGAGCTCTGTCCTCCTGACCCCTCCCACCTCTCGCTGGCCCCCTTGTGTGCCCTCTCACACCATCTTCATCTTCCCCACTGGGCTATCAGCTTCACACACCGGCGAGGACTCTGGTCTGCCTGTTCCCTGACGTCTCCCCGGGCCCCATCGCAGTTCATGCCACTTAGTCGACCCTCTTTTGGGAAACATTGCCAGAGTCGGTGATGACTGCTTCCTCTGAGCTAGGCTTTCCTGTGTTTCTTTGTAATGGACAATAATGTGGACATTTCAGGCCACCAATGCTTCACACCTTCCATTCTTTACCCCAAATAGGCGAAACAATTTCAGAAGTTGCCCACCCAGCATTCAGCCCTCCACGAATACGACTGTTTTACTTTCCTCAATGTCCAAGCATTCCAAGGAAGCCTACAACCATTTCCATGGGAGTGGGCACAGGGGCCTTAGCCCACGTCCCACAGCCAAGCCCTATTGGCCCTATCTGGAAGCCGCTGCCAAAAAGAAATACGTTCTGAACTCTACGTATTACCTCCTTGGAGGCAGAAATGTTGGTCCATGGGAAGCCAATCATATTCTATTACCCCATCCAGGGTAGGTACAATGGCAGGTTTTTTCTAAAGGGACGTATTAAAATAGCATAGCTGTTGGCCAGATTCCTTCCAGGAATCTGACACGTGTCACACGTCCTCTCTCCTTTCTCAGTAGGTTATAATCCATATCCTGCCACACAGACCTACCGAGCTTACTGTAAGTCACTCCAAAGCAGCAGGCAATGGTCACGATTTGCTCATCTCATTTGGTCCCCACAAGAAAAGGGGGAAAATGTCATTAGTTGTGTAGTGAGTGTTGGGGGAGCTCCAGAATCGTCAAGGGGAATTCGAGAAAAGGGCATGCCAAAAGCACTCAACACAAATGGCAGAAGGAAAGAAGCAAGAGGTGGGGAGGGAGGTAAGGAAGGACTGCAAGGAAGAAAGGAGGAGACAGGCAAAAGAGAGGAAGGAAGAAAGGAAGGGAAGGAGACGTGGAGGAAGGAAGCAAAGGTCCTATTCCCCAGCACTCGCCCCACGGTGCTCGAAACACAGGTACCTCAAGAAGTGCTCATAGAATAGAACCGAACTGCTCAAGCACCTTCAGACACCACCTCCCCAACCCCAGCCTCCCTCAAAGCATCTGTTCTGGGGAGTAAATGTGAAAAGGAAGCTTTCTGTCAGCAGATTCCACACCATCAAATCCATCCACACACTGTCTTCAACGCTAGTCTCCTGGCAGGACAATAACGCAACAGTCAAGGACGCCAGAAGAGCCTCAACGGGCCATCTACTCTTGAGCTGAAGCTACTGGCTTTTATTCCTAAACAAAGTAATAAGTGAGCAGTTGTTTTAGCCTTTTTTTTTTTTTTTTTTTTTTGGTTTGCTAAAAGGAAGGCTACAAACAGTAAAGCCAAATGCAAACAGCAGAGAGGTATAAATAAACAGCCACAGAGCTCAGTGCCAGGAAAGAGCTTAGCATGACGACAGGAGAAAATGTAACAGGTAAACTTCCTCCTAGCATTCCTTATCAGCGGGGACCAATTCCTCGAAATATCCATACTCCTAGCAGTTTTTTTTCTACCACTGATACTAGCCTCAGACTTGCCCTTACCTGGACCTGGGAGAAAAGCAGGGGATCCCTGCCTTCCCCCCTGGAATTTAAGGTTCCTTAGGAGTCACATTTCACAGATGTAACAATTTGTATGCCTTATACTTTGCCTCTACGTCTATTTGTCTCCATAATAGACGTATTTGCAGCTTCCACGATAAATTATTATGGCTGCTAAAAATCCTTTCCACATCAGCCTGGGCTTAGGGCAATAAGCTGCCTTGATGAGGGGTAAGAAAAGTGTTTAGGACTCAACAGAGCCACACATTTGTTTCATTCTTGCTGCTCTTCACACATGATCTGGGCATGCTCATTTACCACCTTCCATTTCTAATTTACATAAAATCCAGGCTGCTCACTTAGCTGGGAGAGAGAGCACAAGTTGCAAAGTAGTGTTTACAAGGTGACCCCTGTGAACTGAAAACGGGAATATTTACCAAAGGAATGCTAAGTTTGTCTCAGGAGAAGAAAGTTGTGTAAATGTTTAAGGAGCATTATTCCTTATAATTTTTTCTAACTACAAAATTCATATAAATATAAATATTTATAATTTGTAATTAGCAATATATCTATATTTAAATGTGTCATTTTATATATTTAAATATACAATTATTTATATTTAAATGTGTGAATATTTACATATTTATTATATGTATGTTCATTATGGAAAATGTTTAAAGAAAACTTAAATTCTTCTTCAATGCCACCAGCCAGAGATAATCAGTATCAATATTTTGGTGTGTGTCCTTTCACTCTGTTTTCTATACATATTTACATACCTCTTTTTATTTTTATAAAATTGGAACAATATTGGGTGCCTGGGTGGCTCAGTTGGTTAAGTGTCTGCCTTAGGCTCAGGTCATGATCCCGTGGTCCTGGGATCAGGTCCCACATTGGGCTCCCTGCTCAGCGGGAAGTCTTGCTTCTCCCTCTGCCCTTCACCCTGCTTGTGCTCTTTCTCACTCGCGCTCTCTCTCTCAAATATTTTTTTAAAAGTTGGAACAATATTGCTTGAGTGACCTAATCTTTTCAATATTAAAAGCATAATTAATAAATCATAAGAACATGATAGAAGGTTAATAGCTATGCTTTATATCCAGAGAGGATAAAACTTGATAAATTTATGTAAGATTTTGTAATATATGAATTTTTTTAAAACTAAGAGGCAACAAAAGTCATTGGTTTATTGGTATTACGTATAGCAATGCCATCTGTCATTTCAAGGTCCCTCTTTTCTTTTACAGAAAATGGGGGGAAAGTCAGTAAAAAGACTAAAAAGAACTAGTGAGAATTTGTCTTAATGAACACAAAGTAGATATATTGGAAATTCCAATATTTATGATATATAAATCATATGAAAATAAGAACACTAATATGAATACCATAACAAGATGCTCACAGGAATAAAACCGCTAATTCTGAGTAAGGTAAACACTGACAGAGAGGAGGAAAACATTAAAATATTACTCTCATAAACTACACACATCGCTCTTAATTAAATAAGTATACATTTACACTCATCATGGTGCATATTTTATTGATTAGGGCGCATATTTTATGATTAGCATTAATAGATTGCTCTAGTTATAGATCTACAGGCAGTGTAAATGAAAAATACATATGAACACAATCTCCCTTGAAGGTAAATGCAAAAACAAGTACCAGGGGTTTTTTTCACTTACAATATTCATTTAAGGGAGAGAGAAAGAACACAAAGCCTTTTTATGTGAAAGCTGATTTAAATGCACGTACGTCTCCAGCCCTTTCTCACCTGCTGTGCACCAAGGCTAATACATGTAAAAGGCACAAGGAAACCACCTAATGGGGCTTTCTCTGCACACCATCCCTCTCTCTCTGCCTCTCCCCAACTCCAAGGGAACAGAACATTCGCTTTTGTGCAAACCCAAGGGCCAATGAGAGCTAGTAACAGCCAACAAACTTGACACAAAAGCAGCCTCCGCCACACCTGGATATCTTTGATGCTCGCAATGGGACAGCGGGTTGCTCGGGGCCACGTCACTGACCTCCAAGTGACCTTCCCACCGCAAGAGGGAGGGGGAAAGAGCAAGCTGAAGATACAGGAAAGAGGTACTCCCTGAACCCACGGCTTTTGCATGTTATGACTGCCCCGGTGGATATAACGGACCACCACGCCTGGGAAACGCTGCCAAACTCAAAACCCAGCAACTCCGGCCCTCCAAGTTCCTGAAAACCCCGCAAGTTCAGGACCCCGCCCAGAAGCTGAAGCCCAGAGCCAAAGCCCGCGGCCCCGCGGCCCCGCGCACCCCGCAGCCGCCGCGCGGGGCTTCGGCGGCACAGCGCCGCGCATGCGCCGCGGGGTCGGCAGGCGCGGGAGCCGCGCGGACGGAGCGCCGACGGAGCGCGCACCCTACCGGTTGTTCCATCGCGCTGCGCTCCGGCGCCCCTCGGGGACACGCGGCGGGCGAGGACGGCCGGCCGGTGCTGGCCCCCGCCGCTCTGCCTCCGCCGTTCCCCGCCGCGCCGCTCGCGGGCGTCCGCTCTGGTCGCGGGTCGGCCGGCGGGCGCGGCTGTTTGCGGCTCGCGCCGTTGCCACGGCGACGAGCAATGCTCCGCCTGGACCGGCTCGCTCCTCGGGCTCCCGGCGCTCGGGCGCCCCCTCTGGCCCGCGCTCCCGCCGGGAGCCGAGCCGGGCCACGGAGCCGCAGCCGCCGCCTCTCGCCTGTTCCCCGCCAGGTTTCTCTTGGCGCTCAGCCGCGGGTGACTTCTCGCACTAGCCACGCCCACTGATTTGGAATTGTTTAAATGCCCAAATCTGTGTGTTTCTAGCTTCGGGAGAAAAATTTTCAAAACGGAACTTAATCCGCACATCTTTCCAGAGTCTCGAGTCATGCTTTGGCTTCTCCCACTGTCTCCTTGTCGAGTACCTACCTTCACAGCTGATCCTTCAGCTTCGAACTCAAGGGGCAGTTTTAACCTTGAGTCTTAACCTGGAGGTGACAGAAGATATTTCCTAAATACTATCTGCCTGTCAGAACAAGCCTTGCCTTGGCACGTGTGAAGCTCCCAGGAACTGTGCCTTAAAGGACTTTACAAAGGAAAAATATAAGTATTTCATATCTGCAATCTCTCCTCTCTCAACTGGGACTAGCCCTGTCCATTAGAAATATGTTTGCCATATTTTCTAGAAGCCACATTTTAAAAAGTAGAAAGGAACTGGTGAAATTAATTAATTGTAATAATATGTTCATTTAATCCAATATATCCAAAAATTGTTTCTACAAATCAACATAAGAAATTATTCATGAGATAGTTTTCGTTCAAAAATCGTACTTAGTCCTCGCAATCTTATTTATATCTTAGACTACCAACACATTTCAATTCGGACTAGCCACATTTCAAATGTTCAATAGCCGGTAGGACTGGTGGCCAATTAAGCAGTACAGTTCACCTAGACTATAAATTCTAGAAGACCAGCCCCAAATCTCCTTGGGGAGAAAAGGATTACATCTGCTCATAAGGGCTACTAAATACGGATGGTCAAATTCTTACTAGGAAAAAAAATTCCTCAAGCACTGTACACTCTAAACACTCTTCAGAAACTAAGAAAGTTAGAAATGACCTGTATCTTTTGGTTCTTTTTTTTTAAGATTTCATTTTTAAGCATCTCTACACCTAGCGTGGGGCTCAAACTTACAACCCAAGATCAAGAGTAGCATGCTCTACCAACTGAGCCAGCCAGATGCCCTGTAGTTCTATCTTTTTATTACTAATTAATAAACTTTATTCTTTAGAGCAGTTTTAGGTTTACAACAATAGTGAGCAGAAAGAAATGACATTTTAACCGTCTGATTTTCTGGCAATTTGTGTAGCTTTGCCTACAACTGACCTCTGTCACGTGATGCTCTGCCTGTTAGCCTAAGGACAATGCTGACCTAGGACTTGGGGTAGCTGAGTTCCATCTGCCCCTGTTCTCAGGGACTGCACAGTGTCTTCATCCTCTCTCATTAGCATATGTCAGAGTTAATTGTGCACCCTATTAATCACCTTAGAAGAACTTAGGACTAGGCCCTCAAAGAAAAAGTTACTCTTTTAATAGAGGTGAAAAGTCAGCTTGGCCAGGGAAGACAACCCCAGGGAAAAAGGGTGCCCCTATATGGTAGGTCTGAGAAGGGGAAATGAGAGCTTGAACTTTTCTAGGTGATTATTATGCATTAAGTCATTTTATCTTAAAACACCTTCTAGGGGTGCCCAGGTGGCACAGTTGGTGAAAGTCTGACTCTTGGTTTCCTCTGGGGTTGTGATCTCTGGACTGTGAGATCAATCGAACTCAATGTCTGGCTCCACGCTCAGTGCGGAATCTACTTGAGATTCTCTCTCCCTCTCCCTCTGCCCCTCCTGCTTGTGTTCTCGCACTCTCACACACACACTCTCTCTCACTCTCTTGTTCTCTCAAATAAGTAAGTCTTAAAAAAAAAAAAAAAAACTTCTAAACTTGGCCATTATCACATTGTTCCCATATTACAGAGGAGACACAAAGAGAGATGAAGTGACTTGCCCAAAGTCACATTACCAGAAGAGTAGAATGATTTTGTGAGCACTGGAAATTTGGCCCAACCTGGTACCTAACCTCTAGACTATAATGAGATGACAGAAGGTAGGGAAGGTGAGGAGGTAGGTGGGAGGAAGAAATGGACACTTCCAAGATGGTGGCACACCAGTGCAGATCTGGCTGGTTTCAGAAAGAAAGCCAGGGCTGACATAGTCAATACAGTCCTATAGTTCTTTGGTCCATGTCATCTCAGACAAAATTTGTCTTTGGTCTACTCTTCCTGCTAAAAATTCTTTGCTCCCAGAGCAGTGTTTGTTGTTCAAGATCCTTAAGCTAGAGCAGACTTTCTTGGGTCTGCCCTGGGTCCCAGATCTTCCCCAGCCATTCTGGTCCAGGACTTCCTGCCCTGGACACCACCCTCTGAGAACCCCCTCTTGGCTTCCTGACTAATATTCTAGATTGATTCCCGCAGTCACTAGTTATTGGGCAGGTAGCTGTCTCAGCCAGCTCTCCACTGCTCTCCCACAGCCGTACTCAAACTTGACCTTCTGGAGATGGAGTCGACGCAGGGATGGCAATCTTGAGTGAGATGACAGAGTAGCTAGGAAGATGCTTAAGCTGGAGGAGACTGCAGGTTCCTTAGATCCTGCCTGCTCTGACCAGAGCCAAAAATGATCCTACCATGGAAGGAATTAGGCTAACCTGTTTCAGGAAAAAAAAAAAAAATGCCCAATTTCTTTCTTTTCCTAAAACATTTTAAAGTAAATCTCAGACTAAAACTCTCAGTTAAATTGGAGATTCATCCTTGGTGCCGCTGATGCCCAGTGCACAGTAGGTGCTCAAAAAATAGTTCTTGAATTCAAGAAGACCAAATGAATGAACACATGGTGATTTCTTTATTGTCCAGCCACATAGAATCAAAGACATCAGGACTAATTACATAGAATTGTAAATTTTCAAATCTGACAATAACCAGTGTCAATTATGGTTTCATTTTGTAGAAAAGATGATGACTTTATGGAAAAGAAAAAGACCTACTTACCAGAGGCTATATAGTTATTTACTGACTGAGACAGGACTAGGAATCAACTATTTTTTCTGTACTGTGTTTTATAATATATTTAGAGACTTAAAAATCATACATTTCCTTCTCTGGGTCTGATTTTCAAAATCACACAGCTTTACAGTGTTCTGTCAACAGTGTAGCATTCTATGAAATTCATTTTGTCACTAAAATCATATAATAATAACTTATTCTAATTTTGTTTTTATTTTTTTAGTACTCTCTCCACCTAACGTGGGGCTTGAACTCACGACCCCTAGATCAAGAGTCACATGCTCTTCCAACTAAGCCAGCCAAGTGCCCCTCTAATTGTACTTTTAAAAAATAGATTACTGGGTAGAATTTTATTAACTATCTTACTTCCGTAATTTGGGGGGAAACTTTTGTTGCCTGTCCTAAGCTGTGGGCCAGCAAGCATCAATAGACAGTCAAGGAATTAGCAGTTCACAAATCAATATGAATGCAAGTTATCAAACTCAGCAATGGAAGAAGTTACTGTTGGTTGGCTAACCCACCCACATTTCAATCGCTTTCCTCTTTGCCTACCTCTCCTATATATGCAGGAAATGGTAAATATTTCCCAGGCTCCCCTGCAGTTATAGGGGACCATGGGACATGGTGTGGCTGATGAACCATAAATGACAATCTACTAGGACTCCTGCGAACACTTTTGCTTTCCTCATGAAAGACACAAATGTAGTTGTCCCTTTGATACTCTCCTCCAGCTGGAACGCAACCATGATGCCTGGAGCTATTGCGATCAGCCATATTAGGATTACCTCAATCAGTTTGAGCTGCTATCACAAGGTCCTATAGACGAGGTGGCTTAGAAACAACAGGAATATATTTCTCATCATTCTGGAGGCTGAAAGTCCACGATCAGGGTGCCAGCATCGTCTGGTTCTGGGGAGAGCTCTCTTCGCAGTACAGACTGCTGACTTCCCATTGTATCCTCATATGGCAGAAAGAGAACTAGTTAATTCCTGACCTCTCCTTATAAGGGCATTAATCCCATTTATTAAGCCCCTCCCCTCATTACCTAATTACTCCCAAAGGCCCCACCTTTTAATATCATCACATCTGGATTAAGGTTTTACTATATGAAGTTGGGGGTGCACAAATCGTCCATTGCAATGACCATGAGGGAAAAGCCCTTTGAATTACAAAAATGATACCTTTTATATCCTTGAGCTTCTGAACCAACAGTAGTAACTGCCACCCCCAGACCCACCTGTTACATGGGAACTTAAACCCCTATTTGTTTAAAGCTTTGTATGTGTTTTCTGTTCCCTGCAACTGAAAACATTCCTACGAGATATGGCAACTGCCAACCATTAGATTTTTTTTGTGCGTTAATTTTATTTTATAAATGTAAGAGTTATAAATTGGACAGTCCCAAACTAGAGGTAACTTTGACCACTGTCCCAACCTGAGAGGAGGTGGCAGGGGTCCAACAATCTGTGAATAGAATCTCCAGTTGATTTTGCTGAGATCCACCCAAGTACAGGTGCTGGGTGGGTGGCATCGTGTCCACTCCATGACTGCCACCATCTCCCTGGGTGGCCAGAACCCCCTCTCTGTTTTGAAGGTAGAGGATAAGAAGGCTTCCAGGAGGGCTTGGAAACTGTCGTGGGGATGTCTACCCCATGTAGGCAAGATGAGCTGAGCGAAGCGCCCCGGCTCAAGTGGGGGTCAGTCCTGCTGGAGGATGAGCAGATGCCTGGAAGCCAGCCATCCTTGGGATGCTCTTGTCTGATGAAACTGAGAAGGGCTACAGGCACGGTTCCTCTCCACAGGCATCATTCAGAGATGCTCCTTTCAGGATCTGTGGGTGTTAGCCAATCGACTCTGCAGATGCCCTTTCTCCCTCTGGTCCTCCATGGTCCGCAAAGCCCAAGGACACCATCCCCAGGTACCCTCCAGCCGTGTGGCTACTCTGCCGCTCCTCTGCATTGCCCAGTGCTGCTTCCCGCCGGGAACAGCCAGGTGCCCCAGCATGACTGCCCCGTGGAGTCTCCGCTCCTGCAGTCCTGCTGGCTTCCACAGAGGGCTGGGGCCAGAAGCCACTGCGGTAGACGTTTGTCCTCTTTGATTCCTTTCCTATATTTGGAGAATTTCCCACCAAGCAGAGCCCTCCTTTCCCCAAGGCACCAGAATACTCTTTCAGATCCCCTGACTGCCAGGACATCAAGAGGTCACCGAGGCATGACCAATCAACTGCACCAAACTTGCACTTGAACCAGGAGCCGGTGACCCCCAAACCCAGGACAATAGGGAACACATTCGGAGGCAGTTATGGCAGGTGGCCTCCTGCGCTGTGCACCCAGCAATCAGCTGGGGAGGCAGCACTAGGTATCCCCAGGGGCTGGTTTTCAGGCAGCATGTCTGACCCATTCCTGGCTCCTGCTGATAGAGCCTCCTGGCCACTTTCCAAGCCGTACTAGCCATGTTTCTCACCTATTCTGAGCTGCCCAATATCCTCTCAATATGTGTTTGTTTGTTTGTTTGTTTTGCTTCAACCAGCTGTCACAGGTAAGTTTGTGGTGCTTGAGATTCAGAACCCTGGTTGAGACAGCCAGACATTCGGTACGACCCATCCTGGAAGTCCCCTTAACAACGTTAACATGGGGCTCTTGGGTGTGTGATGTACTTCATTAACGTTTGGAAATACTAGTGAACAGAGGTAAGAAATCTTCTCACAGAAGTAAGAAAAGAAAGATTTAAAGTAGCTCTTGGGGCGCCTGGGTGGCTCAGTCGATTGAGCATCAGACTCTTGATTTCAGCTCAGGTCATGAACTCAGGGTCATGAGATCGAGCCCCATGTCAGGCTCTGCGCTGAGCACAGAGCCTGCCTGAGATTCCCTCTCTCCCTCCCTCCTCTACCCCTTCCCTACCCCCTGGCTCACGCTCGTGCTCTCTTTATAAATAAATACATACATAAATAAATAAATAAGTTAACCTCCTCAACGTGAGTTTCCTTAGGGGGAAAATAGGAGCAATTTGCTAGTTCCTTAGCCTTGTTTACCAATTTTTAAGGTGTAGAAAAAAAATTTTTTAATAAAAAAAAAAGATGTAGCAATCAGTTTCACCAGAGAAACAGAACCGGTAGAATATATACATACATATACGTATGCACGTCCATGTGCAAACACATGCATATATACGCACACTATATATTTTATATATATTAAAGAGGTCTATTTCAAGGAATTGGCTTCCACCATTGTGGGGCCTGGCAGGTCTGAAATCTGTCAGGAAGGTGAAGCTGGAAACACCTGTGCAGGAGCTGAAGCCTCAGCCCCGAGGCCGAATTTCTTCCTTCTCAGGGAAAGCTCAGCTCTACTCTTACGGCCTTTCAATAATTACCCGTTGCTCAACAGCAATCTGATATAAAACAAACACAAGAGAGATATATTTTGAAGTGGCATGGTTTGGAAAATTTTAGTGATACAAATACTTTTATAATGAAAACTTTGACTTCCACCAAAAATAAAATCTGATAAAATAGAAAAAGTTAAGCTCACAGGATAAATTCTTTTTTATCGATCTGTCTGAGAAAATATAAAATTGCCACAGAAGGATCAAACTAAAAAGACACCCATTAAAAAAGAAACAGAAAAGACTTTTCCATTGTATTTAATATTTGTAGAATCATGGTTTGCCAAAGTACTTCTGTCCAAAAATGGAGAAAGTATTACCCACAAAAACAGTGTACAGATCTCAATACCTAGTAGTGAAATGTAACACGTAACTTGAGGTATGCAATTACTGTAAGTGTTAAATGCTAGCATGAAATATATATAATAAAATTACATTTATTTTTTTGGCAGAGTGCAGTGTTCTAATAAAATAATAAAGCTTTCCTTTTTTTAATTATTTAAGTTCAATTAGCCAACGTATAGTACATCGTTAGTTTCAGGTTTAGAGTTCAGTTATTCATCAGTTGCATATAACACCCAGTTATATATCAAAACAAGATTTTCCGCCGTTATCTGAAGATAGCCAGTTGTTTACTTAAACGTGTGAAAAAAACTAATGGGAAATGAAAAATGAAAAATAAAAATGGTATAAATTCAGGAAGAGCTCCCTGTTATTTAAATTGCCTTTACATTGTATATTTTCGTTTGGACATTTAGGTATGGCTTCAGATCATCAAAAACAAATGAAACAATCTATCAAAGAAACAGTTGCTTTCTGGCATTTGGATGACCTTACTAATTTCTTTTTTTTTTTTTAAGTAAGCTCTATGCCCAACATGGGGCCCGAATTCACAGCCCCGAGATCAGGAGCCCACTGCTCCACCCCGACTGAACCAGCCAGGCGCCCCATAATAATTTTTAATATTGAAGTGTTAAGGCAATTTCTTAGCCAAATTGAAAAGAGCATGTGTCAAAGTTTCATTTCAAATTTTCCACAAGAGAATGTTAGAGATGTTTATGGAAAAAAAAGAAATGGTGGTTAAGAAAAATTTTCCAACACTTAGAAATAAGAAAGAAAGAAGCTTGCATGACTTTTTAGTCCCATGTTGAAACATTGTTTAATAAGTGATCCGCTCAAGGACTATTTAATTTTCAGGGGAATGCACCTCTGCTTGAGTTATTATTTACCATTGATTATGGCACAAATTCTAAAGGTACAGGTTAACTTGTAGGTTTCCGTCCAGTAAAAATGAAAATGACTTCTGTCTGGGAGAAAAGAGCATCACAAAAGCTACCATTTTATTGTCACATAGGACATTAACCAATTTTGCATCTAACTTTGCATTCTTAATTTGGCTTTCTTCCACTGATGACATTCAATATTTCCCATAATTTTCCAAACTAGCTGTGTCTGTCATTAAGTTAAATAAATCTTTGACGCATGCTGTCTTATATTTATATAAAAATCATACTTTGAGATTTTTTAAATTACACATTGATATGATACAATGCAAAATATTCCTGGTGATATCAGACTCCTCAAAAACCAGATGGTTAAGAGAGTGGGTAGGTAGGCACATAACTTTTCAGAAGGATTTCTAAAGCTCCTTAAAGTCTATCAGAAAATTGCTCAAGAATGCTAACTATTGGGCGCCTGGGTGGCTCAGTCGGTTAAGCGACTGCCTTCGGCTCAGGTCATGATCCTGGAGTCCCTGGATCGAGTCCCGCATCGGGCTCCCTGCTCGGCAGGGAGTCTGCTTCTCCCTCTGACCCTCCTCCCTCTCATGCTCTCTGTCTCTCATTCTCTCTGTCTCAAATAAATAAATAAAATCTTTAAAAAAAAAAAAAAGAATCCTAACTATTTCCCAGAAGGAGTCATAAATTATGTCTGTAAAAATTGTAACAGATCTTGTTTGGGATGGGTTTCTTTCTCAGTTGCCGTTTTGAATTTGGAAAATGCAATGTATACCATCTACCATCAATTGACAGAAATAACCATAGAATTACACTCTTTCATAGGGTTATACTGGGGGAGGAATACCAGGAAGAGTATATGCTAACGAATTCCTAGAATTGGGCACTTAAAAATTTCTCCTGCCAATCAAGTGGAGACTTTGTCACGTGCCTCTGACATGCTTCATTGTCTTTATTGTCCTTTCTGAAAACTCAAGCCAAAAAGAGAAAATGACTTTCAAAATGCTTTGTCTTTGTCAAGCTGCTTTGAAGAAAAATAGCAAAAGCCTGCGCGGATGGGCTTAAGCAGGGAGGATGAGGGACAGGGAGGCTATAGGAGTATCTCAGGAAGCCAGGGCAGGAGGTGGAGCCTGGAGGCAAGATGGAAGCAGGCGGTGAGCAACTTTGTGTCTCTACAGTGCAACCTCTTGCTCCCTAGCTTCTACCTCTCACTAAATGGCTCTCCCTACAAGGTTTTGCCTCTCTGTGCATGCAGCAGGTTGCTGCCGCATGACGCCCCAGTTTATAGTCCTTAGTTCAAGCACTCAGCAGACTGACAAGCTGGTCTTAACCCCAATTCCTGGAGAGAGAATCTTAACTCCAGCATGCACCGTGGTCCAATCAGCTCTGGCCAGTGGATCCGACAAGACCTAGGGACCCATCTCCACTGGAGGGAGGACAGGCATGGAACAGGCAGACACCCAGTAGGTGTCTACGACAATCCAAGAAGGACCTCTTCAAGGATGTGAAAACTTTCTTCTCACTCTGTCAGACTCCATCTCATGCCAAAACATTCCATCTCTCTCTTTATCAATTCATTCATTTATTCATCAAACATGTAGCAAGCCCGGGCCATGTGCCAGGGGCTGTACTCGGTGGGGGGGGGGGGGGGGGGGGGGAGCGGAAGATGAATAAGAAAGAACCCCTGCCCTTTTTGACTGTTGGTCAGGGAGGATTTGTAGAGTCCACTGAATTCCTTGAACAACTAAAGTCATTTTTAATTCAAGGAATGTCTATTCTCCTTAATGGCCATACATCCTAAAACCATATTTCTCTCAAACCAGTTCTTTACTTGATCCATCGAGCCTGAATGTGGCTGCTCCACATGACCAACGGTAGAGTGGTTAATGTCTTCGATATCCCCGTAAGATAATCAAGGTCAACCTGGACAGAAAAATGGTTTCTTAAAGTAATATAATTACAAAGTTGGACTTTGAGAGACTTAAGCAGTAAATAAAGACTTGAAAAAAATCAATATTTTACTTTAATGTAATTTAAATGAATTTAAGTGACTCTCATTTCAGGCCACTCGTCGTTAGGACTGTTGAAACCGTTACCGTCCAGCCTCTTGGGTTTTGCTCACCAGGACAAGAATATGTGATAAGATCTTGGGGAAACACTGCTTCTATTGAAATGACCCTACAAATCCAATGTGTTTAGGTAAACTTGGGGATAGACCCCCAACCTCAAGACTGTAGACATGCAAAGTCTCATGATTCAGATTCCACAAACTGGACATTTGGGGTAATGTAAACAAAGGCCGGGCGCCAGAGTGTTCTTTCATTGTTTGTAAAGAAGGCATTTGCTGAGTAAATAAATGATGTATACAAAATTTATCTGAGGGAAAAAAAATTAGCCTGTTGAATCCTTCTGTAATTATGGTTTTCAAATATTTGTAAGTACCACAGAGAACTATGTATTCATAAATCATTGATACGTTCATTGGAAAGCATTCTTATATATTCATCAGATCTGATTCCCTCAGGACGCCTGCTAGGCAATGCTTGGCTCTGCTGAGCCTAGCTGCTGTGTGCTTTACAAGTAATAAACACGGTACCTCTTTTTTTTTCTTTTTTAACATGCATTCATTGGTCTGACTTAGTGAAAAATACAGATGTGTGTGGTTTTGTGTTTGTAAATATTTGGAAATTCCTCTCTGTTTTCCTTATTTAAATTGCCCTTCTATATCCACAGTAATTTGGCCAGAGTGTGGATGGGGTACCCAGCTGACCAGGACAGGACAGGGCCAGGAGCTGGGGTGAGGTGCTTGCTCCAGGCTTCGGGCACCCAGGGACACCCGAATCTGGGGGGGGCAAAACACAAAAGCAGAAAAGGGGCGCCTGGGTGGCTCAGTCATTAAGCATCTGCCTTCGGCTCAGGTCATGATCCCAGGGTCCTGGGATCGAACCCCACATCGGGCTCCCTGCTCGGTGGGAAGCCTGCTTCTCCCTCTCCCACTCCCCCTGCTTGTGTTCCCTCTCTCGCTGTGTCTCTCTCTGTCAAATAAATAAATAAAATCTTAAAAAAAAAAAAAAAAGGTGCAGAAAATCTGACATCCAAAAAGCCACAGAGGGAAAGTTAGAGTTAGTCAGTCCTAAGGAATTCCAGATCTAGACTGAGAATTTTTCCAGAAAGATGAGGGCCCTTGGAGTACAGCAGGGAAGGGCGTTGAGTTTGAGGAGGCTCTGGGAGGAACTCCTCTGGAATGCCCAAGGCTGTCACAGCTTGTTTTGAGGAGCACTCAAGGAGTCCTTGGCCATTTCTTAAAAAGATAGCTCAAAAGCAATCTAAATGAGTGAATGTTCTAAGAAAAGTTTTTTAAGTGACAGAATCACCCCTCCCCGCCCCAAATAAAGGAATGAAATTCTTGTGTACCCTTAGGGCAGGTGTAAGAAGGTGAAATTCAAGCAACCAAGACCTCCTTTGGGATTCTAGGAGGCTTAATAATGCAGATTTAAGCAGCTGAAGACAAACAGATCAGGTAAATACTAAGTAATATACTCAGGCCCATCCCAGTTTCACCCTAACCACATCTTTGTTTGAAGAAGGACGGCTCAAGTTTTTTCCTTTTTTAAAAAAGTTTATTCTTATTTATTTTGTTTTTATTCTTGGTGTCATAAATCAATATAGGTCCCTTTAAAATTTCTTTAAAAAATAAACTTATTTTTGGGGCACCTGCGTGGCTCAGTCAGTTAAGCATCTGCCTTCGGCTCAGGTCATGATCCCAGGGTCCTGGGATCGAGCCCCGCATCGGGCTCCCTGCTCGGCGGGGAGCCTGCTTCTCCCTCTCCCTCTGCCTGCCACTCTGTCTACTTGTGCTCTCTCTCTATCTCTCTGTCAAATAAATAAATAAAATCCTTAAAAAAAATAAAATTAAATTAAAAAATAAACTTATTTTTGAATGAAGCCAGTATTTGGGAAAATTCACTGCCAGACAGTGAGCATACAATGTTCTTGTTGGTCTTCATTCTTCCAAAATGTTCATTTGTTTCCTTTAAATCATTGCAGAGGTGATCATGTATATTTTACAATGTGAATAATGATTAGTGAGGGTCAAAACCCTGGGAAAATTGTAGACCTCCAATTTAAAAAGGATCCTCCATTTTAATTTAAAAAAAAATTTTTTTAAGTAGGTCCTGTACTCAACGTGGAGCTAGAACTCAGGACCCCAAGATCAAGAGTTGCATTCTGTACTGATTAAGCAAACCAGGTGCCCCAAGGATCCTCCATTCTTAGATTCATGACCGAAATGCAATGATTATATCACTCTTTTCAAAACTAGCTTTTAAGTTGAAAATAGAGGTATCCTAGGACCCAGCAATTGCACTACTGGGTATTTATCCCAAAGATACAAATGCAGTGATCCAAAAGGGCACATGCACCCCAATGTTTATAGCAGCAATGTCCACAACAGCCAAACTATGGAAAGAGCCCAGATGTCCATCGACAGATGAATGGATTAAGAAGATGTGATATAGATATATACAGTGGAATATTATACAGCTATCAAAAAGGTGAAATCTTGCCATTTGTAACGACATGGATGGAACTAGACAGTATTATGCTAAGCGAAATAAGCCAATCAGAGAAAGACAAGTATCATACGATCTCACTGATATGAGGAATTTGATAAACAAGACAGAGGATCATAGGGGAAGGGAGGGAAAAATGAAATAAGATGAAACCAGAGAGGGAGACAGACCACAAGAGACCCTTAATCTCAGGAAACAAACTGAGGGTTGCTGGAGTGGAGGGAGGTGGGAGGGATGGGGTGGCTGGGTGGTGGACATTGGGGAGGATATGTACTATGGTGAGTGCTGTGAATTGTGTAAGACTGATGAATCACAGACCTGTACCCCTAAAACAAATAATACATTATATGTGAATAAAAAAACTTTTTTAAACCTAGCTTTTAGTAAATGGATTTTTAAAGAATTTTTAGTTCTAAGAAACATGTTGTCCACCAATAACAATTTCATTAAAACCAAATGGCACATGTCCCTTGAAATGTAACAAGACCTATTTCCCAAATTCCACAGGCTGAAGGTACTAGAATGTGTATACTGGGCTCTCAATTTACTAGAGCATTATTTCAGTTTGTTTAAAAGGCTGCACCACGGGCGCCTGGGTGGCTCAGTCAGTTAAGCGACTGCCTTCGGCTCAGGTCATGATCCTGGAGTCCCGGGATCGAGTCCCGCATCGGGCTCCCTGCTCGGCAGGGAGTCTGCTTCTCCCTCTGACCCTCCCCCCTCTCATGTGCTCTCTCTCTCTCTCATTCTGTCTCAAATAAATAAATAAAATCTTTAAAAAAAAAAAAATAAATAAATAAATAAAAAAATAAAAGGCTGCACCACAATAGGGGATGTGAAGAAGAGGGTTAATGTTCAAGCTTTTTTGATTGTGCATATTTTAACAAGATGTGATTTAAAATCCTAAGAAGCACAGATGGTTGATCAAGTGTAAGAATTGTGATGGATGAAAGATCACATATGAGTGCTCAACCCAATTACAAACATCAAATACTATTTGGATTAGCATTCACTATATTGTTGTTTTGGGTGTCTTTTTTGCAACAAGAAGTTAATGGCTGATGACATTGCATTTCAACAATACATCTATCTATTTCGTGAAAGACTCATCCTCTCCAATTTCTTTGCTCCTTTTGGCAGAATTTAATAGTTTACAGAGGGAGAGTTCAGTGCTCAGCGGGGAGCCTGCTTCTCCCCCTCCTCCCTGCTTGTGCTCTTCATTCTGTCTCTCTCAAATGAATAAATAAAATCTTTTTTAAAAGAATAGTATATAGAGGAAGAAAAGTTCAGTAGTATCTCCTCACTCATTCTGGAGGATCTTTCCAGGACCCTTTGTGATATTGTGGTTTCTAATAAGAAATATATTTTTGGTCTTCTTTCCTAAAACTCTTCAAATTTCCTGAGATGAGAACGATAAAGGTGTCTTCTGTTGTGTTAATGCGATGACTTTTGGGAAACAGCTAAGGATGGGTGTTGGTGACCAGGAGAACCAGCCATGTGATTAGAAGGTTGGAACTACCTGGGAGGAGAGAGGGGCTGGAGATTGAATGCTGTCACCAATGGCCAATGATTTAATCAATCACAGCCATGCAAAAAAGCCTCCATAAAAACCCAGAAGGACAGATTTGGAGAGCTTCCAGTTTGGTGGACTGGAGATGCAGAGAGAGTGGCAACTATTTTATACAACTCTTCCATCTGGCTGTTCCTGAGTTATATACTTTTATAATAAACTGATCTAGTAAGTAAAATATTTCTCCTGGTTCTGTAAGCCATTCCAGCAAATTAATCAAATCCAAGGAGGGGGTCACTGGAACCTCCAAACTACAGCCAGCCAGTTGGTCAGAAGCACAAGCAACAACCTGTATTTGTGATTGGCATCAGAAGAAAAGGAGGGTAGAGGAGGCAAGTCTTGTGGGACTGAGCCCTTTAGCCTGTGAGATCTCGGGCCACCTCCAGGGAGATAGTCGGAATTGAGCTGAATTGCAGGACACCTAGCTGATGTCCGAGAATTTCTTGCCACACGGTGGAGTTAAAGTCAGAATCAGCAGTCCTTTCTACATTTCAAGTCTGACAATATGGCAATGAGTCAACTCTTAGAGCCAGCCCTTTGCAGTTGGGTTGCCTGGTACTACCTCTCCTTTCTATACGTTCCACCTGTTTTCTCTGTCTCGCCTCTTACACTCCCTGCCTATCAATAGACCCCACCTGCAGTTTCAAACCTTGAAATCACTAGAAGAACCACCAGGAGTCCCAGACCAAAACTTAGCCTTGGTCCTGCTCAGGATTGACTCTTGTTCTATAGACACTGGGCTTTTTCTCTGCTCCATTGAGCGCCTTATCTTATTTGTTCTTTTGCTTAATTAATTAATTTTTTTTTTAAGTAAGCTCTACTCCCAACCTGGGACTTGAACTTATGACCCCGAGATCAAGAGTTGCATGCTTTACTGACTGAGCCAGCTTGGTGTCCCTACCTTATCTTGTTTTGTGCAGGCCCTGCCCCCAGTAAGACCAGGATCTTCTCTTGTTCCTTCAGGCGCTTCAGGACCTAGGCCTTATATGTCTACACAGGAGAACCTTAGAACTGCATATCTGTCTGTGTATATGTTCGTGAAAAAAAAAAGAATTTACCGTCAAAATTCACCTTGTTTCCCTGTTCCTAGGAGATGCCTTTCAAAAAAGGATATTAATTCTATCTTAACTTCTGAGCAGAATAATGTCTGTGAGTCCCTGGCTCCTCTTTGATATAGTTCAGCATTTTTTAGACATGTATGACACAGACTCAAAACCCAGAGTCAACCAATAAATATAAAATAGTGAAACTCTTAAATAATACGAGTACATATGTGCAAGGTATAGGGATCAAGGAAAGTAATAAGAACATTTGCAAATGGTAAGTGAGTTCTGAACAAATCTATGTAACTGGAGGTAAAGATGTTTGAACATGTGTATCTGTTTGTAAATTGTAAAAACTGTAGACTGTAAATTAGTGTAGGTGGGTGAGCAGTGCACGGTGTATATAACTAAACCTGTGGGTCTAGTTTTCTCTAATTCAATTTATTCCTACAATGACCTGCAATCACATGGCATTAAATAACTATGGAATAAATAAATAAACACAAAAACAAACAAGTTATTCTTTGATGATCCAGGCGTGGAGACTTTGCTTCCCAGTGGCATCTAAAGGTAAACATTAACTACTTCACCTGAAGCAAAATTAGGGGAATCATTTCATTCTCTGCCTTCGTCCAGATCCTTCCCATCCTTTGGACTCACATACCCATCATCTTTTTTCAGCCTTTGGGTTCCTTTGTGTCACCACTATTTCTGAACTTCTAACCCCCTTAGTGCTTGGGACTCTCATCTGGCCACTTTCTTGTGTCCTTGACAAGACTGTAAAATCATGGAGAATGTGACATTTTGTCAACCACGCTTTATGCATTGGAGTCTCTTCAGAAACATGGGTAGGAGGAGGAAGATAAAGAGACAGAGGGAACACATGAAAAGATGTTCAGTATCATTCATTATTAGTGAAATGCTAATCAAAACCACAGTGAGATAGAACTTCACACCAGAATGGCTAAAATAAAAAAGACAGACAATAGTAAGTGTTCGTAGGAATGTGGAGAATTTGGAACCCTCATTCATTGCACTGGTGGGAATGGCAAATGGTACAGCCACTTCAGTAGACAGTCTGATAGTTCCCCCAAACCCAGCTATTCTACTCTTTTTTTTTTTTTTTTGGTGGAGGGGAGGCAGAGAGAGAAAGAGAATCATAAGCAGGCTCCACACCCAGCACAGAGCCCAACACGGGGCTCGATCTCACAACCCTGAGGGCATGACCTGAGCTGAAATCAAGACTCAGACGCTTAAGCAACTGAGCCACCCAGGCGCCCCCCAGCTATTCTACTCTTAAGTATATAACCAAGAGAATGAAAATATATGTTCAAACAAAACCTTGGACACAAATGTTCATAATAGCCTAATGTAGAAATGACATAAGTCACTGAATAATATTTTGTTGTATGGAAATACGACATTATCCAGCCAACTGACGAATGAATAAATAAATTGTGGGATGTTCACAGAATGAAAGATTATTTGGCGATAAAATGGAATGAAGCATTGATATGCACTGGACCATGGATGAATCCTGAAAATACAATGCTAAGTGCAAAAAGCCAGTTGCAGAAGACCACATGTTGTATGATTCTGTTTAGGTGAAATGTCCAGAATAGGCAAATCCAGAGACAGAAAGTGGATTAGTGGCTGCCTCGGGCTGGGGAGGAGGGCAAGGGGAATGAAGAATGACTCCTAATGGAAAGAGGGTTCTATTTGGAGTGTTGAAAATATTCTACAGTTAGATTGTGATGATAGCTGCATGATGTTGCGAAGATGCTAAAAATCATTGAAATGTATACTTTAAATGGGTGAATTTCATGGTATGTGAAATACAAATATCAATAAAACTGTAAAAGAGAGAAGGAAATGCTTCATGTGCTTTAAGGTCAAGTTAGACACTTTCTTGAATGTAAATACTAATATTATGAATAATGCCTCCAGTAGAAATAAGCCTCATAAGAACAACATTTTCTTTTTTTTTTTTTAAGATTTTATTTATTTATTTGAGAGAGAGAGCCCTCCAGTGAGTGGGGAGAGGAGCAGAGTGAGAAGCAGACTCTGCACTGAGCTCAGAGCCTGATGGGGGGCTCGATCTCACAACCCTGAGATCATGACCTGAGCCGAAATCAAGAGTCAGATGCTTCACCAACTGAGCCACCCAGGTGCCCCAAGAGCCACATTTTCTCAAGGCAACAGATTTACTTGTTTGGTCCAATCTGGGAATTAGAATCTTGAATTTGATAGATAGGAGGGAGCCACCCAGTTCAGAAAATTATCCATAACAATATTTATTGTTTTGGTAAGAATGACTAAATTCACACCATGGAATGAAAACTAAATGTAGTTTACAATATAGCTGACTTAAGCATAATTACACACCCCAAACGATAATGATATAGAGTAGGAGGAAATCAACTCAGAGTTAGTAATTTCTGACTTCCCCACTAGGAACTATGAGAGAGGTAAGAAAATGGTTTCTGTGTCGGTCCAGCCAGATTTTTCATCATCCCAGTTCATGCTGGTTCTAGTGGGTGTTTCGTGCATTCCATAACACTTCTGTCTCGATCTGGTCCATCCTCAGATGTCACTTTCATGTTGTAGAGCCTCTATTATTTGCAGATACCTCTCATTTGCTGTTCCAACTTTATCCTCTAGGACTTGATCAGCAGCACGCCTGAAACAATGTGAATCCCCAAAGGACCCATTTATAATGTCTTACTGACACTGAAATGGCTTCGGTTTCTCTATGGGTTCACGCTCTTCCTTCTTATTGGACCCTCCGCAAGGCACAGCACTCTTGCATTCTACCCCATGCTAAAGCCTGTGATATTCCTTTACTTTGGGCAGGAAGGGTAGATTAGCTCAACCTGCCTCAAAATCAGTGCTGGTGATCTTTTTTTTGGATGTCCCTGAAAAGACACTAGCACAGAGGTTGACCCAGGATGATAATTGCTTGGGGTGCCCTGGCACCTGGGATAGAGGGGACGATGAGCTGCCGTATCTTCCTTTTTCTCCTTCCTCCCACCCTGTTCCTCCCTGCTGACATTCTTCCTGGGCTTTTGGATCTCCAGAACCACCATGGACCAGGCTCCCCAGGGGATGAAGTCCTAAGTAGGGAATTCACATCCTGAATTTTGCCACAAGTCTTTGGGACGGGAGCAGAGCACTGGACCCAATTGTATTAGTCAGAAGGAAGGAGAAGGAGAGCAGAGTCAGAGGCCCTAATGGGCCGTAATACCTGACACCACCCAGAGCACAGGCAGAGAGAAGAGTTGGGGTCAGGACAACATACTCCGCTTTGTGACTGCCTAACTGCTTATGGCAAAAATCCCAACGAGCTGAGTGGTCCCACTACACATGCATGTTTTCCATCCCACAGCTGGGCTCTGAATGCTTCTTGACAATCATTTCCCTAATCATGACATGATTTCCTTTCCATTCCTCTCTGCAGCTGTTACAAACCTTCACTTCTCTCAGCTCCCCACCTCCACCCCCACCCTCTTCCCTCCCCACAGTGGAGTTCACCTTCAGGGAAAAAGAGACCTATGGGCTGCAAACTCCACCAGCATCCCTTCCTTCAGCTCCCAAATCCCTTCCTCTGCTCTGTCTTGGGTCACCCTTTCTCCTCCTGGTCTCTTTCAGGAAAGAAGCCTGAACATCACTAGGGCTCAGCCCTCCACCCCTTATAGAATAAATAGGTTATTGCAGAGATGGACATTTGAATCCTGGGATGACCTCTTACCAGCTTTCCAGCATTGAGCAAGGGCAAAACCCTCCGTGCTTCAGTTCCATCATCTACAAAGTGGGCTAATAAGAGTACCTACCTTAGAGGGCAATTGTAAGGATTTAATACATTTTAATTTATCTGGGTAAAGAATTTAAGACAGTGTTAGCACATGAGCCCTCTGTAAGTGTTCACTATTATGATCATTGTGTATTAATATTAACGTGTATTGTATTTTGTATATTAATTGTAGTAATTACTAATGTATGTTAATGTCAATAATAGTTCATTATCATTTGTGAATCTTCAAAACGGCAATGTCACATAGCTGCTGCCCAAATTCTGTTATCTGAGGAGCACCTGCTAACAGTTCCCTAGAATGGCATTCTCTTGCACACCTGCACTGATATCAATGTCTTCTCTGTTCCTCACTCTTCACCACCCAACTTCTTCCAAAGTGATCTGTAGGCCAGGCCCTTCCTCCTACCTTATGATCTGGCCCCACACCCCTCATGCTTCTGTGAAGGATATGTTTCTTGGAGGAACTTCTAAATACAAACTCATGGACCTTGTCTTGACTCTCTTCTACTTGACCACACATACTCAGCTATGTTCATTATTGCCTCCCTAAAACTCCCTTTTACCTTGACCCATGGGGCATTATTCTCTTCCCCACCATTCTAAGCATGCTGCTCCCTCACCAGCTTCATTATTTCAGCTAACCCCAAAGTGCAAGTGCCACTCTATACCTGGTCACCACCCTCATTCTTCTCTGTTCTTTATGGGTCCCGTGGCCTTCCAGACTCGTGTTCTTGGGACAGTCCAGTTGATGTCTATTGCCCCATTTTCAATCACGGAAGTGTCTCATGCTTGGACAACAAATGTCACAACAAATCTATAAGGGATTTCCCCCATCTTTACAGCATCAGCCATCACCTCTAAATATAATTATGCCTGGGGACAATCCACATCAACTCCCCTCCATTCACAGGGGATTGACATTTTTTTCATCTCATGTAAGGAGCTATGCAAATGTGGGGCCCTTGCCCTACTTCCAGCCCAATTGCTGCCCCTCCTTTATCGATACCCTGGACCTGCCACTGAATGCAAATGACTCCCAGTCAATATGCTCACCCCTTACCTCTACTTTCAGCTGCAGACATAGCATTTCCAAGTTCCTGACAGCCAGTGCCCATCAATATTCCCCAGACACCTACAATCCAGCAAGTACAAAACTGAAATTCCTACCATTTCTCTAACTTAATCCTCCCCCAGTTCCTGCACTGGTTAGCAGCCTACGCCAGCAATATCATGGTGCCCACTCTACTTTGCCGCCCCCAAAGGGAGATGGCCACACTCGCAGCCCTGCTAATGAGGTAACAGGGATCATTTGGACTGGAGGATTCCATATAACCCACCACAGTGATCACACCAAGGAGGTGGCTACCAATGCTAAAGGGAATGAACAACACATGGGCTTTCCATGTGACCTTGGACCTGGATGGCCGGTCTTCTTTCAGGAATATGGAATTGGGAAACTGCAAGACTGATACATTTGCCCACATGAGGAAATATCCAAGAGAGTGGCTCAATCAAGAAAGTAAGACAAATTGGCAGAGGATAGATGGATACACAGAAGAATAACTAACAAGTGTGGTGAGCCGTTGAAGAGCACTTGGTGGTAGTATATGGGTATTCAATGTCATATTCTGCATATTTGAAATGGTTTATAATAAAATGCTGGGCGGGGCAGGGAAGAAAGTATCAAAAGGTGTCACTCCTTAAGTAATTAATTTAATAAATACTTCTCAAGGGAGAGATGTGGTCCCTGGGCGGGGCGAGAGACAACAAATTGGAGTCTCTTGCAGCCAGAGTTTGAGGGAGCAAAATGGACACACAAGCAAAGAAGCCTGACTAGGACGGTAGGGGTGGGATAATACAGCAGATGTGCTGAAGAGAATTCGGGCGTTAGGGTCCATAGGGGCGATGAGCCACCGCACCCTGGCCAGCCAGGGTCCAGCTCCGGTCCGCATCCAGGAAGATCCAAAGAAGTTAGCTCTCTTCTGTGAGTGCCAACTTAGGGCACAACATTGTGAACTATTCCCGTCCCACATCTCCTCACCTCCTCTCTCGATGCCACATCCTGCGACCAAGCCCTGTCGTTGGCCTGCAGGCCTTAAATATGGGTTTCCTCTTTCCTTCCCACCATGGTTGTCTCCACTCCCATACCCACTGTTCATTCCCGCCCAGTCTGACCTCTGCCCTTACACCCTACTGGAAGAGTCTTGGCCAACAGCCCCCTTGTTGCCAAACCCGGTAGGTTCTTTTCTTTTCTTTTCTTTTTAAGATTTTATTTATTTGAGAAAGAGAGAACACGAGCAGTGGGGGAAAGGTAAGGGGGGATGGAGAAGCAGACTTCCCACTGAGCAGGGAACCCCATGCAGGGACTCCATCCCAGGACCCTGAGATCATAACCTGAGCCACCCAGGCGCCCCTAAGCCCTGTAGGTTCTTTTCAGCCCTTTTCCTACATGCCTTCTCAGCAGCCTGTGATATTTTCCCTTTAATTCTCATACAGTTAATGTGGAGTGTCACAGGAGTTGCAGGGGTACAATATAATGATTCCACACTTCCATACGTCACCTGGTGCGCATTATAACAAGTGCTCAGAAAAGATGCCTCTTTTTCACAACCTAAGATCATGGGTGTCCTCCCCAGCTCCCTTTCTCCCTTGGCCCCTACGTTCAGTGAGTCCCCAGGTCTACCTCCTTCATATTTCCCCTCCTAGGATCACAACACTAAATGTGGCCAGTGAGGGGCTTCCTGATCTGGCCCCACCTAACTCCTCCCTGACCACACTTCCTGATCTCTCAGCACCATTTTGTGCTCTCTTGCTTTTCTTCCCTCCCTGGATCCCTTGTTCTGGTTAAATTATTTTAGAATTCACCTTCTCCTCCAGAGAGTCCTTACTGGAATCTCAAAGTTGGATTATGTGCCTTCTTTGTGTTCTTATAGCACTGAACCATCCTACTGTCGGGGGGGTTAACACTGTATTGAACTAATCCCTTTGTCTTGTCGGCATCCTCATTATGTATGTATCTATAGCCTAACACCATGCCTGGCATACAGTGGGCACCCAATCTACATTTGATGAATGAATGAATAATGAATGAAAACAAGTAAACAGTACAGGTTATCAGGGAAAACTATTTGCATGGTTGCTAATTAAGGATACTAGAAAAAAATACCAAAAGATAGAATAGATTAAAAATTTGCTTTGGTGGCATCCAAGTGATACTAATTACAGTTATTTATGTGAAATCATACTTTTCATGCCTAATTACCATGAAGTAAAAGCAAGGATTATGTATATCATTAGATGTGTCGGTTGAACTTGGTTGGGTTTTATTTCACTATAATAGTGAATTATGCATATATGCTTAGACTACATAAATTATCGTAGACATAGCGGTTATCTCTTTCCACACTTGTAAAAGTTCCTTTCCTCTCTTCCTCATTCCATAGTAGCTCCAACATCAGGGGCCCCGTGACAATAAGCGCTGGGCAGAGTAATGGGTGATCACATCTGGCCACGTAGCATATAAAACCATGAGTCGATCGCGAGGCTGATACTGTTGATGTGTTATTCATCATTATAATCACTTGACAGCTAAAGAGGGTTTCATGGGCATCATTTTATGGAATCATCTCTTCAACACAGCAAATAATTAAAATTAAAATTCTCAGAGTTTTGGTGATTTGTTCTAATAAATGTCAGTGTCAGGAAAATAGCTCAGGTCAAGACAGGTTTGGACAGAATGGGGCTCAAAGGCAACTACATTAGAAATTACACTTACTAAGTTCATATAAAGCATTTTTCATACACATATCATCAGTGACATTCTGTGATTGTAGCAACAGCATCCCCTTTCTGCAGACAACGCAACTAAGGGTGTGAACGATGACTTTTGAATGTGGGTTCTTTGGCTCAGGAACCCCTGCTTTTTCCCACCTCATTTAGTTTATGCTTAACGGCTCACACTTTATCAGGAAAGTAGGAATAAAGACATCTCCTAGTCAGGAGCTGTTAGGCTAAATGCTTAAGAGAAGGAAGTAGAAAATGTCTCAAACAGCTGCTTTGGGGTTACGGAAGGATCCAATCTGCATAAAGCATAAGAATTTTCAAGTATTACTGAGAGCCTGGCTGAAAAAGATACCTCTTTTACCATGCGGTGGATTAAAGATGGCCAGATAGTTTTGGCCCTCCTCCCGTCGAGACCGGGTATCTATTTCCCTTGCATCTGGCTGGCCTGTGGTCGCACCGGACTCAGGAGCACATAGACAGTGATGCTACTTGACTTCCAAAGGTAGGCAGCTCCAGGAAGCTTGATGTTTGCGCCCGGGTCTCCGGGACCACCAAGCTCCCATGCTGGGGGGCCACATTTTGGCACTCCGGTCCACAGTCCCAACTGAGCCCGGCCTTTCAGCTGTCCCCACTGAGGTACCAGACTCCTGAGTGCAGCGGCCTTGGACCCTCCAGATCAGCCCATCCACCAGCTGATCACTACCGAGCCGCCTCAGTCAACACCACACGGGGCAGAACAATGGTGCAGCTGAGCCCTGCCCAAATTCCTCACCCACAAAAATCACGGGGCATAATAAAAATGGCTACCGTGGGGCGCCTGGGTGGCTCAGTTGGTTAAGCGACTGCCTTCGGCTCAGGTCATGATCCTGGAGTCCCGGGATCGAGTCCCACATCGGGCTCTCTGCTCGGCAGGGAGTCTGCTTCTCCCTCTGGCCCTCCCCCCTCTCATGCTCTCTCTATCTCATTCTCTCTCAAATGAATAAATAAAATCTTAAAAAAAAAAAAAAATGGCTACCGTTTTAAGCCCGTATGTTTTGAGTGCTTTGGTACACAGCAATGGATAGCTAGAACAGACCACAAGTTCATTCTGTCATTTCCTTCTCTTCATGGTGCCAAACAAATAGCCCAGGGCCAGGCTCGTGAACCGTCATAATTAAACAATCTCTCCAGTCTCTGACATGACAGTCCCCTCATCCCCCAGCACACACAAAGATCACGGCATATTTGTATTTCAGACAAATAGCCTTTCAACGGACCCATGCGAAATGCCACCCACAAAATAATTCTTCTTTGAGAGTTACCAAACCCTGATAAAAGGATAATGTCTGGGAGAGCGCAGCCTGAGACGGGGAGGACAGACAGTCTTCTGATAATTTTACCATTCCCATTTTTGACACCCGACAGCTTTTTCACTGTTCAACACGAAGCTGAAAAGGAAACAAGAGACAACATCTGTTTTCTCCACTGTCCTGACACACATTTAATGACACCCAGATCCCCAAGTTCTTGCACACACGTAATTTCTCACGTGATGCGCCTTTACATTCTGATGACGCTAGGACGAAAATGGCACTATTATTCTAGGTCAGTCTTACAGTGACAGTGCCGGCCAGGAACTCAGAGGAGCTAAGAGGGCAGGGGGATCGCTCGAACCCCAGTGGACAAAGCGTCGCCTGCGTGGTGCGATTGGCTGAGCCCGAAGGCCATGGCTGCCGGCAAAGGCCCCCACAGTGTTTCTGAGCCAGCAAATCCTGCTGCTGATGTCAGACCTCGTTCTTCAACAAAAGTGAAATGTGAGAAGGCGACAAATTACATGAGGGTTGGAAGCTGTTTTTCCTTGTTTCGGGAACTGTATTCTTAGATGACTGCCTTTTCCACACTTGTGGATTTCCCTCCGGTCTTTGAAAAATCTACTTTTCTTTACAAGCTTTTATAAAACCTACCAGTTGGCTCCCTGAGTTCTTGGTTATCTCACTGCCCTGTCATGCAAGTCACCGAGCAGGGAAAATGACTCATGGGCTCGAAGAAAACCTAACTCATTGAATCAGAAGTTGGAAAAGAACCTCGGTGAGTCAGTGTGTCCTTCACCGCCTTAGACACCACTACACCTAGCCCGCTCCAGCCAGAAGAGAAGGAATCATTTTTAACAAGCTGGCCAGAGAAGGATTATTTACAACAATAATAAATCCCATTCCTGTACATATCTATATTCCCAAAGCAACAACAAAGGCAAAACTGAAGCCCAAAGTACAAACTAAAGACCAGAGCTGTGCAGAGCCAGGGGCCCGGGGTATCCAGAGCCTTTGTGCAGATTACAAAGTGGCCTCCTAGGGCAAGGGAATTAGGAAAAAGCACCCCTTGGGGCAGAAGTCTGTGTGCCAAGCTGCATGAGCTGAGCAAATGGGTTCAGTCCCTATTCACTCCTGCCCTCCACTCCAACCTTCCCTCCCCAGCGCTTCCGCCCCAGCTTCTGTGAAGAAACCCATCCCAGGACCTGAGAAGACATGAATGAAATCTTTTATGCTTCCCTGCCCCCTCTTCCCAGTAGAATCTCTCTTCCTATTTTTACCCCCGTTGTTTCTTGCTGACACTTGGCAACACTGTCTTTTTTATCTGTCACCCTGTAATAAATCTGTGGGCTGACAGGCAATGTGTCTTCATCCCACCGGATACCTGGCAGGTGCTCAATAACCAATCACTAAAGGAATGAACCACTCTGGGAGAGAATGAACACAGCCTTCCAACACTAACGTCTAATTTTTTCCTTGCTTTAAACTGAAAGGAAGAGCATGACCTCACTTCCCCTGGGGGAAAACAACCAACCAGTATACATTTTGCTCTCCAAAGCAGAATTCCAGGCTGTAAAGGGGAACTCTTGAACACATGGACCATGCGACTATGAGATCTGAATCCCGCGCCAGCACCACGTTCCTTCTACTCTCCTCCTGTTTGGATGCCATTTGGGAGCTGTTTCTCGCATCGAGTAGCCCATGAAGACTAGACCACGGAGGAGAGGGAAGCATCCTTTCTAACCCCCAGTGGTCACAGCTGTGATTCCTCTTGGGGACAACACTGGAATCAGAACACGGCCACCAAAACCACTCGCCCAGGGCAGGCCTTCCCAGTCACCTCCCCACCCAACCTGGTGTCATCAGCATCCTAACTGGCCACAGAGACAGTTTCCAAATGACCCCCTCAGTTTGATATGAGGGGCTACCTGTCAATGGCCAAGCTAGAGGTCAGAAACCGAACGTCCAAGGACCAGTTTATTTGGTTCACGTCATGTCTTTTGATGTTGTTGATTATTGTAGACATTTGGAATCAAGTGTATGATTCCATTTATATGAAGGACCCAGAAGAGGTAAATCCATAGAGATGGAATGCAGATTGATGGCCACCAGGGGCTGGGGTGGGGGGAAATGTGACTACTTAATGAGCACAGAGTTTCCTTTTCAGATGATAAAAATGCTTTGGAACTAGATAGAGGGGGTGATCATACAACACTGGGAATGGACTAAATGCCATTGACTTCTCCACTTTAAAATGGTTTAATTGTATGCTCTGTCAACTTCACCTCAATTTTCTTAAACAAATGCGAAACAAACTTTGGAGGCTTCTATCAGATCCCTGGCTTCTCCTGAGAAACTGGAAGATCTGGCAGGTGCGGGCTTTCACCCATGTGGTGACAGTCGGCTGGTGCAGAGCCTCAGCAGCTGGGTGAGGGCCGGGCAACTGCCCTCCACGTTGCCCTCCACCCAAGTCCTCATTTGAGTTTGTGACCCCTGCACCCACCCACAAGGGTAGGCCCTCATGAGCTGCTGTCTTCAGAGGAGTGTGAGGTAAGATCATGGAGCAAGGTCTGAGGATGCACAAGGGTGAGACAAATATGAAGAGACCAGGAGAAGAAGCAAGGCCCAGTGTGTTCCTGGTCACTCTGCCTTGAGGAGCCCCCCTTCACTTCCGGCTCTCACCATCATCTTCCCCTGCTTTCGTTTCCTTCTCCACTCTCATGATGACCTGATTCCCTGCATATATTAGTTTCCTAGGGCTGTCCTAACAAAGTCTACAAACCGCGTGTCTTACACAGCAGAAATGTATTCTCTCACATTCCAGAGGCCAGAAGTTCTAAATCAAGGTGTCAATGGGGCCACACTCCCTCCTAAGGCTCCAGGGGACACTGCTTCCTCCCTCCTCCAGCCTCTGGTGGATCCAGCTATTCCTTGACTTGCAGCTGGATCACCTCTGTGTAAGCCTTACCTTGCTCCATCTGTCTCTATGTCTCGAACCTCCCTCTCCTCACTCTTATAAAGACATCAGTCATTGGATTCAGGGCTCATCCTAAATCCAGGAAGGTCTCATCTTGAGATCTGTAACTTATTTATATCTGCAAAGACCTTCTTTCCAAATAAGATCACACTCACAGGTATCAGGAGGCAGGACTTGGACATAATATGAGGGGGGCACACTTCAACCCGTTAGACTCTGTATCTGTTTCCTGCATGACTCGTGTCATATAAGTGTCATGAGTAGGGACACTCTGCCCAACTGTTTGGATCCCCAGGGCCTAGCACAATGCCTGGCACATGGCTGCTCAATAAATACTTATAGAATGAAGGCAGGAGGTGGCTCGTGCATAGGAGATGTTCAGCTCTGGCCAAGTCAGCCAAGAAGCGGTTCAATAGGAAGGCAGGACAAAAACAATGCAATAGATGAAAGTCAGGCCCAAGCATCAGGTGGACCGAGAGATGAAGGTCACTGGCTACATGGGGGGCACCTGGGCAACATGAGGGTGCTCCAGCTTGACTAAGAGGTTTGCCGTTGGGACCAGGAAGCCTGTGCTGATGGAGATCCCCAACACGCCGGCTCAGGGGCCTGGACCCCTGGTCTGCAGTGTTGGATTGCGCAGGAGGGGCTGGACAAACTTCAGGAAGGTTAAGCCTGCCTTCTACCCCTACAGGAGTGCTACTGTGTTTGCAGTAACTCCGTCCAGGGTGTTTAACTCCCTAGGGGAGTGATACTCAACATGTGGGTACCAACCACCTGCTTCAGAATCACCTGGGGACTGTGAGCTAAAACTGCACATTCTTGGGCCTCAGCCCAGAACTTGGGAATCCTAATCCCAGGAAAGGGGCCTAGGTGATTGCTGAGAACACTGAAGGTCAAGAACCAAGGTAATGGCGACCCCTGGGATTTTCCGCCCCCTTGGGTATGGTGAACATCCCACACTATTGGCCATTGGTTACCGTCACTGTCCTCAGTTCAGGCAGTTGCCCCTTAATGGGTTGGCCTGCCCCAATCTCTTGCCCCCCTCCATTCTCTTTTCTGTACTGTCACCAGAGTGAAAACATGGTAGAGAGGTCACTACTGTTGGCACTAAGCCCTCAAATGGTTCCTCTATTATGTGAGGAATAGACACTGCTGGCTGCCTGCCCGGCAGCCGGTCCTCCCTTGTTTCCTTCTAATAAAACTCTGATTTCACGGAAGCATTGAGGGAAAATGTGCTCATGGAGAGTGGGCCCTATCCCGGCCACTGGCAACCAAGTGTGACCAGTCCCCAGTCGGTCACCATAACACCATTGCCATTTGCTGGTGACTGGCTCAGAGGTAGACAAGTGACCCAGTTATTTCCAGTCAGACATGGGGGGCACCTGCTGGGGGCTTCTGGGAATGATTCTCAACCCTGATAAAAAGACAAACAGGCCACCTAGGCTCAGTCAGGTTAGCATCCGACTTCATCTCAACTCAGGTCTTGATCTCAGAGTCATGAGTTCAAGCCCCGCGTTGGGCTCCACGTGGAGCCTACTTAAAAAAAAAGAAAGAAAGAAAGAAAGACAGGCAATAAAGGAAACGCTGCCCATTTGCCTTATGGTAGCAGGTGTTTTGGCTCCTGGCATCTCATCCCTCAGCCCATGTTGGTTTCAGCCCCAGCCACGTGGCACTTCTTAGCTATAGTTGTTTGAACACCTCCTCTTCACTCTGTTGGGGAGGGAGGGATGACTGCCCCCAGGTTACGGGGATGTCTGAACACATGACACCTGGCCCTGGACAGATGAGACGGGCAGCAGTCTATTAGCCACATACACTCATGCCCCAGGGAAGAAGGCACACAGGGGCTGCACTCAGGAACGGAGTGAGCGAGCAGGCTGTAGGAGGCAGGCTTGTGGTATCGAGATGGTGAGGTGTCCCCTGCTTCCCACCGGAGAGTATGAGCTTGTTTGAATAATTCTGTGGTCTGGTAGGAACCCAAAGCCAGTACTCAGGGATGAGCAGGAGCAGAGGCTGGTCCTGTGATAAGGAAGTGGTTGGGCTAGGGGAACTCACACATGGAAGCAGAGTTGGTGGAGGGAGACTTGCCCTCTCAGTTCCCGATGTTGAGACAGCACATAATACTGAGCCTTAATCTTGGGGCTTCCACCAAGCTGGTGGGCATTGAGCAAGCTCACACTCACATGGAGCTGATGGCATCCCACACACTGAGCTTCCTAACATTTGTGCCTTTGAGTCTTCTTCTATGTGGCTTCTCCCAGCCACTGCAGAACAGGAGCAGTGGATGAAGACTCCAGGAGCCTTGTCTTCCAGTAGACAGTCCTGACCGTACTCTGTGTACCTTGCATAGATCCCACAGAACATAGCCCCACATGCCCACAGCAGCAGCTCGATGACACACCTTAATATTGGCTTTTCTTCCTTCCCTGTCTCATGTCCCCAGTCCCTCACTTCTGCTTCCTAGATCAGCTCCCAAATAAATATCAGGCTCCGCCTTTCAGGGAACCCAAAATAAGACACCTCCCTGTACCTGGACACAATTTTATAAAGTTTTTATGAGGTTTTATGTCTTGTACTTTGAGAGGACAAAGCTTAAGAGAAGACAAACAGGCTGAGGATGTCAAAGTAGGAACGTGGGAAGACCTGGGGGTCCTTGGTGACATCCCCAAGATGCCCCAAGATGCTCCTTCCCTTCATTCTTGTTGGAAGGAGAAGATAGGCCCCCATTCCATTGTTTAGACCACGTTCATTGGAGCACCCTAAGTGAGCCCCAAGATGTTCCAGAACATCCATGTCCATAACAGGCAAAAGAAGTGTTTTAATTTCAGACCAGCGAAGCCAGGAGTCTCAGATAAAAGGGCAGCTGGAAGTGTCAGCTGTCACAGACGCATCGTGCTGGAATCCTGCCAGAGGACACAGAAATCTTAACGTGCCATCATCTGCCAAAGCCATTCCTCAAGTCACAATATGTGGAGAGTGTAACTGTTTGTCATACCTTTGGCCATTCTCATTCCATCTTGTCTTCAGCTGTTATTTGAATTTCACTGGCATAACTCTAGCCACATAATTGTGGAGGAAATTCCTTGTCAGAGTTGCACAAGAACAATGAGAGCCACTGATGACTGAGTTTCTCATGAAAACAGCCCCTGGAAAGCAACCACGTTCAAGCATCTCAGCTCTGTCAGCCACTGCCATGCCTTTGACATGTGGGGGGTGTGCATGAATCTGTAAAACATTAAATAAGACTGGGGTTCTGGAAACACAGTTCCCTGGTGCGCTCTGTGCTCAGCAATAATGTGAGTGATTAGAGATCTATTTTTACTCTTTGGAAGATACTAATTAGCATTTAGTTTGATTTACCCCAATTAGGCAAATAGTTGTTTAATGAGAAATCTTCACAAGTTAGATGGTTCACGTTACCCTCCCAGGGGAATTAAACCGGCCCCACAAAACCTGGTGGGGGGGGGGGTAAGAAGGAGTGTCTCCTATGTATGTATAGGGATTTACCAGCATGAACTATTAACGTATCATGTCAGATTTTAGCGTGTTCTCTCTTGTGCTCCCAAGAACGCCTACAAAAATCCTAGGGACTCCTTAGTTCTCGCTGAATTGTCTTGATTTTCTGTCCCACAATGCTCACTGAACTTCGACCCTAAGTTGGACCGGGGTTGGTACCATGGCCAATAAGGCCCAACCTGTCTTCTGCCTTCAGCATTGGAGCTGTGGGCAAGACATAGCCTCTTTATACTGGATACCCTCAGATGAAAAATGGGGATGGTAACATTTGGCTTCAGGGCCTTTAACCTGTGCTGTCACATAAGGTCCCAAACTTGGAAAGGCCCTGAGTTTGGTTTAATGCTCTGCTGTTGCCATCTTGAAATTCTTTCATGTTTTTGTTGAGATTTTACTTTTTTTTTTAAGTAATTTCTGCAGCCAACCTGGGGCTCAAATTCACAACCCCCAAATCAAGAGTCACATGTTCTACTAACTGAACTAACCAGGTTCCCTGCCATCTTGAAATTCCTAAACTTTTTAAACAAGGGGGTCCCACGTTTTCATTTTTCACTTGGCCCCATAAATTGCATAGCCTATCTTGGGGACAGGAAAAAATACACCGCAGAGCTTTAAAAGGATTAAAGAAAGGAATATATTTAAAGTACACAACACAAAGCTTCACATAAAATAAGTTCTCAAAAATGGTGTAACCATCCCAACTGGGTAGTTAAATGCAAAATGAATGTACTTTCTCAAGGCATCCTGTGCATCTAAACTAAGACCATTAGTTACATTCTGATTAACATTCTTTAATGAATGCTATGAGTACATCTCCGACCTCAACATTGAATCTTAATTTTCCAATAGTTGACATAGCCTATTTCACTTCCTCCCTATCGCTTGTCAAAAGTTCACCCTCTCCACAGCTCCCGTTGATGTGAGAGATGTGTACATCCATAACATCCCTCAGCCATACTGATAGAGCTGACCAAATATTTAATTACCTGTTTCAGTTCAGTCAACTTTCTTCCCTGACCTGACCACTTTTAATTCTTCCCAAATGTTTGTGGAGGTAAACTGTATGCAAAGGACAGTAATGAATTAGAAGTGAAGGCATTGATTTATTTATATAAGTTCTCATGTTCACAGACTTCGCTATGTGTCCACAATTCCTCATCCAACAATTCTTAAATCTAAAAAGCCTTAAAAAACTGGAAATAAATTTATGGCAAAAAATATCTGGTGGCAAAATCAAACCTGAAACTGATATGGGGCCATTTGTAGTCTGTTTATGACGATACTTTGGGTATTACATAACATACCACATATTAGACGAACTATCTTTCTAAAATTAAAGAAAAAAAATATGAATTCTAGAACACATCTGACCCAAAAAATACTCATGAAAGAAATTGAGGAAGACACAAAGAAATGGAAAAACGTTCCATGCTCATGGATTGGTAGAACACATCTGACCCCATGTTGTTGGATAAGACACCACGGCACTATATCAGGCTTACACTATCCCTTTTGGAGCTTGCTCCTCGAATGTACTTAATGCCCCTGAACTGTACACTTAAACACATTAAGGACAGGCACTGGAACTTGAAGAAATATTTATACACCAATATTCACTGTGGCATTATTCACAATAGCCAAAAGGTGGAAGCAAACCCAGTATCCATCAGGGGATGAATGGATACACAAAACCTGGTATATCTATACAATGAAACACTATTCAGCCTTAAAAAAAAAAGAAAGAAAGAAAATTCTAACACATGCTACAACATAGGTAAATCTTAAAGACATTATGTTAAATGAAGCCAGTCACCAAAGGACTTTGGCTTGGAATACTATAAGATTCCACTTACATAGGGACCTATAATAACCAAAGTCATACAAATAGAAAGTAGAGGGGTGGATGCCAGGGCTTGAGGGAGGGGGGGAATGGGGATTTTTGTTTAATGGATGCAGAGCTTCATTTTGGGAAGATGAAAAAGTGCTGGAGACAGATCGATGGTGGGTGACGATATTTGCACAACTTGTGAATGTACTTAATGCCCCTGAACTGTACACTTAAAAATGGTTTAGGGTGGCACAGTCGTTTGAGCACCCGACTCGGTTTCAGCTCAGGTCGTGATCTCAAGGTCATGGGATCAGGCCCCACGTGGGGCTACAAGATCAGCAGGGAGTCTGCTTGTCCCTCTCCCTCTGCTCCTCCCCCTGCTCACATGCTCTCTCTCTAAAATAAATAAATAAAATCTTTTTAAAAAAATGGTTTAAATGGTAAATGTTGTATGTGTATTTTACCACATTAAAAGAAAAAAAAAGGCAGGCCCTAGAAGAGTCGAGGCTCAGAGCGTGGGTGCTGAGCTCCCCTGTCCACCTGCTCTACTTCCTGTGTCCCAGGCCACCGCGTGCCTGACCATCACTCTCCGCCGCCAGCGACGGCCCCCATGGAAGACCTCCAGCCAGAGGCTTCAGTTGACCCCCTTCCTGGCTCAGCTTCCATCTGGCTTCAGTTCCTGGAGTCTCAGCCTGGCTAGCTGGCAGCAGACCCACATTGCCAAGGCACCAGCACAAATGCCTGTGTCCTGGCCCTGCAGGCATCTGAGACCAGGACAGCTGGAATGACCAACAGGCCAGCGTCCAGTGTGCGGTCCCCTCCCTCACACCGTTCACAGCATTAACATGAAGGAATGAGGAACTAGATTCTCATCTAGTTGATCTGAATCCCCTGTGCATTCCATTCCTATTGAGGTTGCAACAATTTAGCATACATCTGGTGGCTCAAAACAACACAGGTATGTTATCTTACAGCGCTGGCGGTCAGAAGCCTGAAATGAGTCTCACTGGAATAGAATCACTATGCGGGTAGGGCTGCAGTCCTTCTGGAGGCTCTGGGCAAGAATCTGTCTCCTCGCCTCTTTTTGCTTCCAGGAGCCACTGGTATTGCTTGGCTTGTAACCGCTCCCTCCATCTTCAAAGCACATCACTCTGTTCCTTGTCACATGGCCCTCTCTCTCCACTCTGACCCCCCCCCCATGTCTGTCCTCTTGGAAGAACCCTTGTCCTTTTTTTTTTTTTAATGTTTTTATTTATTTATTCATTTATGTAATCTCTACAGCCAATGTGGGGTCAAACTCACAACCCCAAGATCGGGAGTCCCACATTCTTCCAACGGAGCCAGCCAAGGCCCCAGGACCCTTGTCCTTATGATTACATCAAGCCCACCCAGATAATATGGGATAATTTTCCCGTCACCAGACTCCTAATCACATCTGCAAAGTCTCCTTTGCTCTGTAAGGTAATATTTTCACAGGTTCCAGGGAGTTCACCCATCCCATGACATCTTGGTGGAGGAGGGCATTTATTCAACCTACCACACACTATTGGCAGGCTAGAGGCTCACACACAAAACTTGAGGTTGGAGCAAGGTACCAAAACAACTCTTGCTGTTAGTTGTGGATCTAGAAGTTAAGTACAGATTCAGGTCTCAGAGAGAAACAGAGATTCGAGTTGGTGAGTGGCCCAGATGCATCATCCACATGATGGTCCTTAGGTGGACATCAGGCCCTAGAGGCAGAGACAAGGGACAGGTTTTCTGTTTCTGGCAATATGGCCACAACATAATCTAAACACCCCCTCACTACCAAGAACTGAGAAGTGCTGAACAAAACATGATAAATAACTTGTAATTTATTTGAGATTTTATTTATTTATATATTAATTTATTTATTTGAGAGAGAGAGAGAGCATGAGCAGGGGAGGGGGGAGCAGAGGGGGAAGGAGAGGGAGGGAGAAAGAATCTCAAGCAGACTCTCCGCTGAGTGTGGAGACCTACGTGGCGCTCCAGCTCACAACCCTGAGATCAGGACAGGAGCTGAAACCAAGACTCAGACACTCAGAGGACTGAGTCCCCCAGGCACCCCAATAAATAACTTTTTAAATTCATAGCCACCTCCTAAGCAAGTAAGGGATAGCCTCAAGGGCAATAACAAAAATGAAACTGATAATCAACATAGTAAACATGAGGCGATGCAGGGGTTGCTCCATGGAGGTGAGAAAGGTGGCAAGTTTGGATAACTAAGGAATTCTTGGGGGGTTTTTTTCTTTTCTTTTTTTTTTTAAGATTTTATTTTTTTAAGTAATCTCGACACCCAATGTGGGACTCAAACTCACAACCCCAAGATCCAGAGCCATCTGCTCCACCAACTAAGCCAGCCAGGTGCCTCAGGAATTCATGTTTGAATGGCCATACTGGGACAGGAGAGGCCTCAGGTCTATCCCAGGTGGAGATCTAGAACTGAGGCCTCCGGGGTGGTCTAAGAAAAAACTCTGCCTCTTGGCCCAGGATGATGACCAATACACAGTGTCTTGGCCTGGACTTGAGAGGGGTCATGAGGAAGATGTGGCCTTCGCTCTGAGTGAGATGGGAAGGGTCTGGAGTAGAGGAGAGACATGGTCTGATCTATGCGCTAACAGAAATGCTCAGCTGCTGTGTTGGGACTAGACTGGAAGAAACAAGTGGAAGCAGGGAGCCCAGGAGGAGGACTACGCAGTGATCAGGGAAGACATGTTGGTGTGCTAGGCCGGAGGTGGCAGCCAGAGAAGTGGGGGCAGATGGTTGGAGTCTAAATATGTATGAAGATAGAATGGATGATATCTGCTGATGGATTAGATACAGAGAAGGAGAGAGAATCAAGAATGAATGTGAGATCTCAACAATTTTGAGATTTGAGGCAAATTTTTACATTTGGGTGTCCCAATGGAGTTAGTGAGCAGGCAGGAGGACAGGTAAGTCAGGAGCAGAGGGGAGATATGGAGGCTGGAAATAGAAATTTGGCAGTTGTTAATACATAGATGGTACTGGGAGCCACAGGACAGGCCAGATCACCAGAGGACGGAGAGTAGATAAGAAAGAGGTCCAAGGATCACACTCCAACATTAAGAGTTCAGAGAAAAGGAGGGACCAGCAGAGGAGACAAAGAAGAATCTGCCAGAGAGGAAAATGCATGTGCTGTAAATCTAGTGAAGAACTGCTTTGAGAAGAGAGAGTGATCAGCCAGATCAAGCACTGCTGGTAGTTCAAGTCAGATGACAACTGAGAATCAGCCCTGAGATTTAGTAACACGGAGGCCATTGGTGATCTTGACAAGAGCAGTTTTGGTAGACTGGCCAAATGAGAGCCTGGCTGGAAAGGGTTTAAAGAGAATGGGAAAGTGTCCATCAAAAGATGACTGGATTAAAAAATGTAGTCTATGGGGTGCCTGGCTAGCTCAGTCAGTAGAGCATCTGACGCTTGATCTCGGGGTCATGAGTTTGAGGCCCAGGTTGGGTGTAGAGATTCCTTAAAAACACACACACACACACACACACACACACACACCGGTCGGGGTGCCTGGGTGGCTCAGGTTAAGTTCCAACTCTTGATCTCAGCTCAGGTCATGATCTCAGGGTCATGAGATCAGCTCCGTGTTGGGCTCCATGCTGGGCGTGGAGCCTCCTTGAAATTCTTTCTCTCCCTTTCCCTCTGCCCACCCCCCACACTCTCTCTCTCCAAAACAGATATATACAATGTAATATTATTCAGCCATAAAAAGGAATGAAGTACTGATACATGCTGCAATGTAGGTGAGTCTTGAAAACATTGTAGCAGGTGAAAGAAGCCAGTCACAAAGGACCACGTATCGTATGATGCCAATTATAAGAAATATCCAAGCATATTAGTGGTTACCAGAGACTGGGGGTGCCTGGGAGGAGAGGGGAATGGGAAAGAAATGCTTGATGGGTCCCAGGTTTCCGTTTGGAGGGAAGACAAAAGTCCTGAAATCAGAGAGCGGGGATGGTAGCACAACACTGTGAATGTACTTAACACCATTGAATGGTATACTTTAAAATGCTTACATGGTGAATTTTATGTTGTGTGTATTTTATCACACACAAAAAAATGTTTAAGTGAATGGGAAGAGAGAAATTAGAGAGGTAAACACAGCAGTTGTCCTGTAAACAGGAGAGAAATAGAGCAGGAGCACTGAGCAAGGTCATGAATAGGAGCGCACTGATAGGAATGAACAAGGAAAGACAAAATCGATGATTCAGGGGAGGGAGGAAGGATTGCTGGAGAATGACCCTGAGCAGAGGAGAGAGATAAGCTCAGTCCAGCCACCATAAGAGGGGGAAGGGACAGCGTGTGAGCATAGATTCAGCCTGTCGCTGGGCAGATGCTCAGTGAGGACCTGCGAAGTCTCTCTCTGAGACACGGGGAGCAAGGTCATCCGCCTAGACTGACGATCGCAGAGGAGGTTTGAAATAGTCGTGTAGGAGAGGGGTGGGACTGGCCCAGAGGACACAGTACAACTGCTTGACTGCAGTGAGCGATACTGAACTGATCGTTCATTTCTAATGAGACCTGGTGAGCATCTTGCCCACTCTGCTTCCAACTTTGTGAGGACAGGCTCAGAGCAGGTAGCAAGTGGGTTTAACCAGGGTTCTGGTTTAACCAACAGAGATGGTGAATTTTATGTCAACTTAGCTGCACTCCACTGCCTAGATACTTGGTTAATTATTTGGTCATGTTATTCTAGATGTTTTTGTGAGAGTGTTTTTGGATGAAATTTACATTTAAATCGGCAGACACTGGTAAGGTGGGTTACCCTCCATAAGGTAAGTGGGCCTCATCTAATCAGTTGAAGGCCTTATAGCACAAAGACTGACCTTTTCCGACCAGAAAGAATTCTCCAACAAATGGCATTTGTACTTGAACTGAAACATGAGCCAGGCCACCCTGCAGATTTTGGACTTGTCAGCCTCCATAATCATGTGAACCGATGCCTTAAAATAAATCTCTATATGTATGCACATCCTGGTGGTTCTGTTTCTCTGGAAAACCTTGACGGAGGGTGGACTTTCAGCCAGATAAGGACGAAGGTGAGGCCCCCAGAGGGATAAGGTAAACTACTCGTGGTATGTTCAGTGGATTGTGGCCCTCATGGTCTTGAAGGATTTTAGAGTGGGGCATTAGAGCGAATTACGAAATGGATTCCAAACACCTTCAAATCAACATTATGCAAGATAAATATTAAAATAGCTCTGTTTCCATGTTTCTCCAGAATTGCAAGATTGAAGATCCGAAGGCAGGGTGAAATCTGCTACACTTCTGATCTGGAACCCAGGCAGGAAGCAGCCTGAGAACACGCAGGTAGGAGATGGGAGGAGAACAGGCTGCATAAAGAAGGGTCAGAGGGAAGGTCTGGAGAGAAGATGGCCTGACAGAGCCACCACACCCTACCCAGCATGATGGAGCTCCAGGGACATTCCCATAGCTCTGGAGTGGCCAAGTAGTAACTGAGAATTCCATCTGGGGCCTGTTCGGGGTCATCTGGACTGGTGCAAGGAATGCAGAAGGCAGGAGCCAGAAGGCCATGGCTGGGTGCCCAGGCAGCAGGGGGAGGGCGCCAAGCTCCCAGGAGCAATCAGTGTGCCCAGAAAGTAAGACAAGGCCCCACCGAGGGACCAAGCAGGAAGTCATACCTCTCCTCCTCAGGAGAACAAGCTGCCCGCCATGGGTGCCCTGATGTTCCAGAAGCTTCTCGCTGCCCCCAGGGACTTCTCTAGGAGGAGGAAGGTGAGAGGAGAAGTCATGTAGGAGGAAAAGGCCTGATAGGAACTGTGAACTTTGAGGTGATAGAGAAATTCACCCAAAAGAGACTTTTGCTTTTAACCAGAAAATAGAGAATTACTCTGAGTGGCGAAGTGACTCTTCTGAGTGGAAATGGAGGAAGATTGTTATGGAGATTGTTCCCACTGAACGGAAAAGGCTGCGTCTAACGAATTCCAGAAGCCTGGTTACCCTTCTGCATATCTGAATGGTGACTCTGAATTCCGATCCTACTCAGTGTCAAAGGGCTGATGCTACTTAAAATAGCTCTATATGCTGAGGTCACAGGAGAGATTCAAAATAATCTTTGAATGGGCTTTAGGGCATCTAATCTAGTGGTTCTCAATCGGGGGCAGTTTTAACACCCAGGAGACATTTGGTGGTCACAAGGGCGAGATGCTCCTTAGGGCATCCAGGGGGTAGAAGCCAGGGTACTGCTCAGCAGCGCACAACGCACGGACAGCACCTCACAACAAAGAACTACGTGGCCCAAATGTCAGCAGTGTCGAGGTTGAGAAACCCTGGTCAAATCCAAAATCCTCTTCAGTCACGCATGTCCTCAGAAAAAGTCTCTCCTGCCTCAGCCAGTTTCAGCTGAAGAATTCCTGAGGTCATTCGCCCAGTGACTAAGCGACAGAGGCAGGGTTGGTTCCGAGCTCCGCCTGACTCCAGTCTGTGCTTTTGAAACCTGTCTGTCCCGTGGCAAGGTCAGTCAAAACAGGGACATTCTAGTTGTGGTCCTCAGAATACCCAGACAGTGGGAAGTGAGGAGCTCTGCTGAAAGGCCCCTTTCCCCCAGATCTCTCTACCTGGTCCACCCTGCAATGATGCTGGCTGCCCCTCGCTGAGAGTCCACCCCTTTGTGCTGAGGCTCCCTCTTCCCAGGGGCCTCCCATGAAAGTGCGGGGACCCCATATAGTCTGAAGAAATTACAATATAGCCTAAAGATGGTACTGCCTGTTCACTTGGACAAGATACTTGACCCCCTTGCACCTCAACACCCTCATCTGTAAAATGGGAATAATAATTGCATCTACCTCGGGGATTGTGGTGCAGGTGATAGGAATGACTATATGGAAAGCCTGACGCATAGCGCGTACAATTTTGTGGTGTGTGTTAACTGTGTGCTCACGCGTTCGGAGGGGAAATCTGTATGGGCCCTTTAAAAAGCCTGGCAGGAACCCAGGTTTAAAAAAAATGTAGCAACAACAAAAGTGCAGCTTCTGCAGTTTCTTTTCAAGCAAGACAAACTGTTCAAAACTGAACGAGCATTAATAAGTTGAAGTGCTGAAAGCGGTGAGTGACTGACTATTCATTTGGTTGCCAAGGAAACCCTCCAGGTTGGAAAAAAAAAGATTGTCGTGGGGGTCGACACAGACACAGACTCTGGAAGTGGCCCACAGAACTCTGTCCTCCCTCCGTCACAGGGGTAAAAGCGAGCAAGACGCTCACGGGGCATTTCAGAGCTAAGCCATGTGGTTGTGAGAAAGCCTCCTGGGTCAGCAGAAAGCCTGCCTCTCTCGGCTAGAGCTTGGCAGATCTCCTTAGGATGGAGAAGAGAGGTTAGCCATGGCCAGGGGAAGCAGCATCGTGTGTTCTCGGGTCCAGAGGACGCTGAAGGCAACAGCCCACAGAGGTTGTCTGCAGGCCATTTGGACCCCCGAGGGTAAAGTATGAGAAAGGTAACTATTTCTCCAGGAAAAAAAGGGGGAAAAAAGGCATGGGGGGAGCAGAGGTAAGAAAGTGCCTAGATGTTGATGTTTCTGAAAAATTACTTCCCTATTGTATTCCGTATTTGTTACAGACCTTTCTTATGCTCGTGAAATACACATGAAATTGACCAGGTTAAAGTGCATGGTTCAGTGGCATGATTGCTTTGCTACTGTTGTGGGCCATCACACTAACTCCAGAGCATGTTCATCACTCAAACAGAAGCCCTGTTAGCAGTCACTCCACATCTTCCCCTCCTCCCAGCTACCATGAATTGTTTTTCTGTTGCTGTGGCTTGGCCTATTCTGGATGTTTCATATGCAGGGGATCACACAATATGTGACCTAATGTGCCTGGCTTCTTTCTGAGGATGTCTTTCAAGTTCGCTCTTACTGTAACATCTATCAGCCCTATTCCTTTTCACGGCCGAATAATATTCCACTGTATGGCTATGCCTCATTTTGCTTTTCCATCCATTTGTTAATGGGCATTTGGGTTGTTTCCATTTTTTGGCTATTGTGAAATAATGCTGCTGTGAAACTTTTCTACATGTTTTTGTTCGAACACTTGTTTTCACTTCTTTTGGGTAGCTATCTAGGAATGGAATCGCTGGGTTATAGGTTAATTCTATGTTTAATTCATCAAGAAATGGCCAAACTGTTTTCCATAGCAGCTGTGCTGTGTTTTCATTGTTACAGATTTTTGCCAAATGAGTTAGGAAGCAATGTTTTTGAAAGGGTAACACCTGGGGCTGGCCAGGGAGCATAGCTGTTAGCCCCTGTGAAAGCAATCTGCTCATACGGGGAGCAGTGCCGCTTCGAAGAAAGAGGATAGAACTTGAAGCCAACGTGTGTGGGTTCAATTTTCAGGTCTGACAACTAGTTGTTGGCCACTTGGTTAACCTCCCAAATCTCAGTTTCTTCATCTATAAATGCGGGACATCTGTTTCCTAGGGTTCTGGTGAAGGCTACAGGGTTATAGTAAAACATCTGGCCTCTGGTAGGCTCCCTGGAAGTTCTAAATATTGTCATTATAATGTAAAATGTTATTATCATGTATTAAGAGCCATAAAAGTCATGTTGTTTAACTAGAAAATTCTGCCCTTGAAAATCTATGCCAAGGAAATCAAGTCCCGCATTTCTAATTTTAAAGAAACTCTCAAAACATATGCCCTGTTAAGAATGCGTTATTAGTACTGTTCTTAAATAAGAAGGAATGAAGAAAACCATTTTCTTCAGCACTGCCCTGTGTTCTGGCTTAAGTTCTTGACCTACTCACTCCTTCATTAATTAGGCATTTATTGAGCCTCTACTATGTACTACGCACCAAGCTGAGCACTGAGAACATAGCACTGAACAAGAGAGACAAAGTTCCTGCCCTCATGAAGCTTATATTCTAATAGGAAAGAAAGAAATTAAACAAGTAATAATAATAGCAAACACTTGCTGAGCACATGCTTTGTATCAAGCCTATTCAAAGCCAGGGTTGGCAAAGTACAGTCTGTGAGCCAAATCTGGCCCATCCTCTGTTTTTGTAAATGAAGTTTTTTTTGTTTTGTTTTGTTTTGTTTTTAAAGATTTTTATTTATTTATTTGAGAGAGAGAGAGAGAGAATGAAAGACAAAGCATGAGAGGGAAGAGGGCAGAGGGAGAAGCAGACCCCCCGCCGAGCAGGGAGCCCGATGCGGGACTCGATCCCGGGACTCCAGGATCATGACCTGAGCCGAAGGCAGTCGCTTAACCGACTGAGCCACCAGGCGCCCTGTAAATGAAGTTTTATTTGAATACGGCCATACCCCCTCATTTACGGATTATTGTCCATGGCTGCTTTCACACTACAACAGAAAAGTTGAGTAATTGAGACAGAGACCATGCAACCTAAAACATTTACTTTCTGGCCCTTTCTAGGAAAATATACCAAGCCCTATTCTAAGCACAACAAATCTTAGATGTAAGTGCAGCGCTATTATTGTGCCCATTTTGCAGATGAGGAAACCGAGGCACGGAGAGACAAAGTAACTTGTTCAAAATCACGCGTACAGGAAATGAAGAACCGAGATGTACAGTACAGTCTGCTATCAAACGCATGCTTTACGATCTATGCTATATTGCTACCCTATCAAATACTGGGTGATTTAATCACGAATGTAAAAAGTGCTGTGAAGAAGTAGAGTGTATAGTGCTTCACTAAAGGGTAAAGCCGAGGCTAGGATCTGAAGAAGAGGTTGGCTGGTAGAATTGGGTCTTTTTCCAGCTCTAAGGAACAGTGAATGCGGGAAGGCTTTGAGATGAGAAAAAGCTGGCTCATTTAAGGCACAGAAAAAAAGCCAATGTGGGGGCGCCTGGGTGGCTCAGTCGGTTAAGCGTCTGCCTTCACTCAGGTCATGATCCCAGGGCCCTGGGATCGAGCACCACGTCAGGCTCCCTGCCCAGCAGGAAGTCTGCTTCTCCCTCTCCCTCTGTCCCTCCCCCTGTTCATGCTCACATGCACGTGCTCACTCTCTCAAATAAATAAATAAAATCTTAAAAAGAAAAAAAAGCAAGCCAGTATGGCCAGAGCAGAAGGAAGAGGGAGTGGTGCCTGATGGATCTGATGAGAGAGACAGATTAGGCAGAGCTGAGTAAAATACTTTAAAGATTTTCAACTTTATACTAAGAACAATAATGAGCCATTGAAGGGTCTTAAGCAAGAACATGATGATATTAGATTTGCCTTTTTTCAAAGATGACTCTGGATACAGTGTGAAGATGAGGCTGGAAGACAGGGACTAAAAGTGGAAGGAGAGACCCAGTAGAGGGTCTTCCTCAGAGGCTGTTGTCAAGGTGCAGAGGAGAGAGAGCAGTGGTTTGAGCTGGGCTAGGAGAGTGGAGAAGGAGAGAAGCAGACAGATTCAGATGTTTGGAGTGGCAGGGGCAGAATGAGGAAGAGTTAGTAACTGATGAGCTATGGTGGAGAGAAAGAGAAAGGGTTCAGGGCAGGGTACGTGGCTTTAGCCCTTAGGGTATATTGTTTATAGGGTGCTTCTCTGGAGATTGAATTGTAGCAAGAGAATCTGCTCTAGCTAGTTTGGAAAGGGAGAGGATTATGATGGGGTATTAGCTGCCTAAGAATCTTTGGAAGGAAGAATGGATCAAGTTCTAGGCTGAGTTGCAAGGAACAACCCCTCTGGGGAAGGCAGCAAGGAAGGCCCAGAAGGAAATTGCCTGAACAAGATGGCAATGCCCTATCCTGCCTCTTCCCTCACACAACCAGCCTGGGAAGCAAAGTCCCTGCTGATGCATCTGATTGGTCAACCCTCAGTCAAGTGTCTGGCCCTAGCCACAGAGGAGGCTGGGAAATATTGGGTTTCATTTTTATGTTTGAGTTCTATGTGGGGGGAAATCAAAATGTGAAGAAAGGGTTCTAAGATTCTGGGCTGGTATGAAGCAGCTGGTGGGGTGTGAGGGTTTGGTCACTAAGACGGAAAACACCATAAGAAGAATTGGTTTAGAGGGAAACCAGAGGGTTCAATTTTGGACTCAGTGGAAGTGAGGTACCTGTGATCCCCAGGTGGCAGCTGGAGGGATTGTGTTTCATCCTTATGGCAAATTGTAAAATCCATCTTGTGGTCCACTTGTCCGATTGTCACACTGCAAGAAAGTGGGGAAAACAGGTCATGAGTCCAGGACAGTTTGGCTCCCATAGCTATGGGTTTTTTCTACCTCACAAACACTGTCTTCCAACTTTATCATTGTCCTTCTAATCTCTGCCAATCTTTGGTTAATACCATTAATACTTTTTATTCTATTTTGTATTACTCCCGAGGCTAGTAAACACCATGAGTTAACCCAATGGCCTCATTCATGCTCTAGGAAAATTCTATCAATCCCAGCAGGCTTTTCTTTAGAAATGTCATGTTGATTCTACAGTTCATATAAAAATGCAAAGAACTTATAATTTAGCCAAAACCTTTTTGAAAAAGAACAAACTTGAAGCACTTACATTACCTAGATTTCAATACTACTATAAAGCTACAGTAACCAACAGTGTAGGTATTGGCAAAGGATAATCAGAAGATGAATGGAAAAGAGGAGAGTCCAGAGACAGACTGACATCTGTATGAGCAATTAATATTTAACAAAGATGCCAAGGTAATTCAATGGGGAAAGGATAGTCTTTCTCCATAAATGCTGCTTGAACAACCAGATATCCATAAAGAAGAAAATGAACCTCCAGCCTTACCTTACATGTGACACAGGAACGAAAGGAGATGGGTCACAAACCTAAAGTAAAAGCTCAAACTATAAAATGTCTTTTAAAAAGGAGAAAAAAAATGTTTGTGACTTTGGCATAGACAGAAAGTTCTTAGGACACAGAAAAGCACAAATCATAGAAGAAAATATTGATACAATAGACTTCATCAAAATTCAAAGCTTTTGTTCTTTCAAAGATACTGGGGGTTTTTTTGTTTGTTCATTTTTTTTGAAGATCTTATTTTTAAGTAATCCTCACACCCAACATGGGACTCAAACTCACAACCCCAAGATCAAGAGTCATATGCTTTACCAACTGAGCCAGCCCAGTGCCCCTGAAAGATACTGTTAAGACGATGAAAAGGCAAACTGCAGACCAGGGGAAACAATGGACTTGTCTTAAGAACACAAAAATTTTTACAACTCGATCAGAAGTCAAACAAGCCAATTTTTTTAAATGGGCAAAAAAGATCACAACTGCCTTCCCTAAAGAGATATACAAATGGCCAAATATGCACATGAAAAGATTCTCAACATCATTAGTCATGGGGAAAATGCAAATTAAAGGCACAATGAGTTAACACCAGACACCCACTAGAAGGGCTAAAATTAAAAAGACTGGCAATACCATGTTGGCAAGGAAATGGAGCAACTGGGGGTGTAAAATTGTGCTTTGGAAAACAGTTTGGCAGTTTCTCAAAAAATTAAACATACACTTAACATGTGACCCAGAAATTCTGCTTCTAGATTCTTACCGAAGAAAAATGAAAACATACATACTCAAAAGATTTGTATATGAACGTTCAGAGGGGTTTTTTTCAGAGAAATTGTGTTACATTCCAAATACTCAGCAATATAAAGGAATGGGACATTGACACAGCGTGGATGAGGCTAGAGGATGTTATTACTAGTTGTCTCAGTCATTTTTTTTTTTCATGGCACGTAATCCAAAGGAAATACCTAACAGTGGCGCCTGGGTGGCTCAGTCAGCTGAACATCCAACTCTTGACTTCAGCTCAGGTCATGATCTCAGAGTCGTGGGATCAAGTCCTGTGACAGGCTCCACGCTCAGTGGGGAGTCTGCTTGAGATTCTCTCTCTCCCTCTCCCCTGCCCATCCCCATAAAATAAATAAATAAATTTTTTTAAAAAAAGGAAGTAATACCTAACAGATCTGTTTATTAAGTAGCTGGTTCCAGACAATTTCACAGTGGAAGTCCTCAAGATGTCCAACAGAAGTCTTCATGCTTCCCTCAAATTTTTAAAATGTTCATGGTCTCTGTGAGTTTGTCTCAGGGTGTCCCAGTGTAGTTCAGCACAGTATGGGAACGAGGAAAAATGATGGTTGCCTAAAGCTGGCAGAGAGGAGAATTAAGGCACTTTGTGGGATGAAGGAACTCCCCTACATTTTGATTGCATTGGTGTGCTAGTGCCTGGGTATACATTGGTCACAGCTCAAGGGCGTGTATTCCTAAAAGGGAGGCGTGTTATTGCATGGAAGTTATATCTCAACAAAGTTGACTTAAAAATAAAGGCCAAAGGGGCGCCTGGGTGGCTCAGTTGGTTAAGCATCTCACTCTTGATTTCAGCTCAGGTCATGATCTCAGGGTCATGGGACTGAGCCCCACATCAGACTCTGTGCTAGGCATGAGACCTGCTTAAGATTCTCTCTCTCTCCCTCTTCCTCTGCCCCTTCCCGGCTCAATCTCTCTCTCTCAAAAACAAAAACAAACAAACAAAAAAGCACAGATAAAAGCAAAAGATATCTATTTTGCATATGAAAATACATGTCGTGTGCACAGACATATACACCCACATGTACACGTACTCATTCTGCCTGTCCATAGAATCATAAAACTACATTTAGTTATTTTGTTATTGACCCCACTAATTGACTCTTAGACTCAGTCTTCACCTCCCTTCTTCCCCTGCCACTCCTCCACTCTTGCCAATCAAAGATACTTTCATCATTTCATATGTCCAGGAACATTGTGAGTCTAGAGTAAAGAGCATGGAGGAAGCCGTAAGTGAGCATTTGTAGACATGAACCACCCTTATAAACTGAGGATGTGGTATCAAGGCACACAATATCTTTGACACAGTAGATGCTTATTGAATATTCATTGACTTGAATTTATTGAATTTTTTGAGACTTGTTTTCTGAGATATCTTCTCATTATTCCTAAATAATAATTTGAAAACACCTCCAAATGGCTATCATTTATTGAGCATCTGCTCTTCTGATAGACACAGTGCTTAATGCTTTTTGGCTTTTATTCATGAAATCCCCCCAACTCTGTGAAATAGATATTATTAGCTTCATTATACGGACCTGGCAACAGAGGCTCAAAGAGGTTAAGTAAATTGATCTGTGTGAAAATCTGAGATTACTAAGTGGGGAGACTGGGACCTATATTCCCAGCTGTCTACCCAAGCAGCTCAGCATCTTTATTATGCCACTCTTGACTATGCCTCTGAGCTGATTACTGTAAAAGACTAGAACCTCATACTGGGAATCTGACCCTCATCATATTCAAGACCAGAGTATAAGGTGTGCTGTCCCTCTATTCCCTCTTGATGGGTGACGGGTGATAGAGAACACTACTTAAATGTCTCTTGGATTTCACCATTACAAAGTATGGTCCTCTCCTGAAGGATTTTCAGGGAAAGAAAAATCTAGAACCTTATATTCTTCTGATGGACAATATTAGACATTCTAATGCACTCTCTTGTATTATTATGGGATCTTTAGCAGAATTCCAATTACACTAAGAATATTTAAATAACAATGACACCTAGCATTTTTAGATTTTATTACCATTTATGATGTGTCCATCCCCGGGTGGTCTTCCCAACCACCATATGATATCACCATCAATTGGACATTGTTGTTGACTCTCCATAATCTATTCCACCCCAGGTGATTTGTCTGAGTTCATCAGAGTAACCCCATTCCTCAGGCCAGTGAGTGACTCAGGAATGGACATGTGACCCAACGTAGCCAATCAGATGTGAAGAAACATCTTAAGCATGATCCAAGAAAAGCCATGGAAAGAAAGGATCTCTTGTTGCTCCACTGGATGTTACCATGACTGGATGGGACATCTGGAAGTGCCACAGCCTTCCTATTCCAATACCAGCCTGAGAATGATGATGACACAGGATGCCAGAGCTGAGAAACAGAGAGAACCTGGCCTTGGTAATTCGGAGTCAACTCCCCCTAGAGCCATTTTGCCTCCAGCTTTCCTCGTATGTAGGATGCCAGATGTCCTTATTGCTTAAACCATCTTGATTCCTGTTTCTACCACTTGCAGCAGTAAGGATCCCGATACTTTAGCCCCAACGGAAACTCCAAGAGGTTAAGCAGTTTGCTCTACATCACATTGTTAGCGTGATCAAAATTGGAACTGGAATCCCAATCTCCTATCAACCAGGTCATCTTTCACTCAGCTGCTGTTAATTGGCAGAAATGATCTTACCCATTTTGATGAATATCAGCGGACTTCTCAAAATATCATTTTTGTTGTAAAAAGATGAAACCCTTAGCTAATTTAAAGAGAAAATCCAGGAAAATAAATGTCTGTTGAATAATGTGATGCATAACGTAGATGCTTGCTTTGATATTATTTTATGATAGCAATTAACTTATAACTGAAAATATTTGGTTTCATTTAATACGTGAAATAGCACCATCTCCTTTAGATATATACTAAAGACAAACGTGTTGTTGTTTTTTAAGTAACATTTGTGAGAAAAACCTGCTGGGAAAGATTCTTTCTCACGGTAATTCTTAAACCCTACAAAAATAAAATATGATAATCATTTTTTTTCTACACTACCAATATGTAAGTTGACTTTTTTTCTTATTTTCTTCAAGTTTTATGCTTTACCCTTTAGCAAATGTTTACAACAAATTTTCATCTGGCTAAAACTTTTTTTTTCATCTTTGGAACATTTCCTATAGCCCATAGTTTAATCTTACCTTGGGATCTAAAGCTGGAAGGGGCTCAGACATCTGCTAATTTATCTTCCTTCCCTGCAGCAGGTAGGCCTTGGCCTTGGATGAAGTGAGTGCGTGCTGCTTTCCCCAGAAGAGAAATTAGCACTAGCACCATCAGTATCAAAATGCCTCCTCACTGGGGGACTCTTCTCAGGTCTAACATAAAGCTTACATTGTACACTTCAGACTTGTTTCCCCTTAAAAAAAATGAATTATTTAAGAGAGAGGGCGGTGCGGGGAGGGACAGAGAGCATCTTCAAGCAGACTCCCCACTGAGCACAGAGCCCAACATGGGGCTTGGTCCCACCATGCATGAGATCATGATCCAATCCAAAACCAAGAGTTATCAGGTACCTGGCTGGCTCAGTTGGTCAAGCATCTGCCTTCGGCTCAGGTCATAATCCCAGAGTCCTGGGATCAAGCCCCACATCAGGCTCCCTACTTAGTGGGGAGTCTGCTTCTCCCTCTGCCCCTCAACCCACTCATGCTCTCTCTCTCTTTCACACACACAGATAAATAAATAAAATCTTAAAAAAAAACACAAACAACCAAGAGTCAGTCACCTAACCAACTGAGTCACCCAGGCACTTCTGCCCCCTCTTTTTTTGTACTTCCACAGTTGTCTAGAGCCTCTCTCATCCTGGATTAAATTGCAAGTACTTTGCCCAGATGCCCCTTGATGCCTCTTCACTGTCTTTGCTCAGGCGTCTTCCATCTCTCGTGCTGCCCACTGGCCACCCAGGGCTATCTGCCGACTCCTATGACAACCTTGGCATCCAGGGCCATGGCCGAAGCCTCCTCTGATATGAGTCTCTTTATAATTAGACTACATGTCCTAGTCTGCTGGTTCAGTGCTGGTGTAGGCCCGTTGTCCGGCACAATTTCCCTCTCACTCAACAGTGTCTTGGTTTGCTTAAGAAGTTTTATGATCCTCTTATTTATAGAATATGAAGCATCAGGGTGATTTCCCTGAACCTCCCAGCTTACAGGGCCCCACACAGCAAACAGAAGAGATCAGACATAGTGACTCAGCATAGAGTGCTCTAGAACCGTGCTGTCCAATATGGTAGCCAATAGCCACGTGCTATTGAGCACTTGATATGGGGCTAGTCCTAACTGAGTTCTGCTGAATGTGTAAAATACACTCCAGATTTTGAAGGCTTAGTACAAAAAAAGAATGTAAAATATCTCATTAATAATTTTTATATAGAAATTATATTTGGGGTATGTCAGGTTAAATAAAACATATTTATTAAAATTAAGTAAAGTATCATTAGAATTAAAATATATTATTTAAATTACTTTGCTTTTTTAATGTGGCTACTAGAAAATCTAAAATTACACATGTCGGCGGGGGGCACCTGGGTGGCTCAGTCGGTTAAGCATCTCACTCTTGATTTCAGCTCAGGTCATGATCTCAGGGTCATGAGATCAAGCCCCGCGTTGGGCCTTGAGCTCAATGGAGAGCCCGCTTGGGATTCTCTCTCTCCCTCTCCCTCTGCCCCTCCTCCTGCTCATGCTCTAAATAAATAAATAAATAAATAAATAAATAAATAAATAAAGTCTTTAAAAATAAAATAAAAAACACATGTGGCTTGCACTTTGTTTCTGTTGGGCAGTGCTGCTCTATACCCAATGACTCACCCCCAGCAGTGGTTCTCCTCGACTTTCTTTTTCCTTTCCTACATTAACATCGTGCTGCCAAGGGGTGGATAATAACAGTTTTAGGTATTACTCCTCCCAGATGGTACTTGCCTGGTGACCAGGTCCACTGATAGTACACAACCCTTACTAAAGTTGTTACAGGGTGGAAAATGCACTGTTCTCCAGTGAGGAGATTGGAATTCTAGACCCAGCACTACATCAGTGTGAGCTTAGCTGAGACACCAACCTCAAAGGACCTCAGATTTCCCTTCTGAGAAAAATGAAGACTTGGAGCCAGACGACCACTGAAGCCCCTTCAAGGCTCTTCAAAGCCTGAGCCAGTGAACGAACACTATGGCAATTTCAGGGATACATGTAGGGTTGGTGGAGGACTGTGATTTAGGAGGAGCCCTTGGGTTGCCTCTCAGATCATACTATGAGCATGCCTCCCTGCCCCAATCAAAGTGGCCCTTATACCCAGAATATCCACAAATTATACCCCTTGCCACAATGGCCAAGTCAGAAACCAGTATTTGGATAAAAGAAGTTTTACATACTTTTACATACTGGTGATAATGCAGGCTAAACAAAAATACAGAGGATTAGAGGATTGAAACTCAGAGATAATGAATCCATTATAGGTCACTGAGAGAAGTGAAGATTATTTTTGAGAAACAATAATCCTCCCCTTTCCCAACAACATTTTTCTGGAAAGTGTATATGAAGAATGTTGTAAGATAGATGGAACTTTCCCATAACAGCAATATTGTAGTTGGGAGTTTCATTTCTGACCAATGACCACATTATAATAACCATAGATACTAGGGTAATAACAATGTGTAGGGTCAATCCTCCCAGGAGGCATTACATTTTAAAAGAAAATTTGTAGGGGCCCCTGGGTGGCTCAGTCAGTTGAGCGTCTGCCTTCGCCTCAGGTCATGATCCTGGGGTCCTGGGATCGAGTCCCGTGTTGGCTCCCTGCTCATCGGGGAGCCTGCTTCTCCCTCCCCAACCACCCCCCACCCCGCTGGTGCTCTCTCTCTCGCTGCCTCTCTCTCTCAAATAAATAAATAAAATAAATAAATAAATAAATAAAATAATAAAATCTTAAAAAAAAAAAGAAAATTTTAGGGGTGCCTGGGTGGCACGGTTGGTTGAGCGTCTGCCTGATTCAGGTCATGATCTCAGGACACTGGGATCGAGCCCTGCATCAGGCTCCCTGCTCAGTGGGGAGCCTGCTTCTCCCACTCCTCCCTGCTCTAGCTCTCTCTCACTATCTCCATCTCTCTCAAATAAATAAATAAAATCAATTTAAAGATATTTTTTAAAAAAAGAAACTTTGTAAACACAAATGGATTTCTAGTCTGTGGAACCTGGCAGCTAGGTTGGCTGAGGACAGACCCTTCTGAACAGAGGTGTTTTCCAAGGCGCTCATCCCTTCAGGGCTGCTGCCAGACCCCAAGAAGGCAGGTGAATTGACACCAGAAAGCCAGTGTTGTGCTTCTAAGAGGCCCACTTGGTTTAGCAGATCAGCAGACTCTTTGAGGGACGTGGAACAAAGTTTTGAAGAAGCAGGATGGATGTGAGGTCATCATCCAGGCTCTCTGGGTAAGAGGATGGCGTCCACATGAACCAATTGTTGAGTAGCCAGGAGGCACCTGGGGATATAGGACAGAAAAAGGAAGGGAGATTCCTAGGCACCAGAGGCCAGAACAGGGCTAACAGACGAGTGAGGGACCGACCAGGGCCATGAGGAAGACAGACGACCTCACTGGAGGGTCATTAGAATGCCAAAAGCATAGACAAACGAAACTCACTTCCCGCGTGGCCAAGGGCCAGCTCCATGGCTTCTGTTGGTGTGCATTTCCTTTCATTCAGGCTATCGGTGACCTCAGAAGAATGTGAAAAATATGTGCAGCCTTTAGGGAGTTGTTTCTCCTGTGCTCTACCTAAAGGGTTGACCTAGTGGGACGCAGAAGCCAGGCAGTACCCCCACTACTGTGACACCTGACTAACCCTGATCAAGGGAGAGGATGCAGAACAGGAGATACGGACATTCTGAAAATCATGGACACCCGACCAGAGGCCAAGTCAAAGAAGGAGAAGGAAACAAAGGGGGTAATAGAAAGTACAACATGGCACAAGTGAAGGACGCCTGGATGACTCAGTCGGTTAAGCATCCAACTCTTGGTTTCCGATCTCAGGGTCGTGAGATCGAACCCTGCTCTCAGAGGGGAGTCTGCTTGACATTCTCTCTCTCCCTCTCCCCCTGCCTCTCCACCTGCGCTCTCTCATTCTCAAATAAATAAATAAATCCTTTTTTTTAAATGGCAGGAGTGAGAAGGAAGGGGAAAAGAAAAAGAGAAAGGGGGAGAGGGTTGGGAAACAGAACAAAGGAGACAGGAAGGGAAGAGAAGTTCAGAGAGACAGACTCCGCAGGTCCTGGGACAAGGATTGGAAGAAAGTGGTCCCAGTCGCGGCTTATTACTGGTTGCACTTTCCTGACAAGTTATCACTGGGAGCCATTGGAATCTTACCTATTTCTCAGAGCTCATCAACTGCTTTCATACTTGAGAATGGACAGCCAGTCTCCAACCAGCGGCCATTCTTTGGTCTACACCGATGTGCCCACAGCAATGCAATCCACTGATTTGGATCACTTCAGAGAAGGAATGAAATCTTAAAGCCCCCTTCGCAGAAACGTAAGGCTACCAGGTGTTCCGTATGGACCAGGATGCAGAACCTACACTGAGGACTCTTACGTCAGTGTACCCCCACGCCGCCCGTGGACTAGACATTTTGAGATGAGTAAACGGAGCTGCCACGTAATACCGTGAATGGTAGAGCTGAGCTGACATTCGTTCTTGCTGCTGTCTGACTTCAAACACCAGGCTTGTGGCTCCACATCGCACTGTCTTCTTCTTGAGAGCCAGGCCCTATGGTAGCAGCTGCAGTTTGGGGTATGCAGGAAAGGGTGGAGTCTTTATGAGAGTTTTGGGTTAATGATCAAAGCCAGGCCTGACCTACCTCTATTTAGCCCTTACGAATAGGCCATTGTCTGACTCTCAATCCAATTCCTTCATTGGTGGTAATGGCATTACATCTTCCTTGAGGTCACAGCATTTCTGCCCTTCGACTTTTCTAGAAATCTGAGAATGGCGTAGAGATTTGAATGAGGGGTCTCCCCAGAGGCATTTCCCATGCCTCTGAAAAAGTTGCCATATTTCACCAAGTATTGGCTCTTGGCATCTGAGCCAAATCAAGTGGTAAATAAAAATGTAACCCCAGGGGCACCTGGGTGGCTCAGTTGATTAAGCATCCGACTCTTGATTTCAATTCAGGTCATGATCTCAGGGTCATGAGATCCAGCCCTGCATCAGGCTCTGCACTGGGTGTGGAGCCTGCTTAAGACTCTCTCTCCCTCTCCCTTCACCACCACCCCCAACCCCCGCTCACTCGCACACCCATGCTCACTCTCTCTTTCTCAAAAAAATGTAACCCCAGGACAGCCCCCATTGCTATCAGGCACTCGAATTCTGATTCCAGCCTGGTGGGGGCTTAAGTTCGTCAGGTCACCTACAACGGGACAGCCTGGTACAGCTCATCCCCTTGAACCCCCCAAAATCAACATGAGGTTTCACTGCCTAGACTTCCAGAGGCCATGGATGTCTCTGTACCCTATGTCACCATCATCTCCTTCAAGCCCCCTGAACCCAGCATGCCCCCTTCTCAGGACACTATTCCTCTCTGAAGGAGAAAGCCCTTCCATCCAGTCTCTTTGTGTGTCTCGCAAACCCTGGGAGGCTTCATTAGTGCCAGCTCCTGCTGGCTGTGCAGAGGGAAGGCATGGGCCTGGTCGCTGGGTTACCTAGGATGGGGAGCCCCAATAGTGCCACTCTGTCTCTCCTTTTCATCTGCCTCGGCTCTCCCCCGGGCTCCTTCTATAACCACACCTTTGACCCCACTTCCTGTGATATAATGACCATTCTCCAGCTCTGCTCAAGCATATGTGCTTTTCTCTTGACATGCTTTCCAACAACAAAGGGTCCCCAGGTTAACTGACAAAGCTTTTTAGTGTTCCCAAATTCTCAGCGGATATTCACCTTTGGGATTCAAGGGTGAGAAATAAGAATTCTCAGAAATTCCAAAAATCAGAAGCTATTATACACTTTTTCATAACATTTGTTGACGTAAAAAAACAGTGAAACATAAGCTTATTTCCTTTCTTGATACAATGAAAATATTGTCAATTTTACATAGAACTGAAACCTACAGAAAATATTCAAACACTGGGAAACACCAGCAAATGCTATAGGACGGTGTTTGAATCGCATGATATTTGGACCTCCCAGCAAGGTTGGCAGCACTGCGCTCACTTCCCAGAATTGCTGTTTAAGGGTGTATTTTGTTTCCAAACTTACTATTTCTTGTAACCCTGCGCATAGCATTTGTATAAAGCCCATGGTGCATTTGAACTTCTTAGCATTTCTTTTACTTGCAGGAATGACTTGTCACTGGCAGGAGACTGGGCCACGAACACACACACAACAGCTATTTGTGAAGACTGACTGAGTAGATCGTGACTGCTTCTCTCCTAAGTTCTCTTGTCTTTCCAGAAGTGTCGACCTGACCCTGTGAGCCCTTTGCCATTGCTCCGTGCTCCTGCTTTCGACCGGACTTCAGCGGACTCCTAACCAGCAATGTCTCCAGGTGGATTGTTAAGCTTTAATTCTCACATAAGAATGATCAGTTTTCCCCATTTCTTGTCTGATTTTATCCTCAGGATTTGGGATTTGGAAAAACATAGGAACGTTCCAAGAAATGCTGGGAAGGAATTCCTGAATGAAAACCACTTCTTCCTCAGCCATCGAGAAGGAATGGCGCCACAGAGGCCCACAGTTTCTAACAGCCAAGTCCCTCAGCTGATAGTCGAGGAAGTGATTTGAGCCCTCCCACTACATGAAAAGCCATGAATTTTTATTTATTTTTGAGAGGGTGTCTCCAAGCATCTGTTCGCTTTTTAACTTGTTTATGTAGTTCATTGACTGTCTACTCTGTGTCAGGCCCAGCTGAGCAGGGAGCCCATTGTGGGGCTTGATCCCAGGACCCCGAGTTCACAACCTGAGCCCAAGTCAGACCTACTGAGCCACCCAGGAGCCCCCAACAATGTTTTTTAAATCCATTTTAGGAGGGTACACATAGTACTATACCATTTATTTAATTTTAAACACTAGGTAAAACTACATATTTATATGTGAGTCTGTTGTATGTAAAGTACAAAAGCATGAACTGTGACAACACACATCAGATTTACAAAAGTAGTGACAAGGACGTGGGACCATCCAGGAGTTGTATGGAGGAACAAAGGAAAAGCTCAACGTTATCTGTAATGACCTCTTATTTTAAAAAAATACAAAGTAAAGGGGCACCTGGGTGGCTCAGTGGGTTAGGCGTCCCACTCTTGATTTCTGCTCAGGTCATGATCTCGGGGTCATGAGATCTAGCCGAGTCAGGCTCTATGCTCAGCCCAGAGTCTGCTTGTCCCTCTCCCTCTGCCCCTCCCCCCACTGCGCACTCAAGCCTCGCTCTCTCAAATAAATAAATTAAATCTTTTTAAAAAAAGGTAAAATCAACAATGTTAGCATTTATTAATTCTGGATTGTACATATGTTGATTGTGTTTTTAATCTGTGTTTTTCTGAATGTTTTTAACTCTTCAAAAAGTGTTAAAGAATAAGAGAAAAATCCAATCTGCCCTCTGACATATTGCCTGGCTGGTACCTTAGAAAAAGCAGTAACACTCCCACAAAAAAAGAAATGATAACTATGGAACATGATTCCCACAGTGGTAATTATATTGTAATATGTAAGTATACCAAATTAATGCATTGTGCACCTTAAACTTATATAATGTTATATGTCAATTTTCTCATTTTTTAAAAAATGGAATAAAATTCAACATAAATTGAAAAAAAAAAGAAAGAAAAGCAGTAACATGGACCTCTGGCCCTCAGAATCCCTAAGAGACCCTCCTCGTACCTGCCAACAATCACACACACACACACATACAACTATGCACACACCCCACCTACTAAAGAGATAGGGCTTTGGATCTTTCAGTCGCTTGGTGAGCCCAGGTAATTATAGTCTGAACGTAAGACCTCAGAGATCCATGAGGCCTCCCTGCATAGTGTTTACAAAGGCCGGACTGCCCGCGTTTGTGAAGCACCATCCTCGGGGAGGCTGAGACACATCTTGGGTATTGCTGCTGGCAAATAACAAGGTCAGATCTCAGACCTCCAGCAGCGGGGCGCCTTTGACCTTCCCAGAGCCAGGCTAGCATAAGCTTCTCTTAGAATTAATTTCACTAATGCCCTTAATTTGGCACTTTGAATTAAACATTATGCCAGAAACAAGATGTAAACTTTAGAGGTATTCTCTTTGGCCTCAAGGAACTCACTTTCTAGCAAGTGATATACACACACACCAAATCCTAACATAGTACAACCAATATTAGCTTTGGTGGAAGTGCTTAGATACCGAATGCATCAGGATAAGCCAGGATGTCTGCGGTAACAACTATGTTCTTCAATCTCCACAGCTTGCCCCAGTAAAGGTTTATTTCTCATTCACAAGAAGCCCGAGGCAGGCCAGGCAGCTCCTCTGCCCAGGAAAACGGTATAGTGCGCTATATTCGTTTCCCAAGGCGACCTTAACAAAGCGTCACAAACCGAGAGGCTCAAAACCACAGAGATGATTGTCTCACCATCTGGAGGCCAGAAGTCTGAAGCCCAGGTGTCGTCAGGGCCATGCACCTTCCTTGGCCTCTAGGGAAGGATCCTTCCTTGCCTCTTCCAGCTTCTGGTAGCCTCGAGTATTCCTGGGTTCGAGGCAACATAATCCCAGTCCCAATGTCTGCCTCCACCTTCACTTGGCTTTCTTCCCTCTCTGTCCGAATTTCCCTCTTCTTATAAGCGCATCAGTCATATGGGATTAGGGCCCACCCTAATGACCTCATCCTCCATAACTCGATGATACAATTCAACCCACAACACACACATAGCTACAAGGTCATGGCAGGACAGAGAGCTGGAGGGTACCACGGGAAGCAGTCAAGGGCTTGGTCTACAGGGGGCTAAGTTACTTATGTACATCTCCCACTGACCCAAACCTGGTCACATGGTCCCAGCCTGACCACAAGGGAGGCTGGGAAATGTGGAGGAGCGCGTGGCTATTTGGTGAGCATTGGTACATCTGTGACCTCCCCTGTTCGTTCAGAACAGTCTTTATTCCTCAGCCAGTGGGAAGCCACAAGCTGGGGAGGGCAGGGCCGGGGGGGGGGAGGTCGTGAAGAGGGGTATAGACAAAAGCAATTCATGTCACTAGACGATCAGTGGAGATGCTGTAGAAATCCAGAGTGCAGAGGATGAAGACCCGCAACAAACTGTAGTGGAAAGGAGAGAGGAGGAAACGGGTTTGATGAAATTTTCCAAGGTAGAATCAGACCACCAGCCAGAGGGGAAGAAAAGGGACTCATTTTTCTGACTTGCAATTGCTTCCCATCGTGACATTAAAAGAATACATTTTGCTTGGGGGAAATTCTTGTGAAGACTTTGCAAAGTTGCACAAAGCAAAATCTCCAAAACCAGATCATTTTGTCAAAACGGTCTCTATTGCGGATACCACCCGAGCTAATGAAGTCTTCGCGTGTAATGAAGCCTAGGAAGGAGGTGAAGGTGCAAACCTGAACCAGAAACGTCTCGTTCGGGACTAATCCCCCTTTTGCGAAGGGATCACAGAGAAAGGATTGTATTTTGGCAAAATACGCTGCAGGCTTCCTGCTCCCATTCCGCTGCCAGCTCTGCAAGAGAGCGCCAGAAGCCGGGCACTGCTCCTGGAAGAAGCGAGAGAGAAGCTCCAGGGCTGACAAAACTTCACAGCAGAGCCTTGCTGGAGGTGGCGGCTTCCCCCGATGCTGCACGAGTTCTGTGCTCGGGCCAAGCACTTGCTCCGGCCCCGCCAGACACACAGCTCCCCGGCAGGCAGGAGCCCCCCTCGCAGGCACCTCTGCACATCCCCTCCGGGGAACTTGGACACTTACCTGCTTCTCATTCAGCTACCCACTCCGAAAGAAGCAACCTCTTACTTATCCCTGAAAGGATTTCTGGTTTTTTTGCCTTCCAAAAATCATTTTTTTTAATTTAATTTTATTATGTTATGTTAGTCACCATACAATTTTTATGTATGTGGGTTTTATCTATCAACATTAGAAAATTAAATGGAGAAAATGTTATTTTTAATTATGAATGTATTTTAAGTAAAAATAAGACCATTGCATATTAATATAAATGACATATGATTTACACAAATAAGTTTATGAAGACTAACTCCACTTTCCAAAGCAAACCATGTTTAGTGAAAAGGGTGGCATTGTTTCCCATTTTTGCAAATCTCTTTTTAAAAAAGAGAGAGAGAGAGCAGGAGCCGAGGGTGGAGAAAAGGGAGAAGGAGAAGCAGACTGAGTCCCCCACTGATCAGGGAGCCCTACGCGGAGCTCGATCCCAAGACCCTAATATGACCTGAGCCGAAGTCAGACACTTAACCAACTGAGCCACCCAGGCGCCCCCATTTTTGCAAATCTCTTAAGTGCCTGACTTAATAGAAGACAACTGAATTCTCACACCTTCATTCAATCTGTTGTGATACAGTATGTTGATAAGCTGGCCTCATACAGACATACAGCTGGAAAATGGACTGTTTAATAGGAATTTCAGATCATTGTAGGTATTCTTTTTTTTTTAAGATTTTATTTATTTATTTATTTAGAGAGAGAGATTGAGCAGGAGAAGGGGCAAAAGGAGAGGAAGAGAGAGAATCTCAAGCAGACTCCATGCGAGTACCGAGCCTGACATGGGGCTCAATCTCATGACCCTGAGATCATGACCTGAGCTGAAATCAAGTGTCAGATGCAATTGGTTACTGAGCCACCCAGGCACCCCATGGGTATTCTTTTTTGATGTTACACCAAATCTCAGCATATGGTCACTTCTTGATGGTTAGTTATAATGTGGAATATGAAATCATATCAGTGACCTTTTCATACTTTATTATATTCAAATTCACTGGGCTATCTTGTCATTTGTATAGATCTTTCACCCATACATGATGTTTTTTAAGTAATCTCTACACCCAACATGGGGCTCAAACTCATGACCCTGAGATAAAGAGTCTCATGTGCTACAACTAAGCCAGCCTGGTGCCCCATCACCATATATGATTTTGAACCATCATAGATTGGTCATTTGGAAAATATTGGTTCACTGAGTCAGTCATATCTTCCAAAATGTTGCCATAGTACATTTACACAGTACCAAAAAAAAATCACACCTGTTAATATCACCACCCATCTCCCCAGAAAAGACTTTAAGTATTAGGAAGCTCTCAACCTAACCATGACAGATACAGGTTTTCCAAAATTCTAGTTTTCACTTGGAAGTTCACATTTTATTATTGGCAACAAATAATGTCCCTTTGTTCATTTTTGAGAAAGTGTCTGGCAGACATCCAAGTGTGAATAATCATAGTTTGATCATCCACCAGTCATTCTTTCGAGCAATATTAGTGCTCCATGAAGCACGAGACTAGTTCAGCTCGCAACTCAAGTGCTTCTCCTCAAGACCAGCGTTGGAGCTGGTGTCCACAGAGTGCTTTATGCATGTTTCCCATTCCGTTACACAGATTTTTTTAAACTATACTCAGGAGAAGAGATTTAATAAGAAGGAATCATTCTTACAGCTTCATCAAGGACATTCTTAAGTAAAACTTGCAAATTTTTTTTTGGAAACGTATGTAGTGAAGAATATGAATTGTAGCACAGCCTCCATTTGTGCTAAAGCTCCATTGGTTTTACCTACCCTTGGTTTGCATTTTGACAGTGAAGCATCACAATGGTGATGTTAGTGTTAGCACTATCGTAAAACATTGATCTGACCGTTCATACTCCCCAATAGGGTCTCAGGCAACACTGGGGTTCCAGGGACCAGGCGTTGAGAACCCCAGCCCTCCACACTCTGACTTCTGCCTTCCTTTCTGCCTCCTCGCTCGCTAGCTTATGTTGGGCTTCCCCAGGAGCAGACCAGGAGGCAAGGATTCAAGGGCAAGTAGTTTATTTGTGAGGTGGCCTCAGGAAGTACCAGGAGGGATGTGGGAGAGTGGCATGAAGAAGGAGAGCAGGGCATGGTGTGTGCATGGGTTGTCACCCCTGCAGAAAACCGGGGCTCAGTCGCGCTAGGATCTGTTCAGAAGTGGAGTAGGACATGCCTCCAAGTTATGCAGCCGGACGGATGAGGAAGCTGAGGCATTTATCCTCTGACTCTAATCACCATTGCCTAATGGCTACTCTCAAGGACCCCCCCCCCTTACCCAGTACTTCCCAGCTGCCCTGAAGTGCCCAGGATGAGCATGGCAGACATGCCCTCAGATGGAGAGTCCCAGAACCTGCTGGAGGAAGTCATAACATGACCTCGATTGCAGAATGCCACAGGAGAACAGGGGGCCCACCAACAGCATCTGTTGCCTTCACTATCTTCCCATCCCACTAGCCTTCCTTTGCCCTGACACAGGGTCTTCCCGCATGCTGTTCCTTCTACCTGGAATCTTCTTGTGCTCAACTCTTTGCCTGGCCAATGCCCAGTCATTCTTCAGGTCTCTACCTAAATTTACTTCTGAAGAGGGCTGCTCTGATCCCCACCATTCTAAAACAGGTTCCCCTGCCAGAGTCGCTCAATGCACACAGTTTGGGTTTTTTTCCTGAGAGCCAACCCCTGCTGTAATTATATATTTGTGCTGTTCTTTTTTAATTGTTTAAAATAAGATGCTAAGATTATGGGGAATTTTGTGTTTCTTCTTTTTTTAATTTTTTTCTTTATTTTTTAAATTCCAGTATACTTAACATACAGTGTTATATTAGTTTCAGGTGTACAATATAGTGATTCAGCAATTCTCTGCTTTATTCAGTGCTCATCATGATAAGTGTACTTAAATCCCCTTCACCTATTTCACCATGCCCCCCCCATCTTATTCTTTATTTAATGTCTTCCTTCCCACTAAACCAGCATTTCTATTATTGGAATTGTATCTACTATTTATCTCTAGCACCAGAAACATGCCTGGCACATGGTAGATACTCAGTAAATACTTGTTGTGTGAATAGATGGGTGATTATAAATAAAAAATCACATAAAATGTAGGCTGCTGAAATTTCCAGTGGCAATTCAAAGCAAGGAACTGCAACAATCATTCTAGAAAATCCAGGAGCTCTACTGACGATGCCTCCTTACCAGCAGAAGATTGAGTCAAATTAGCCTGGAGGAACCACAGCCTTGTCCTGTGTGGGATCACAGCTGGATGGCCAAGGGCCATGGTTCACTTGCAGCCCCTTCTTGCCTCCCTCGCCCTGGCCCACCCCACCCACCCACCCCAGCATGCTACAGATGCTATTTCCCCTACAAGATGCAGGTCCTACAGATATATAAACCTATGAACACATGATTCTAGAATGAGAAGAAAAGGAAGCATCAGAGAAAGATGTTCCATCTGTCCCTCCGGATTCTCACAAAAGCCATCATCAAGGGCCATGAATTTTGCACTTAACATGGAAAACAACAGTGGAACCCAAATGAGGAATGAATGAATGAGTGACGCATAAAGAAAAAGCATAGTCATGGTAGCAAGGGGCTTTCCTTTCTAGATTCCACACAGATTGGATTGCATTTTTCCAAAGCAAGCTGCTATCTAAGACATTTTTTTTAGCACTGCTTATTTGCAGTACCAAATAGCATAAACCAGGAAAAAAAATTCTTAACAGAAACCTGACAAATCATCTCATAATACATGATTGGTTTTTTATGTCTATTACAATTTTCAAATACCTTGTCAGTAGAATAGAAATCTCATTAATAAAATCTATTTCCCTTGTATGGCACTTTAAACTAACCAAATTCCATGATGGACAGTAGGGTTCACAAACCCTTTTGGGGGATTATTAAATCTGCTGCTGGGAAAATGCTAATTCCCTGAAGCCCTTTTTCAAGCTCAGGTCTGTAGGAGATTCAGTCCCAAATCTAAATGCCCAGGTGCATGATTTCATGTGTGCTTTGAATAATGGTGTCTGCTCTCAGAAAATCAAACAGAATTAGGAAAAGCAATTGCCTGCAGGGATTTTCATTTTGTATTAGTGACATGAGATCATTCATAGGCCACGCCATTTTAACAGTTCAGCATTGTGGAATTAGAAACCTTTCCACAAATCCACTGTGGAATTCAAAGTGTTCATTTTCTCCCTATGATGGGAGGTGAAGGATACAGGTGTTCTCAAATGCAGGCAGCACCAAGTAAGTGTGCTAGCCATTTGCTCAGCAAAAAAAAAAAGCATGTATCCATTTTCTTACGGAAGAGAGACAATATTTTATTTTAATTACTTCTACAGTGTTGGAGATGTTGCGTGTAGATCAAGGAAGCCAAGGAACTAAAACAAAATACAATGAAGCATAACAGGTCAAAAGAGAAGCCAACAAATATGAACACAGAAATGAAACTACAATGAATACCCAAACATACCCTGTGCCACTCACTCATTGCAGAGCTGCCTGAACATCAAAATCTGTTTTCAGGTTTCTTCAAATATCTGGGGCCCCAATATCCCAGGAGTGGTCTCCTTAGGCAGACTACAGATTGCCAAGCATGCCAAGGAAATAGGCAGGAGAAACCGAAAGGGCATAGTCAGTGGCCAGAAGGCTACCCTTGTCCCTATCGGTGCCATACTCCCTTTCGTGGACATTGGGTTTAGGTTTGTACCTGGCTGCCTGAGGCCAGGCAAGCCCCATTTAGAAAGCACAGAGTAAGATGTCACAGAGCTCTCTAAAGAGAGAGCCAGAATGTTCGTGGGCAGGCGGGGAGTCCCGTAAATGAGCTTTTACAGCATCCTCGAGATTCACTGCCCTTCAGAGTCACCCTGCATCTGCCTGAAGTGCACTTAAGCCTGGTGAGTAAGTCTTTGCAAGCTTCGACTCCTGCTAATGTCATCGACAGCATCTTTCTACTTCTGCTGAAAGCCTGGCATTTGGTACCTTGGTCCTCCTTCCTCCTTACTGTCCTCCCAGTCGCTTTCCTCTTCATGAGTCCCCTGATCCAAATATCCCTGGGTCTGGCTCCCCTCACCGCTGTGTCCTCTCGGAAGGCAGCTGGATCCTCCAAGAATCCCAGGGTCTTAGGGACCCAAGGGGAGGGAACTCCATTCCATAAACCAATAACCTCAGCCCGGAAATACTTCCAAGCCCCAAAAGGCTAATTTAGCCGTCCCTCAACAATCAGCAAAGCTTTCAGCTGTGTTTAGTATTGGGAGAAGAACGAAAATGGGCTCTGAAGGGCACAGTGTCCCTGGAAGAGCCTTGTCATGTATGCTCACCGGACACCTTATGATCTCACCACATTGCTCACAGGCACCAGAGCGTGCCAGATGCTGGCTCCGCAGGGAGCTGTAAATACATGTTGACTTTTTTAAGCCTCACAACAATGTTATGGGATCGGATGAATGGTTATAATGCCCATTTTAAAGATGAGGAAATAGAAGCAGAGAGAGGTTAAGGAGCTCGTCCAAATGGCACAATCAGAAGGTGGTGGAGCTGAGAGTCCCACCAGCACAGTGGGTCTCCAGAGCCCAGTACTTGAGCTGGCACAGATTCAAGGATGACGAGGTGAGGGAGCAGAGTTCATATTTCTGGTTTATACTCAGCTATTATTTCTTTTTTAAGAAAAGCCCCAATTCTCAGAGTGCCTGGGTGGCTCAGTCAGTTAAGCGAACAACTCTTGATTTCGGCTCAGGTCATGATCTCAGGGTCATAGGTTTGAGCCCCGCACTGAGCTCCCTGCTCAGCAGGGAGTCTCCTTCTCTCCCTCTCCAACTGCCCCTTCCACCGCTCTCTCTCTCTCTCTCTCTCTCAACATAAATATATAAATTTTTAAAAAAGAAGAAAAGCTCCAATTCTTATTTTAATCATTCATGTAAATGATTAAGCATGTTCAACACTTATGCTTTGGGGATTAAAGATTTAATGAAGTTAGTCAAACAGATATAAATAAAGAGGCCGTTATTCTAGAACTGTCAAGGAGAAATTCAATTCTGAAAGGTGGTATTTGTGGAACCTCTGTGGAACCTTCCCACTCAAATGGTGGCTCAGACCTGCCCAGCTGGAAGCCCTGCTGCCATCACGCCCTCTTGAGTATGGAATGTGCTCCCTTATTAAAACAAGATCAGACCAGTGCCTGATCACCATTTTTATTTATTTATTTTTTTTAGATTTTATTTATTTGACAGAGAGAGCACAAGCAGAGGGAGAGAGAGGGAGAAACAGGCTCCCTGCTGAGCAAGGAGCCCGATGTGGGACTCGATCCCAGGACCCTGGGATCATGACCTGGGTCGAAGGCAGCCGCTTAACTGACTGAGCCACCCAGGCATCCCCAATCACCATTTTTAAACAATGTGATTTGTCATAAGTGATGAGGGTCCAAGCTGGACCTAAATGTTGCCAAAGTGTTGGTCTAAATGTCACCTGTTTAAGGAGAAATGATTTGGGGGAACAAAACCCTGTGGATGAATACATTGCATAGTTGGATATTGGGGATGAAGGAGATCATCAAATTTCAGGTCAACAAATAGTTACTGCACACTTTCATTGTTCACTGACTATGAGGTATGTGAAGGTGAGCTAGAGACATCCCTGATCTCAAGGTGCTTGCCTAAAAATTTGGAAAGCACACAGATAAGCACACACATACCAATACTATAAATTAGATTAACCATATTGTCAATTGCAGACAAAGCACTAAAAATGTGCTTAGGATTCACCAGTAAGGAGCAGTCTCATGCGGTTTTGCACTAAGAGATGGTGTTGTAGGGACTGTCATGGGCACGATAAAGAGTTGTGGGCATGCATGCATGCTCTCTCACCCTCTTCACCCTGCCCCAGCCTGAGGGCAAGTTCAAGTCCCCACCCCACACTCACTGGAGGCTGGTAGAAGGAGGCTGGTGTGTCGCCCCTCAACGCGGCCAGATCTAGAATTCTCTGCAGCTCCCCCTGGCTCCGTCCAAACCCTTGTACTATCTGAGTAGCTCTGGAGCCACACGAGAGGGACAGACTCCTACCCAAAGTGTTTTTCTCCTGGCCGAGGCCCGAAGAAACCCAGCCTCTTCGAGAAGTCAGCATCCTCAGGAATGTGAGATGGAGAGAGGGTACTATGTTTGACATCCATGGGAATATAAGCAGAAAACTAGAAAAGAGGACAAGTAGAAGGAGACAGCAAAGAATCAATTCATAAATGACTAACCCACTGGACTGTCTGGATTTCATGACCAAAAGGCTCTTTGTTAGTAGGAAGGTTTAAAGAATAGGCATGCCTACTGAGCTCCTAATTCATGCCATCATATGAATTATTTCTGCTAATATGGTCACTGAAATTTATGTGTCACATTCAGACCGACGACATCTTTCTTGTACAACAGTCAAGACAATGTCCAGATTCTTCATCGTATTTAACTGTGATTTTTTTAAGAGAGAAAGAGGGGTACCTGCTGGCTCAGTCAGAAAAACATGCAACTCTTGATCTTGGGTAGTGAGTTTGAGCCCCATGTTGGGTGTAGAGAGTAATAAAAAATAACTAAACTTTAAAAAAGAGAGAGGGGAGCACCTGGGTGGCTTAGTCAGTTGAGCTTCCAACTCCTGGTTTCAGCTACAGATCATGCATGATCTCAGGGTCGTGAGATCAAGCAAGCCCCACGCTGAACATGGAACCTGCTTACAATTCTCTCTCTCCCTCTGACCTTCCTCCCCCCTCCATCCCTGAAGGTTCTGGCCTTCCCAAATCACTTTTGATCTTCTGGTTCCTCTTGGGTTGAAGCAGACCAAGTTCCGCCCGGGCATCCCAGGTGGGGAGGGAGGGCTGTATTTTTTTAATGACACCCCAATTCCCTACCTGTTCCTCCCTTTTCCCATGTTGCCAACTTCTAACCACAGTAATGACTCTGTGCTTGTCTATTTAGTTCTGGAATGTTGTGGAGATGACACAGATGAATGTTGTTGAGCTGCCTGGTTCCCCTCCCCTGTGCCCTGGTGGGGCCACTCATGGAAGCAGGGCCAGTAAGGGACCTTCGATTCAAACAAAAAACCACACACACAACAATAATAATTTTTAAAAATGTACTTGGCATGGCCAATTAATGAATAATGCAATTTTTGTGCATCAGTCAATTTGCCAAATTCTAATATTTTACAGTATCATCAACTTGCAGTTCTTCCGTAGAAATCAGTAAAACATGTTTGTGTGTACGGTTCCTCAGAGTGCTCCAGATCATGTTATTAAACCTGTGTTACTGAGCTTATGGTTTGAGTTTTCACCTGAATTAATACGACTCAGCCTGAAGGCAAAGGAACATATTAAACCAGGGTTCCTTGGAGCAATGGCTAATTCCAGAACTGGAGCAAAAAAAGTACATGAGCCCTGGAACGACTTTTATGCCAAAAAATGAGGATGGAATCAAAAGGACACGGGAGCCAGCTTGACGGGGCTCCAAAGTGGCCAAACATGGGACACTTCGAACATCCAAATACAATAAAAGGTATGTATTGCATCCTATAATCCATGGAATGGAATAAAAATCCACAAGCCCATACTGATTAAGTAAATAAATGGGGATGAAAGGAAAGGGATTCCTCAGAGCAAAATGTGAACTAATAAATGCAGGAGAGACAATGGAGTTCAAAAATCACCCTTTCATAACTGTCAGAGTAATAATTGATTCGGGGAAGAATTATCAATGGTTGCAAAGAGTAGGGTGAATGTATGAAGAACAACAGGATATGTACATAGTCCCAAAGCCTTTTACAAAAGATTTCTCCTAAGTTGCAAAGGAAAATAGTGATTTCCAGGAAAGACACCTGACAGACGACCACCTCGGTCAGAGGATCAAAGCTAATCTCGCCAATAATGGGACAAGCAGACATCATGTGTCTCCTGATGCGATGTGCTGGGAAGCACACAATCCCACTCATGAAGTATTTTGCCCCAACTGCATAACCTAATGTAATCATGAGGAAACATGAGAAAAAAACAAACCCAGGGACAGTCTACCAAACAATTGACCTTTTTAAAAACAATGACACAGGAGATAGAGAAGCTGAAGAATTCAGATTAGAGGTGAGTACAAAAACCTTGAAGACTAAATATGGGGTGTGATTTTGGAATAGGTTCTGGATTGGAGAGGGGAGGAGGAGGTGAATTACATTCATAGAATTAATGAAACGGTTGGGGAGATCTGAATATGGACTATATAGTATGTAATAATATTGAATCAATGTTAAATATTCTGCATTTGATATCTGTGCCCTGGCTATGTAACAGACTGTTCTTGTTCTGAGGAAATAGACACTGGCAGCATTTAGGGGTAAGAGACCATGATGTCTGCAACTAAGTCGCAAATGGCTCAGGAAAAGCAAATGTGGCAAAATGTTAACAATTGGTGAATCTGGGTGAAGGGCAAAAGTTCTTTGTACTGGAGTACCTGGGTGGCTCAGTCGGTTAAGCGTCCAACTCTTGATTTTGGCTCAGGTCATGATCTCAGGGTCCTGAGATTGAGCCCTGTGTCGGGCTCCATGCTGGGCATGAGTCTGCTTGAGATTCTCTCTCCCTCTCCCTCTGTTCCTCACCCCCCCCCAGCCACTCCCACTCATGATGTCTCTCTCTTTTTAAGAAAAAATTCTTTGTACTATTTTTTTTTAAGATTTTTTTTTAATTAATTTATTTATTTGACAGAGACAGAGACAGCGAGAGCAGGAACACAAGCAGGGGGAGTGGGAGAGGGAGAAGCAGGCTTCCTGCTGAGCCAGGAGCCCGATGTGGGACTCGATCCCAGGACCCTGGGATCATGACCTGAGCCGAAGGCAGTCGCTTAACCAACTGAGCCACCCAGGCGCCCTCTTTATACTATTTTTGCAGCTCTTCTGTATACTTGAAATTATTAAATGATGCTTGAACATCTCCTCCTATGTGCTGTCCCATGAGTCTACGGTAGTTCTTCTAATGGTGACAATAGCCACATCCCAGGAAGCCTAGTGGTCATCCTCTCTGCTCTCTGTACTTCACGTTACAATGTCGCATAGAATTTTCACCACAATCCTGGGGAGCTTCCTATTGTCCCAGTTTTACTGATGAGGAAAATGAAGGTTTAGAAAGCTGAAATAATATGTTAGATTAGATGACTACTCAGGGAATATTCACCTGTACACACCCAACCTCGATGAGGAAAGTATACTTTCCCCATCCCGTATTTGTTGGGCTAGCACCATAGGACTTATTCTGGGAAAAGGGATGTTCACAGCTAAGACATGAGTAGAAGCTTAAAATGTGATGGCATGGTGGCTTGCACTTCTGGGCTTCTGCCATCACTATGAGAAAAATGTGTCTTGGGTAGGTGTTGCTGGCCCAAGGAGGTTGAGAAATCTGTGAAGCAGGCCCAGACCTAACTCGCAGATTAAAGACAGGCCCAGCTTAGCCCAGACTAGATCAGGGAACACCAACAAACTCATGGATGCTTGTTATTAGATGTTACTGGGTCACATGGCACCAGGGTGGAAAGAGGTAACTGACCCAGCTAATGTGTCTGAAATCACACATATAATAAAAGTTGGAGCCAAGATGTTGAACCAACCAAGTACTGTGGTGCCTTACACCACTCCTTTATTAAAGAGCATTTCCAGAGGCGCCTGGGTGGTTCAGTCGGTTAAGCGTCTGACTCTTGATTTCAGCTCAGATCATGATCTCAGGGTCCCAGGATTGAGCCCCACATAAGGCTCTGTGTTCAGTGTGGAGTCTGCTTAAGATTCTCTCTCTTCCTCTCCCTCTACCCCTCCCCCAGCTCATGCCCTCTCTCTCTGAAAAACAAAGGGGCATTTCCAAATAGGAATAGCCTTGATATTCATAATGATAATTCATGACCTGAAAACTCCTAAGATACTTTCTGAATCATAAAATAAAAAATGATTATAGCAAAAATTGTGTGTTTTATCTTCATGTTTTAGTAATTGATAATCATGGCATATTTAATTAACCTTCCTGTTTACCAGCTTGGTTAAATGGTGCTACCATTTTTCAACTCTAATAACCCTCAGAAATATTCAATAAACATAGATTTCAAGTGCAGTGAAGTAGAGGCTTTGTTTGAATAATCACCAGTCTCTAATGTCAGATGGAAAAATCAATGCTGGGGAAAAAAAAAAAAAACTGGAGTGAATTTTCTTGCAAGGGTTTTTACTCATCTGTGTCCTAAGACAGAGGAGAATAGATTTCTTTAGGTGTTTTGTTTCTCTGGTTTTAGTGTTCCTCAGAACCCAAGATGCAAAATTACACCTGTTCTTAAATTTCAGATCCAAAGCAAATTTCCCACTTAAACCTAAAGCTCTGTTGGGTTTGTTAGTTTTCCTCAATCACTAAAAATATCCCTACATTTTTGCCAAAATGCTGAAACATTTTCTCTTACAATAAAAAAGGAATTTTTTTCAGCCAAGGAGATTTTTTTGTCTAAGTTACATTTACCTCAAGACCAAATCCTGTGACAAACAAGTGCCAAGCATGGTAGCACAGGGGTCACGCCGTGACTGTCATTCGGTTCTGTAGCCATGCCTGGGTCTCCCAGCAGGTTGACTCTGAGGTAAGCGGAGTCATAATTTTCTGGTGGAAGAAACAGCCACTGCTAATTCTTCTGGGACAATGCTGTCAGCATCCATCCAAATGAGATGAAGGGGAAGGGGGAGGAGGGGAAGGGAGGGGAAGGAGGGGGAGAAGATAAAGTAAAAAGGGGCAACCTGCAAAGTTAATGCTCAGTCATACGCTTTCTCGAACACGCATGGTGTGGGAAATACAATACTGTGAGAATGGAACCAGAACCTCTAGTAAACACACATAAAGATGAACTCCCTAAAACACATCTTATTTTCTAATAGGAAAGACTGATTTTTTTCCCCTCCTGTACAAAAAAAAGGGAGATTATTTGCAGAAACTGGGGTTTAAAATAGCTGTGGTGATATTGTACACGAAGCTGAAAAATGCTCTTTTTTGTTTCATATCCTGGTTAACGGGAGAAGCAAAGGGGGTGTGAAATAGTGAGAACAACCTCTCTAGAAGAACAGAAGACAAAGAACTCTCCCACTGACATGAAAGAGTCAAGTCAAAATTTGAGCAAATGTCCCAAGAATGGAGCTTTAGTAAATGAGTAAAGGGATGTCATTTCTTTTGAGGGCACAGATGGCATGGTCTCCTCTTAGACGCGCATGAAAAGTCCTTGTTCTTCTGCCATCTTAGCTGGTAAGACTGCTCGACATCTCTGCTCGAAAGACTGAAGCAAAACCATTGCTCACAGAAAGCCCGAGGAAGCTCCAAAGAGGTAGGGGTTTCCCCTCCTTCTCGTTCTTAACTTACCTTTGCAGCATGTGCAAGAAGCCTCTTAGGTAAGAAACAGACAAACAAAAAGAGACAATGGCAGCAATTTTGACTTAAAAATAAAGTTCTGACCCTATTTGATGGCCTCCAGTTTTTTTCTAGTAGGACAGAGGTCATTTTTATTTTATTTTTTTTCATTTTTATAAGAAAGGAAGTGAGTACTTGATTTTACCACCTTTGCAGTGGAATAATCTTTAACAAATGTTGAAACTTTAAATGATACGTAAACCATATCAGAAGTGATGAGGCAGCAAAGGTGCATCTGTAGACTGCTTCATGAAGCAAGCCGGGAGTCTCATTGAAAACTCAGAAAACACGTAAGTTATCCCATAATCATGTAAAATGTATTAGAAAGAAATGCATCAACAAACCACGGGAACTAGTGTTATGTAGATTAATGTCAGCATCCTTTGACATCAGAGAAGTTGTAAAAACATGTCTAAGAGGAAGAATTCATTATGCCATCTGAAATTCATATTTCTAGCTCCAAACCAATTGGTAGCATGAATTAATCTTTTTAGTGGGAATAATCTGGTATGGTTGATAAATAACAAAATATGAAATAGTAGTCACATATGTACCACAGAACACAGACCTCCATACATAATACTCTCACGATGCTAGAACATGGTTAATCTGGAAACGAGTACAGACGAAATACAGATTGGTAGACGTTTTAGCACTGCAGTTATGTTACATTCATTATATACTATTGATATGTGTAGGTGAAGGACCTGTTACCTCTTGCTCAGGTGTGGGACTTAGGAGAGAAGCCACTGTCTCTGTCCCAGGAGGCTCAAACAGCCTCACCTCATCTGGGCCAGTTGAAAAGGGGATGCTCTATCGCCTTCCACATCCCTGGCTAGCAGGGTAGGAGAAGCTATTTCTGGGAGGGGTGGCATCTTCCAGGAGCCCAGGCAGGGCTCACACCCCAAACAGACCTGCGGCCTATCTTTCCTGTTCTCACTTTCTGGCCTCTCAATTTCCTCATCACGTAATTTAAGTGGCATTAATCCTTTCCGAAAGAAGGTTGGACATAAATAAATAAAGTACCTCTCTGAGGCAACAGAGCTCGTTTGCCCACCTCACTGGTGCCACTGTTTCTTTTGTTACCGGACTGAATGTCACCCAAACTCAGATTTCAAGAGGTTGGTTTCAAAAACTAGCTGACATAAACAGATGGGAAATGGAATGTCAGATTGAAGTAGCTGCGTTACTCTATGCAACTCTGAAAGAGCGTCCATATTATCATTTTTCTAAAGATGACTTTGTATCAAGTATCGGTTTATTCTCTTCAACCAGAGCAGGTGGCAGCCTCAGTGATCATGACTGATGCCTGAGATTCCTTAACTGGAAAATGTCTTTCATGTATCAATTAGACAAAGATTTCTTAATGCAATCTCCCTCAGTCAATGATACCTCATTTCGCTCTACAGCAGGTAAATTATTGGTAAGTCATCCTGAGGAAGAAGGGAAAGGAGAGAGAAATCCTGGTGCCTGAAGAGGGTAGAGAACGAGAATATGCTAGTGAACATGATGCTAACTGTGGTTTCCGCTGGAAAAAGGGAATCTATAAAAAGACACAGCTACCATCATGTTTAATGGAGACAAACTAGAAGCTTTCCACTTACGGCCAAGAATGAGACAAAGATCTCCAATCTCACCAATTCTCTTCCATTGTACTAGAGGTCCTAGCCAAAGCACTTAGGTAAGAAAAAGAAAAGATTGGAAAGGAAGAAGGAAAAGAAGAAGTAAAACAATCTCTGTTTACAGATGCTGTGATCTTGTCTATACAAAATCCAAAAGAATCCACTAGAAAACGATTAAAACTAATAAACTAAGTCAGCAAAGTGTCAGGATACAAAATTAATACACAATAATCAACTGCATTTTTGTACCCTAGCAAGGAACAACCACAAAATAAAGAAAACAATTCTATTTACAATAGCATAAAAAATAGAGTATTTGGGAATGAATTTAGCAAAAGATGTGCAAAACTTATACTCTGAAAGCTACAAAACATTGCTGAAATAAATTTTAAAAGATCTAAGTAATGGAAAGTCATCCTATGTTCATGAATTAAGAAGCCATCATACAGTTAAGATGGCAATACTTCCCAAATTGACCTGCAGATTCAATGCAATCCCTATCAAAATCCCAGAGGGATTTTTTCAGAAATTGACAAACTGATCATAAAATTCATATGGAAATGTAAGGGACACAGGATAGACAAACAATTCTGAAAAAGAAGAATAAAGTTGAAGGACACACAAGTTTTTGAAAGCTTGCAGTGCTGGCAAAAGGATAGGCTTATGAATCAATGGAACAGAAATGAAGTCCAGTAATAAAACCTTACAATTTATGCTCAAGTCGTTTTCAACAAGGACTGCAAGACAATTCAACAGGAAAAGAATTTATTCAGAGACAACTGGATATTCACACATAAAAAAAAATTAAGTCATACCCCCATCTCACACTACACACAAAAGTTAAATCGAAATTAATCTTTGACCTAAATATAAGAACTCAAACTATGAAACTCCTAAAAGAAAATATAAAAGTAAACTTTTGTGACCTTGGATTAAACACAATTTCTTAAATACTAACCCAAAGCACAAGCACTAAAAGAAAATATAGACAAATTGTACCACGTGAAAATTAAAAATTTGTGTGCTTCAGTGGACATGGTCAAGAAAGTGAAAAGACAACCTACAGAATGGGAGAAAATATTTGTAAATCATATATCTGACCAGGGATTTGTATCCAAATACATAAAAAAACTCTTACAAATTAACAATAAAAAGACATATAAACCAATTTAAAAATGAGCAAAGATTTGAATAGGCATTTTTCTCAAAAAAAGATACAAATGGCCAACAAGTACATGAAAAGTTGCTCAATGTCATTAGATATAAGGACCCTACAAACAAACCACAATGAGATACATGTCATACCTACTGGGATGGCTAAAATAAAAAAGATGACAATAACAAGTGTTCATGAATATGTGGAAAAACTGGAACCCTCGTACATTCCTGGTGGGAATGTAAAATGGTGCAGCTGCTTTGGAAAATAGTTTGGCAATCCCTCAAAATCCTAAACATAGAGTCACCATATGATTGAACAATTTCATTCCTAAGTATATACTCAAGGGAATTGAAAAACATGTTCACACAAAAATTTGCACACAAATGCTTATGCCAGGATTATTGATGATAGCCAAAAAGTGTTTGTAAATGCCCATCTACTGATGAATAGATTTAAAAATGTGAGTTTGGGGCGCCTGGCTGACTCAGTTGGTAGAGCATGAAACTCTCCATCTTGGGGTTGTGAGTTTGAGCCCCATGTTGGGTGTAGAGGTTACCAAAAAAAAAGAAGTTTGTTTAAAATGGAATATTATTTGGCAATAAAAGAATCAAGTACTGATACATGTTACAATATGAATGGACCTTGAAAACATTACGCTAAGTGAAAGAGGCCTGTCACCAATGATCACAAATTATATGATTCTATTTATGTAAAATATTCAAAATTGACAAATCCATAGAGACAGAAAAGAGATGGTGGGTGCCCAGGGCTAAGGCAGTAGGGAAAGAGTAGAGAATTACTGCTAATATGTATGGGGTTTCTTTTTAGGGTGATGAAAATATTCTAAAATATTAAGTTGAGGTGGTTACACAGCTGTGAATATACTAAAAACCACTGGACACTTTAATTGGGTGAATTTTATGGTGTGTGAAATATATCTCAAATCTTATAAAAATGTACTTTGGCATAGATCTATTTAAAAAAAAAAAAAAAGCCCTCTATCATAGGGTTTCATTTTCAAGTTGGATTCAGATACTCTGGTAGACACTCTGAGTTGACTACCCAACAACCATTCTTGTTTCTGGGAGTTGAATCCCAATTTGGTCCAAGTCAGAGGCAACAATGTGCCTGACCCCAGGTGAGTAGTATTGATTGACAGAACTCCTAGTCAATCATGGGCTCCTTATTTACCTGTGACAGTGATTGGTTCAAGGGTGGCAAGTGACCCAGCCCTGGTTGTTGACACAAAATGAGAATCTTCTGCTGAAAGTCTTATTGGAATAAAAAGTCCTGGATGAAAACAAAGATCCCTCCATTCCCTGCTTCTTTATTTTAGTTAGTAAGGAAGTGATGCATGTTGGGTGCACAATCATGAGAAAGACATTAACCATCTCTGGAAGCACCTATCTCCAGAGTTCTCAAAAACGTTGTTCATAAGCCCCATTGTTTAAACCACATTCTGTTAGATAATGCTGCTAAATGTGACTGCAAGCCTGCTAATCAATATATTTTCTCTTAAGCAGGTTTATTTGTAAATTATTGTAAAATTACATTATCAGTTCTACATCAACACTCTTGTTTAGACGATGAAGTGAAACCGATCTAGATTTTTCCTGAAGATAGACCTACCACTGGTCAGTGAAAACAAAAGAAGGGAGCATCTTGCTTAATAGGAGAAATGACTTACACATGAAATGGATCAGAGCATTGGCCGGCCTTTGTTAGGAAGCAAAGGTGCTCATAAGGCTCACCCATCAAAAATTCTAACAGGCATCCTCTAGGGCCTGGACTAGAGTGTTCATAAAATTCTACATTCTGTGTTTCTTAATTCTCGCATGAAAACTTCTATAATCACAGACTCATTTTCATACAGAAGATGAAATCAAGCAGCTCTCCTTCCAGATATGTTAATATTTTATAACTTTGTTAGCTTGGGCTCAAACTAACAACCAGAAGCCAGATCTTAATTGGTTTCATCTAATTCTTTTTTTTTTTAAGATTTTATTAATTTGACAGAGAGAGACACAGCGAGAGAGGGAACACAAGCAGGGGGAGTGGAGAGGGCAAAGCAGGCTTCCCGCCGAGTGGGGAGCCTGATGTGGGGCTCGATCCCAGGACCCTGGGACCATGACCCGAGCCAAAGGCAGACATTTAATGACGGAGCCACCCAGGAGCCCTGGTTTCATCTAATTCTTTATGAAAATTTGAACAATATCTTAGTATTCACCATTTAAGAAAATTTTATAAAGTATTTTAGAAGTGAACAAGAAATAAATCATGATAGAAAAGCAGACATCTTTTTTTTTTTTAAGATTTTATTTATTTGACAGAGAGAGACACAGCGAGAGAGAGAGCACAAGCAGGGGGAGTGGGAGAGGGAGAAGCAGGCTTCCCGTGGAGCAAGGAGCCTGATGCGGGGCTCGATCCCAGGGTCCCGGGATCACGACCTGAGCCAAAGGCAGACGCTTAACGACTGAGCCACCCAGGCGCCCCGAAAAGCAGACATCTTAATAATTATGAAAAAAATACCATTTCTCTTCTTTAAATTATTTATCTTAATGGAATCCAGGAAATGTGTGAAAATATCTACAACTGCTAATGCCATAATGGAATCTCTTTATAAATCTATAAGCGTGGGATTTATACTTGTCTCATAATTGAGATCTAATTCTTTCTATAGAGAGAGAGAAAATATGATTATATACAAATATATATATATGTAAAATTGCTCTAAGCAATACAATTTAACCTAAATCAGTGTAAAATTTAGCTATGAAATATTAAGACAATCTCAAATCTTATTTTGTGATAGAACTAATGCCCCAGAGGCAGATAGCTATTGTTTTATTAATTCAAATTTTATGCTAAAAAGACAATTGGGCAATCCACTTGCAGAATAGTGACGTGAGCTCCACGTACCCACTGGTCAGTGCAACAACCATAAGTAGTGAAAAAATTTTTTGAAAAACAAAACAACCATTTAAAGTCTCAAGAAATTGTCCTAAGGAAGTATAATAAGGAAATTAGGAAACTTGTATCAGGAAAATGTACTAAATCTTGGTAAGAATAGTAAAAATCTAGGGGATTTAAGCTATAATCTGTTCCCCCACCCCCACCCCAACTAGTTTAGCATGATGGAAGCTCTATCCCAAGTAAATGTGGCTCTCTCCTCGCCAGCTCCCAATCAATGGCTATGGTATCTCTCTGGGAGGGGCTGGCCACAAGCATTTCTCATTCCAGCCCCAGGTCTGTATTACAGAGGCTGAATTCCAGGCACGTATGGCTGAGAGGTGAAGGGCTTTCTTCTTCCATTAAGTTCCTACTCATAGGGCAAAGGATCTACCTCAAGTATGGCAGACTGAGAATATAGGAGCTCTGATTGCACTCATCCCAGTTCACTCATGGGTCAGAGGTTCCACACCAAGAAAGGTAAACTGAGAAGATCAGAGGCTCCTGCCCCCACCTACCCCTTGCTGCTAAAACAGGTGTCCCCCAGAGAGAGGCATGGCACTGTCCCTGCCTTCAGCTCTGGAGCCACAACTCAGAAGTTTTGCCAAGGAACAGACACAGGCTATAAAATGGAGCCCTGAAGTTCTCCCCAAAAGAACTGACTTTATTTGAAACAGAATGTGGGGAAGTAAAAGCCTAAAAGCATTCTCAAAAAAAAAAAAAAAAAAATGGAGATTTTTGGTGGTAAGCAATTAAGAGGAGGCTGAGAGCTTCAATGAAAGCTTCATAAACCATAGGCTCATCTAGTTTCCCCAGGAAAACCAGGGAAAGATACAATTAATAGAGCACTCCTGGGGTTAGAACAAACTTCCAAGACTGGCCTCAAAAACCTACCCTGGAAAGAGGATTGAATTTTCAGACCCTACGGCTATTTATGCCCCCAAAACATTGTCAAAAACTAGAGCATTCAGTCTGGCAATTAGTGGAATCTAACAGCTGGGTGTGATGCCAATAGTGGCAGACGACTTGACTGATATTAGGGAAAATGAAAGGCAAAAGAAGCTCTGCTAAAATTACCACTATGCTAGGGTGACTGTGTACATGCCCAAGGCTGTACCCTTTGACTTCAGAGGCTTTGTACCACAGAGAAAGTAGACCTCACTAAAAAAAAAAAATCCAGCCAAGACACTAAGCAAATAAACAAGCAAACAACAACATCATGCCCTGGGGGTGGGGAAAACCAACATCCAGAGTTGCTGCAAGACATTAATTAAAATCTCCAGGTTTCAACAAGAAATTTGAGACACGCAAAGATACAAAAAGTGTGACCCATACACAAGAAAAAAAAGCAGACAATGGAAACTGTCTGGACCCAGATGTTACACATAACAGACAAAGACTCTGAAACAGTCATTACAAATAATCCTCAAAGAGCTAAAGAACACTGTGCTTAAAGAAGTAAAGCCAGGGGTCGGGGTCGGGGGTGCTGGCTGGCTTAGTCAGTGGAGTGTGCAACTCTTGATCTCAGGATTGTAAGTTCAAGCCCCACATTAGGTGTAGAGATTACTTTAAAAAAATCCTGGTGTACCTGGGTGGCTCATTTGGTTAAGCATCTGCCTTCCACTCAGGTCATGATCTCAGGGTCCTGGGATCAAGCCCTGCATCGTGCTCCCCATTTAGTGGGGAGCCTTCTTCTCCCTCTGCCTGCTACTCCCCCTGCTTGTGCTCTCTCTCTCTCTCTGGCAAATAAACAAATAAAATCTTAAAAAAAAACTTAGAAATAAATAAAGGAAGGTATGATGACAAGCTCTGATCAAATAGAGAAAATAAGGAGAAATTATAAAAAAAGAAAGAAAGAAAGAAACAAATCCAGATTCTGGAGTTAAAAAATACAATAACTTAAATGAAAAAAAAATATTACAGTAGTTTTGAACTGGCATAAGAAAAAAATATGAATTTGAAGATAAATCGAGGGAGATCACATAATCTGAAGAACACAGAGAAAAAAGAAGGATGAAAAATGAGCAGAACCTCATAAAAATGTGGGATACCAACTCACATATAACCAGAGAATCAGAAGGGGAGAAGAGAGAGAAAGAAGCAGAAAAAATATCTGAAGAAATAATGACTGAAAACTTCCCATATTTGCTTTAAAACAAACAAAAAACATTAACCTACACATCCACGAAGTTCAACCAACTTTAAGTAGGATTCACAGAAAGAGATCCATACCTACACACACCATACTAAAAATGTTAGAAAACTTTTTTTAAAAGAGAAAATGTTCAAGGTAAAGAGAAAAATCTTGAAAGCAGTGATTGAAAAACAACTTGTCATGTTTATAATAAGATTAACAACTGAATTCCTGTTAGAAACAAGGAAATCTAGAAGGTGATGTATTCAAACTGCTGTACAAAAAAAATCTGTCAACCAAGTATGTGATATCCAGCAAAACTACGTTACAAAAGTGAAAGCAAGATAAAGATACTCCTTGATAGACAAAAACTGAAAGAATCTGTTGCTAGCAGACCCACCTTACAAGAAAACTAAAGGAAGTTCTTTAGGCTGAAAGCAAGTGACCTCTGATGGTAATTCAAACATATGCGCATGCATACACATGCACATATGTACGTGCACACATACACACACACAATACAGGTAAAGGTAATAAAAAATGATATAAATGCATATTTCATCTCCTTAACTAATTTAAAAAGCAATTATATAAAATAATGTGTATATAATTGCTTTGTTGGGTTATAACATATAGGAATGTAATATTTGTGACAATAATAACACAAAGGAAGTGGGTGGGAGCAAAGTTGTATTGGAGTAAAGAAAGTACACTTGATGGTAATATGAACCCCTAGGAATAAACAAAGAGAACCCAAAATGATAAACAAGAAGGTAATTAAAACAAACACTATAAATATGCTGCCTTCCTTCTCTGTTTCTTTAAATGACATAAAATTATATAGAACACATTATACACTTATATGACATATAATATAAATATATTTGATATTGATATATATCAATGTTAATTATATTGAATTGATATATGTATCAATATTAGCCCAAAAAGAAGTAATTGGAAATAGAGCTCTTTAAGAGTAATATTTTTATATCTAACTGGAATGAATTTAGTGTAAATCTGAAGTCGATTCTATGTAAAGCAAACTCTGGAGAAACCACCAAAAAGAGGCTCAAAAAATATAGTGAAAAAAATCACTAAAGTAATTAAAATATTACACTAAAAAACATTCACTTAATGCATAAAAAAAGACAATTGGTCACATTCACTAATACAAATGGGCACTGGACAACCCAAACACTAAAAAAGTGAAAAACAATAAAATGCTTTTGAAAACTTTGGTCCAAGTTACCAATACATGCAAGGATCTTTCCACAGCAGTAAGAAAAGTACAGTTCTGTAAGGGTTTATTCTTAAGAGGAGAACCTACTGTTTATTCACTTCTTCCTTGCCACCAGTGGGATTATACAATTATGTGAATTTCTCACAATGACCCCACTGACTGATGAGCAATGGAAGTGGAATTCTTGAACAGGAAGTAAATAAAACTGACTCAAGATCTATGATGGAATGGAGTCTATGTGAGCTTGTTCACACAGGATTCAGAACTTCTCCAATTGGTACACATCACATGTCTGGGAACACGATCCAATTTTCAGGGAAGAGAAATGATCTCCATCCACTTTTATGGAAAAATCGATCTGCTCAAAGGCAGGTAGTACTCTGAAGCTTAATTGTTTTAGAGAAAAGGGGGCAAGTGACTCGCTTGTGGAATGCTGAATGACCTTGATAGGCATGAGCCTCAGTAGAGCTTTTGAACAGATGAATGGAAATTACCACATTTCTCCCAGATTAGACATAACCAAAATCCCTTCTTAGAGTCATCAGTAAGGAATTTGCTTAATAACTGAACCTGTGGTCTCTGGGCTCTCTGCCAATGGCAGGATGAATAGGGACAAGGATATGGACACGGGCAGGGATGAAGGAAGATACTTCGTGCCTGAATTTAGTACTCCCTTTTTTTTATCTGTCTCCTCACCCTTCTTATCTATTTATAGAAAACAGAACTATTCCTTAAACCTGAATGCATGAGAGGAACATGTACAAATGCATGGCTTAAGCAGATAGTTATATGAATGATTATAGAATAATAAAATCAGATGTCCAGAGTAAATGATTTCCATTACCACTAACCCATGGCAAGGCTCCCCATTCTATTTTTAAGCAGCTTCAAATCTACGTGTGGTCTTTTATCTCAATTTCATTTTTATAACATTTTTCCTAGTTTATAGAGAGCTTGCCTGAATACTGAAGGGAAAAAAATTCTGCTATACTCATTTCTATAAGCAAGATTTTATGGGAAATTTTGCCTATCAAGGAATTTTCTTTCAACTTTCACTGAAATAGCAAAATCAAACTGCTCTTCAGACCCATGGTAACTCCCTTACAATTTCATACTCCTTCCAAGCTTCATTTGAAAAAGTGACTTTTTTTTACAAACCAGAGAAAATCTGACTTTGGTTTTCAAATAAAAGTACCAAGAATAATGAAAAATTGGGCAGATGTAGGAAGCATTTGAAAGGTTTGAGTGGAGAAATGATTGATCAGTCTTTGTATATCTCCTTATTATCACTCTGCTATCTTCATCCCTCCAGTTTTGTCAGTTTTTATTTTTATTTCCACTAAAACCTCTAGTACTCCTTGTTTTTCTGTGGTAGATTAATCTATGAATGGAGATAAGCATTTTTAGTCATCCATACTTGGTGCATGCTATGCTTTCTTTAGATTCATGTCTTTCACCAGTTTTGGAAAATTCTCTAATCATTTTTTCTTTGAATATTCTCTTTACTCCCTTCTGTCCATTTACCCCTTCAGGAAATGTGTGAGAATGACTCACTCCACTTAGTCTCTTTTTGCTTTGTTTTAAATAAAGGCATAGTTCTTTATTAAAGTAAGTTTATTTACTTTATTAAAGTAAATTACATTTTAATTCCTAATTAACACAGTTTAGAAATGACCAACTACAAATTAAATACCTTGCCGACCATAGTAAGTTCTTATACTTCACCATTTTCTAATCTTTTAAGTTTATTTTATTTATTTATTTATTTATTTGTAATCTCTACACCCAACTTGGAGCTTGAACTCACGACCCCAAGATCAAGAGTTGCATTCCCCTCCAACTGAGCCAGCCAGGTGCCCTACCATTTCCTAATTTTTAAGTAGACTTTCTTGTGGTATAATTTACATACAATAAAAGTCCATATTTTAAGGGGATATATTTACATATTTAAGTGGAAATGGATGAATTCTGAATTCATCTATGTAACCGATGCCCCATTTAAGAAATAGAAGATCTGGGGTGCCTGGGTGGCTCAGTTGGTTGAGCGGCTGCCTTCGGCTCAGGTCATGATCCCAGAGTCCTGGGATCGAGCCCCGCATCAGGCCCCCTGCTCTGCGGGAAGCCTGCTTCTCCCTCTCCCACTCGCCCTGCTTGTATTCCTTCTCTTGCTGTCTCTCTCTCTCTGTCAATTAAATAAATAAACAAAATCTTAAAAAAAAAAAAAAGAAAGAAATAGAAGATCTCCCCAGAAGGTTTCCTCCTGCTCATTTGCACTCAGTCAACACCCCACCATCATACTTTAGTCAACCACCGATCTGATTTATGAATATAGTTTGTTCTGACTCTTCTAGAATTCTATCATATAAACAGAATCATGTAGTTGTCCTTCTTTTGTGCCCAGTTTCTTTGTCCAGAATAATGTCTGGAAGATTCATCCATATTGTCACATGAATCAGCATTTTGGGTTTTTTTATAGCTGAATAATATTCCATTGTATGAATATACCACAATTTCTTTATCCACATTAATTTCATACATATAAGCTAAACTGTCACATTGTGAAACTGTATATATTCGATAGAAGATATGATATTCAAAAATTTGGGGGGTGCCTGGCTGACTCAATCGGTGGAGCATGTGACTCTTGATCTCAGGGTTGTAAGTTCCAGCCCCAAGTTGGGTGTAGAGATTACCTAAAAAAAATAAAATCTTAAAAAAAAAATTTGGTCCCCTTTAACTGGCTTCTCTCACTCCAGCCTCTAGTGTATTCTTACTGCCATGACCAGCTTCTGTTAAACTTTATCCTAGTCCACTGCTGGAAGTAATCCTTTTGCTTCCTAGTTTTACTTGAGATGGTACATCACTTTCTGGTTTGTATTATGGTTACTTAGGTACCTAATTTCAACTCATAGACTCTAGACTGCTTGAGGTCAGGAACCAACTGAGATTTATCTCTGCTTGTGGGCAGAATTTAGCCAACAGCTGGCTTGTGGCTCGGCAAAGGGCCGCTGAGTAGATAAGTAAAGGAGCGAATTCCTCTCTTCAAATTTAGCCTCCATGGTTTCTGTTGTATAGCTGCTTATTCAAAATCTTCCACAACTAGCTCCAACCTGGCTGTCCAGCTGCATTCTCATGCTTTTTTCCTACACAACTCCTCTTTCCCGGTTAAACTAGGCTATTTGCTGGCTTCCGTGCCTTTATCTATGCTGTTTTTCCTGTTTGGTAGAAAACGCACGTACACTCACACACACACACACTCACACACACACACACACACACACACACTCCTATCTTTATTCTCCCCTGCCTCCTGAACAAGAGTTAGAATCCCAAGATTTTTGTTGTTGGGGAGCCCTCCCCCACCCACACACCTCTGCCAGTAGACCGTACAAGTAAGCAGTTGCAAATTGTGCCCAGTAGGGGGAGGTGTGCCCATAGTCTCCCGTTAGGTCCAGGGCTTTCTCTGTAGCCTTGGAGATTTTAAAGTAGCCATGCATTTACAGAAACCTCCCACAGATCAAGAAATAAACAAACAGTCCAGCTCTCTCTCTTTTTTTTTTTTTTAAAGATTTTATTTATTTGAGAGAGAGAGAATGAGAGACAGAGAGCATGAGAGGGAAGAGGGGGGGAAGCAGACCCCCCGCCGAGCAGGGAGCCCAATGTGGGACTCGATCCCGGGACTCCAGGATCATGACCTGAGCCGAAGGCAGTCGCTTAACCAACTGAGCCACCCAGGCGCCCCGGCTCTCTCTTTCTGCAAATCACTCACAAGCTATGAGTAACCCCCACTAACCAAAGCATAGGAACTTGGGCCCTAATAACAAAAGACAAAACCACTTGACCATTTTTAATCTCTTGGATTTAAAACACAACCAGTTCATTTTTAAATGTTACATCTGAAGGACCTCACTCCACTTGCACCCCTATTTTTAAAAAGTAGTAAAGTGTACTCAAGATTAAGTGTCGAGTCTGTGTTGTTGAATCAGAAACCAGTAATGCATGGGTGAAGGTCCTGCCTTTCCTAAGTTAAAGTTTCATTAGTACAAATGAGAAAAGTAAATCCTGTCCTGCCCACTTTTTTCCCATCTCCACCCACTTCTTCCCTCCATTTAGATTTTTTAAAAAATGTTTTGTCACTGTTGACCAAATGGCAGTTATTTTTTAAGTACTTGACTTCAGATACCACAGGATTCGGCTTGACTCAAGTGTTAATCATTGATTTGCACTGATCACAAACCAGAAGTGAACAGTCATGAAATACACAAACCATGACACATCACAGGGAGCAAAAGACAGCCTCGCCCATTCTCCCACTGGGGCAGATGGATCTCCTAGAGAATTAACATAGTTCAGTGTTTCATAAGCTCATAAATTAATGAAGCCAGAGAGATCATTGTATTTCATAGATGAGAAAAGTAAGATCACAGTGACTTATTCAAGAGACCGCAGCCAGCTGGCGAAAAATAGAGACTAGAATCCAACCCTTTGGACCTGTTTTCTGTAGGATGCTACTCATCCATAAACACCATTTATTGCTCCTTTGCATTGTCAGCAAGAGATGATATCTTAAAAGGCTCTTTTTTTGTGTCCAGGTCCTTTAAAGATAGGCTAAGAAGGCAATGCAAACACCAGGTTGGCTTGAATAACGCCTAAGGAGTTGGCCAGGCTTTGGGTTTCTTAAGGCTGTCACATTGGCACCTTTTAAAAAGTGCTTGTGTGGGGATCGTGAAGGAAGAAAGCAAAGCCCATCCATGGTGGCTATTGCATATGTCAGAGCCCATTCTATTCATTTCTCCCGTAATTACTTAGCAAGTCAGGGAAGATCCAGGACGTGTTATTATATTAGGAAGTTATTTGTCCTTTGAATCTAAAGATGATGCCTACAGCTCACATGACATCAGAGGTAGGATTTAAATGCTAAAACTGTGTTAAAATGATGGTGCTTAATAATCATGGCACTTGAAGCTTATAACACCTTTCAGGGTGGATCTCAAAGCACTTGGCAAATATTCATTACATTTCAACAAAGTATTATGCCAAAGGAGCATCATGTAATTTCCTTTTCACAAGTCAGAGAAAAGAAAGGTAATTGCCTTTTAAAATCTATCTGTTTTGGTTTTAGCCCTAACATTTTTATTTTTAATTATGCCTAATTTTGCAAATTACCTACAGGCCTCTCAGGAATACGTTCATGTAAGTTCTAATTCAATAAAGTGATTGGCTTCATTTGGATCAGAACTTGAAAGTCCTGTGCTCATTCAAAGGAAACACTAACTTTTCTGGTTTTGTAATACAAAATTCATACCAGAAACCCTCATAAAGCATCATCTGAAATTCCAGGGGTAGAATGTGTGAAGAAATATAGCAACTTAGGAAAAAAAATTATAGAAACTAAGATTCTTCCCTGAATGATCTTTATAAAAAATTAATCCAGGAATTCAGGTTTAAGGATGAAGTGGGAGGATGGGTAGGAGGGAATTAGGAAGGGAGAAGACGCAGACAAAACTGTTTAAATATTTATGATTTTTATTTGAAATCAGAGAAAGTTTCCCTACTTTCAAAACTTGAAGTGTCATGATAACTAAATACTTCAGATATTTTCTGTTGTATCTGATGGGTTCTGACTTCAAAGGAACTTCAAGGGCAAGGTCTCAGCCAACACAGGGCTTTCATTGCAGTCCCCCCAAACATTCAGCCTCATCAGAGATGGCTCAGCACAGTCCTCAATGGAGCATGACACCCTAGGGACAATGTCTCCACTCTAAAATGGCCAGTGAGATACAAATGGAACTTGTTGGACAGAGTCCCTGGAAAAGTTTCTTAAAGAGGGCTGACTCAGCTAGGAAGGGTGCTTTTTTGCTGTTTCTCCCATCCTTCCTTCTTCCTGTCTGGAATGGGAATGTGACAGCTGGAGTTTCAGCAGCTATTTTGTATATTTTTGTAGACATAGAGAAAGGAGGCCACACTCTGAGGGTGACAGAAGAAAGAAAAAAGGAACCTACACATCTCTTGATGATGATGATGTCACACACCCGAACTGCCTGCCTTGGGATTTCTTTTACATAATAGAAAGTCTTTTAGTTAAGGTTTTCATTATTTATTCATTAATACAGCCAGCTCAATGACCCTTAGAGTTTAAAAAATTTATTTCCTCTCTTTCTTTTTTAAGCAAACTCTACACCCAACAATGGGGCTTGAACTCACAACCCTGAGAACAAGAGTCACATGCTCTTCACAGGGCAACCAGCCAGGTGCCCTGAATTTTATTTTCACTTTAAAATTCCTTTGCTTCTTGAAGAAGTGTGGTCAGTACTACTTTCTCTGACTTTATAGACTAGGTCCACTAAGGCATCCAAGTCCCATAACTCCAGAGGACACCATATGCATTGTGGCCTAGTGGACACCTCTCACATAGACTACAGTGTGTATAGGGTCCACTGGACCCTACGGTCCTAGCTTCCCCAGCTTTCATAGAATTTTTTGCTTCCCTCTTGACCTTCTTGGGGTTACATCCTCAGGGAGATAAGTGAAAAGGTGATTTTAGATTCAAATATTGACCAATCATTAATGCAATCAGTGGCTTTATAATTTTATGCGGGACTAATTTAAGCCATATTTCTCAAACTTGAAAGCCATGTATGACTTTGGCAGGTAAATGAATATAATGAACCATCTATCATCCTTTTCACAGCAGAAACGGAAAGCAAGGAGGAAGGGAAGGAGGGAAGGAAGGAAAGAAGGAAGGAAGGAAGGAAGGAAGGAAGGAAGGAAGGAAGGAAGGAAGGAAAGAAGGAAATTACCATGCTGAATGGAAAAGAAAGCATACTATTGATCATAAAACAAGAAAAGCTACAGGAAAACTATTTTCCAACAGAAAAAAGGATAGTGATACTCATAATTAGTAACATTATTGTGACCCAGCTCACTGTCAGTCACTGCTCCACACCCTTTACATACATTAACTCATTTGATCCTGTGAAATAGTCATCATCATCATCATCACCATGCTTACTTTACAGATGAAGAGACTGAGGCACAGAGAGCTGAAGTGAGTTGCCCAAATCTCACAGGTGGTAAGTGGTGGAATCAGGATGTGAACCCCGTTCCATCTGACCACCAAACACATACAGTTAAGTACCATACCATACTTCCCACAAGAGTTTAAAACTGTTGGTACCGCATCACCATAAACACTGATACTAGACAGCAGGCTCCTCCAGGGAAGGGGTAATCTTATGTTTTGCTCACTGCTCTATGCCCAGTGCCGACAACACCATGTGGCCCTCAAGTAATTAGTGAAGGAAGGAAGGAAGGAAGGACTGAATAAGTGTGGAGAACTTGACAGACCCCTGGGGGGGGCCGTATATGATTATGATTTAAGAATCGCTCCTTGGGGTTGCTAAAAGCAGACCATCCCAAGAAGAAACCCATTCCTGATAAAGCCGCATGGGATGCACCACCTTCAGATACTAACAAGTCATTAGCATCCAACCATCTGTAGGAAATTGTAATGATACCTTCTGGGGAAGGCTCATAGAGTGTAAAGTACCTTCATTTACACCTTTTTGTTTAATCCTAACACCTGTAGGATTTATTTCCACTTAGGTGACAAAGCTGAGGCTTGAGGTGAGAGCCAGAATCCAGTCTCCTGTCCTCTCACTCACACCCCTCCCCCCCCCCCCCCCCCGGACCACAGGCATTTATCCTGGTGTGTCTTGTCTTCTGTGAGGTCAGATGTCCCTTGACCACTCACATTCCACTGCCCCACTCCCTTCATGACCATGGGCCTGCATTTACTGCTATCCTTGGCCCATGGTATGGTCCTTAATCTTGGTGTTTGGGGTATCCATTGTTGAGTGACAAACTACTCCAAAATACAACAGCTTAAATAAAAATCTACTACTATCTCTCATGAGTTTGACTGGGCTCAGCCAAGTGGTTCTTGCTCAAAATCTCCAGCTTGATATCACAGCAGCTGAGGCTGCAGTCACCTGAAGACTCGACTGGGCCGGCCACCGAGTAAGGTCCTGTCATGACTCACATCCATCTCAATGATGGCCTGGCTGGGGCTGTTGACCTGTGCGAGCCTCTCTCTGTGACTTGAGCTTCTCACAGCCTGGTGGCTCTGGTTTCCAGAGGAGCATTCCAGGAGTGCGTGTTTCAGAGGGTAGGAAGCTGAAGTTGCCAGACCAGGGAAGGGCTTTGCTCAGAACTGTGGCGACATTATTTCCACTGTGTCCTATTGATGAAAGCAACCATGGGGCTCACCCAGATTCCAGGGTGTGGAGAAATAAAGTGCCCCTCCTCCTGGGGAGGGGGAAGGTCACATTGCTGAAAAGCATGTGGAATGGGAGATGTTGTTGCAGCCATTTTTGGAAAATATGATCCACCGCACTCAGCTTTGTCATTAACTTGCAATGAAGCCATCCAGCTGCAGATGAATTTCCATTTCCACACTGTTATTCTGTGTTTAATTGGGCACAGAGTAATATTCAATTTATTTTTTTAACTGTTGCCAAGGTTACATTTGGTGCCTTAGCTGTTAGGAGTTCATACCCTTTTATGCCTCCTAAGGCTATTCTAATTCAAACACATATTTAGGCTCAATGATAAGAGTCCTCATGGGGTCCAGGGCATGGGGGAAGTTACCGCTGTTTGATTTATGTGTTGCAATAGTCCTGTGTACGCCTGTGTTCCCAGCCTCTCAAGGAGGACCAGGCAAGAACATGTCAATTAGATGAGTTCAAATCCACCACAGTAATAACAATATAACACTCTTTTATTAAGGTCACCATCAACTAGTCTTTCAAATCTTATTTTCCGATATTTGCCACCAGCACCCATGTTCCAATCAAACTGCACTTGTCACCTTTATGCTTCTCAGCCTTGTCTGTTCTGCTTCCCTATTCCTGTTTACCCCCAACCCCAGCTCAGAGGCCACTCCCATATTGCCATATACCAAAACATGACTTCTTTCGTGGCAAATTCAAGCACTACTTCTTTTAGCTTGGCTTTCCTGATTTCCCTGCCAAATGTGTAACCCTGCTCTTCCTTCAACCTCCCTGACTCTTGCCTTGTCTCCTTGGAGTCACAGCCCTGTTCAGGCTTGTCTAATTCCCTCCCCTTACCTTTGCATCCATTCCCTGCACAACTCCGCACAACACCGCCCACATCACAGGTGTTCCTGCGTTGACACATGTTGAATCGGACTGAACCTCCAGGAATGTCATTCTCATTAGACTGTCATTGTCTCTAATGGCCTCAGCCTCTAAAAGGGCCCACCTGCCTTCAGGGAAATGTGTTCAGGCATATCCATTCCTTCATCCATTCATTAATCCAACAAATATTGACTGGGCATAGTTCCCCAAGCTAAAACAAAATAATGCTTTAACAGAACTCTGGATTTATAGTAAATCACCCCAGGTCCACAAGCAAAATTAGCTTACCAAAGAAAGCAGCATTGCATGTCAACGTTTGCCCCATATTCAGCTCCTTGAAGACCAAAAGAGATGTGTCTTGGAGCTAGACCAAGGCTTGGTCCACGAAGACCCGAATGTAGCTTCTGCAGGAGGACCCTGATTTCCATCATCTTGCCGGCCTGTCCTCAGCAGCCACACCTGGGACTGGCTCTCCAGTGTTGCCTCTTCTGATCGAGTTCACAGGTGTGGATACTTCCTTGCCAATCTTTCCTGATTCTGGTTTTGCTTCATCCATCCTGGGGCTGGGGGGGGCCTGTCCATGCTCTCCGTGCGGCTCCTTACCTGTTCCACTCCCCAGGTTAGCCTCGGCTTTCATACAGTTCTGTTTTTACACCAGGAGAAAGGACAGCAAAAGGACGTCCAGGCCCTTCCTGGAAGACAGTCAGAAACATCCATTTCAAGGTGGGACTGAGTCTTCAAATGCACAAAAGTGAGTTATTTAGCCACTCAGTGTCTCCCTTTTCTCAAGTGAAAATGTGGATCATAACCCCTATTTCAATGATATAATGCACCATGCCAGGTACATAATAAGCTTTCTTGTTATTAAATCATTGTTGCTTTGAGTCATGTTTCTCAGAAGCAGTCTCTAAGACAAGGAAGGATCTGATTTTAGGCAAAGTTTCGAGGAGGGCAGCTTCAGCCTCATCCTGCAGGGGAATCGGGAGTGTGGGCATCCATTGTCAAGGGCAGAGGGCTTCCTGAGGGGTGGGGGGGAGAATTCCCTGGCACTGCTGGTTCTCTTCATTGACAGGCAAATCTGTAGCCCAAGGGCCGTCCTCCAAGAAGAGCAGCAGGTGTGGGCCTTGAGAAACAAAGAGCACACTGGGCTGTGAGGAGCAAGCAGGGATATGGAGGGTCCTATGGGGAGTTGGGTGAGTCCTGCAGTGTGCGTCATAGATGTCTTCCGCAAGACATTCCTTGTCATTCTTATCTTTATTGGCCTTTTCATTCTACGGTCCCCATTCTCTGTCCTTCATTCTAGCACCTTCCACAACCTCCAGCCTGTTCATTCATTTATCAAATACTTACTGAGTCCTGCTATGTGCCAAGCACTGGGCGAGGACTTGGGAATATATCACTGAGCAAAACAGGCAGAAATCCATGATAATATCCAGTGGTAGCAAATTTTACCACTTTTTTTTTTTTTAAGATTTTATTTATTTATTTGAGAGAGAGCGAGCACAAGAGAAGGTAGGGTCAGAGGGAGAAGCAGATTCCCTGCCGAGCAGGGAGCCCGATGCAGGACTCAATCCCAGGACTCTGGGATCATGACCTGAGCTGAAGGCAGTCGCTTAACCAACTGAGCCACCCAGGCACCCAAATTTTACCACTTTTTAAAGTAGATCTGATTTTTAGAAATAGCCCAAAGTCAGAGAAGATGCAATTAACTTCATGATAGCAATTTTTACCTAAAGTAAGTTACAATTATAAATTAATAATACTGATTTTTCTCCTAAGTCTGTACCTAATCTTTCCCAGACAATAATTTTCACAGGACTTTTTAAAATTATACATTTTTATTACACAGGAACATAATCACACAGCCAAAAACTTAGAAAATAGAAAAAAGTAAATTAATCACACACCTATAATTCCACAGGCTTCATCAGACTACTGTGAGCATTTGGGGGGATTTGCTTCCTGTCTTTTCTTTGCCTACTTTTTTTTTAAGTAGACTTTGTCCCCAATGTGGGGCTCTAATTCATGACCCCGAGATCAAGAGTCCAATGTTCTCCCCACTGAGACAGCCAACCCTATTTTACCTTTTTATAAATTTGAAATCATTAATGTATATTCATATATTCCTTTTTCACTTCATGCTTTACCATAAGCACAGTCCCACAGTCTATATAAGCAAGATTTTAATGACCGTATAATGTGCCGTTCTTTACTTATTCATTCCCTGTTATTGGCTCTTTGGGTTGTTTGCATTGTTTTCATGCCTAAGTATTGAATCAATTAAGTTCCAAAAGAGGAGTTTCAACTGTGTGTGAAACAAGTTCTCGGATTTCTGGGGAAGGCTTCTGAAGGTTCACTCTGATTTGAATGAAGGAGGTCTATCATGTTGGTTTAAAAAAAGTCATCTCAGCCTGCAGTGTCATATTTCACATGCTTGAGGAGCTCTTAATAAATTTACAGGAGGCCCCCAGAAGAGGAATTCTTGGAATTTGATTTTTATCTCCATCCAACTGCCTGCCCCAGAATCTCTTCAGTCCCCCTGAACGTGCTGCGTTGCCCCTAGAGGACAGGGCTGGGGAGAGACATCCTGCAGCTTGCCAGGGCTCTTCCTGCCAAGGCCTCGGCTGACCCCGGAAGGGCCCCAGGTCCGCCTGTCACTGGGTTTTCGGAAGGCTCTTCAAGGCCACAGACATCTGTTAGACACAGCCCAAGACAAAGACAGCTGGGAAAACCCACAAGGAAGGAAATCCCACCGTGAAAGGAGCTGCCTCCGAGGTCCTCCGAGCGCCAGAGCTAACCATTGTTCAGTTACAAAGGGCTCGAGTCGAAAGCTGCTGCTGATTCCGGGGTCAGTCTCTTGGCCCGTGGCGGAGTTCTCCTGGGGAGGGACACAGAAGCGCCTTGTCCCCAGGAGTGGCTGCCAGTGGCGGACGGAGCAGCTGAGGGACTGTTGCCAAGAGCCGGGGCTCTGTCTAGAGAGGGCCTGGCCCCTGAGGAGACCACACGACAGGCGTGGACAATAGGCCGTTAGCTCTCTGTGGCTTCTCCCTCCCAGCGTTGGCATTTACCCCACGTCCCACACTCTCCGGTCCAGAGCTCCCGGCAAACTGTAGTAAATCGTGGGGAAGGCTTCCCAGCCGCCACCTGCACACCCTCCCCGGGCTGGACCGATAAGTACAAAGTCTGGCTTCTCCCACCCACCCCCTCCCCTCCCACCGCACCGTAAGGCCTGGAGAAAGGAGAACAAGTTTTAAAAGTATATGCACTGTTCCAAACTGGGAGGGCACAGTCATGGCTGGATGCCATGTCACTGCCTCTGGCAGATATCTGACATCAATATGCAGGGCATATTCCTCTGGAAGAAGAGGACAAGCACGTGGGAGAGAGAAATGGGCGTCGTGGGGGCGTTAGAGAGAAAAACCATCTCCAAACTGCTGTCTACAGCCTTCTCGCAACAGTTTCTGCAGCTCATCAGAAACCGTCATGTGACAGGGGGTCCAGGCCCTGAAGGGGGCCCCTGGGGCAAAGGATCAGGCTCAGGTGCTGGCACAGATGGGGGTCCAGTGAGCGCTGGCCAGGATTAGAACTGGGAATGACCTCACGCTGGATGGGCTCAGCCTGATGCTTTTTATTTTTACTCAGGGCTGGGGGAAGAGAAGGTTCTAAAACAAAAACAAAACAAAACAAACAAAACAGCTCCTAAGAAGAGGCAAGCAAAACTGAGTTAAGACAAAACACACACACACAAACTTTCACTCTACCACCACAGGTAGAATTCTAGGCCTAACATATCTTAACAGTGCCTCGGTTAAAGACAAACCTGGAGGACACTGTACTAAGAGCCTAATTGGCAGGCCAAGACCCTGAGGTGAAAGTCTTCCCCGAGGCCATGGCTGTAGGCCAGTGTGCACCGTGAGGGGTGAGGGGCAGAGCTGGCCATCTAGAATGCGGTAAACTGCAGAAACGTAAAGGACGTTTAGCATGGGATGGCCTTGGCAAGTGTCCTGATATATAGGCCTGGGATACGGAAAGCATGCTCTGGTGAAGCTTCATCTGTCAGTAAAATAATGGCACATTTCCATACTGGTTGGCAAAAGCCTGCTGCTCTAAACCCTCCTAGTGTTACTCCTCCTCCCCGCCCCCAACCACCCCACAGCTGAAGATCAAGAGCGGGCCTCTCCAGGGCCCGCCCTGGCACCTGCCAGCCTATAGAGAGGCACGGGCCAGTTCACAGCAATCGCCGCATACAAACCCCACCCATGTGTGTCCCTCCAGCCACAGAGGCCTGACACAATAGCCCTTGGGACGTGCCCAATGCCAAGATGCCGGAGGCGTTCTCCCAAGACACCCTCAAGAAATGCAGCCCCACAGGGTACCATCCAGATATTTTTGTGTATCACCTATGTTTTTTTGTTTTTTTTTTTTAAGATTTTATTTATTTACTTGACAGAGAGAGACACAGTGAGAGAGGGAACACAAGCAGGGGGAGTGGGAGAGGGAGAAGCAGGCTTCCCACTGAGCAGGGAGCCCGATGCGGGACTCGATCCCAGGACCCTGAGATCATGACCTGAGCCGAAGGCAGACGCTTAACCATCTGAGCCACCCAGGCGCCCTGAGTTGGGGTTTTTCGATCAAAGAAAGTATGGGAGAAAAATGTTTCCATACAGATGGGCCAGGCTTGATGCTTACATGCTTCTCATGTAATCCCCATGGGCTCTGACACTGGGTTACTGATCCCCCCCTTTTTTTTTTTAATTTATTTATTCATGAAAGTCAGAGACTGATCCCCTTTATGGACAAGGAAACTGAGGCTTAGGAAAATTAAGTAATTTACTCAGGGGTCTAGAGGCTAGAAGGTGGCAAACATAAATTTGGAAGCCTGGTCTATGTATCTGAAAAGCCCCATCTGAACCACTGTCCACCTAATACTGTCTCCTTTGTCACTGGTATATGGTTTACCCATGCTGTTCCTGTATCACGAGGTTACATAGCTATTAAGTTTGAAAGAGGGAAAAAAAAGCTTGTGAGAAGTGTGATGTTAAAAAGAGCAGAAGCTTTGAGAAGAAGTCAACAGTCACCCTCCAGAGAGAAGGTGGTCTCCCCAAGCGTCAGGGAGGCTCCTTTTCCAGATGTGATCTGGCCACACCCCATTCACCTGCTCGAGAAGAGGTGCCATCCCCACTGGCCAGACAGACCCTGTCTCCTCCAAACTGCTTGTCTGGAGTCAACCATCACTTTCTTCTTATAGCCCATTACTGATCTGTACTTAGGTCTTTTCCTCTGCTAGACACTAACCTCATTCAAATCAGGATCCTTGAATAATCTTTCTTTTTTTCCTGTACTCCATCCATGTTGTGCACAACATTCATATCAGCTGAATGAATGAATGAGTGTGGGAGATGAGACTCTCTCTCTCTCTCTCTCTCTCTCTCTCTCTCTCATCCTATGCAGGTTGCATGCAACACAACACAGCAGATGCCAAAAGAAGCAGCTGGACGAAGGAGTGCGTGAGCGGGGGGAGGCAGAACTGGTTCCCGACCTGCAGGGACTCACATTAGAAGGCGGTGCCTGTCGGGATGTCACCCAGAAAGCAACGCACATAGAAATATGAGACGTGATGACGCCAGAGGAAAGCGCTGGCCAAATTTTATTCGGAAGCCTAACCTGGAAAGAGTATCTTTCCGCTCTTATTCTGCCTTTTCTGCAAAGCAGGACACCCTGTAGGCCCCACGGGACCCCCTACATGGGAAGCGAGAAGTCCTCCTAGGTCCGCGCCAAGATCACCAAGTGACTGTGATCAGTAAGCCCTAAATGGGCCTCTACCACACCACATCAGACTTTCTTGAAAGTCCTGCATTTCTGTCATTATTTGCGACATAATCAGACAGACTGCCACCTGAAGTACTTACTTCGGGCAGGAAGTTCTTAGCATGTGTCTTTAAAGACAGAACTCTAAGGGGGATGCCCCCGGCACATGCACTGCCAACTCATCTCAACTCTTAGTGGTGTCTTGTTTTCCAGGTTTTGCATCATCATCCTTGTGTACATTTGTTTTCATCTTCTATTTGATAGGAACTTGTTACTTTACTTTTTTTTAACATATAATGTATTATTTGTTTCAGGGGTACAGGTCTGTGATTCATCAGTCTTATACTTTTTTTAAGATTTTATTTATATATTAGAGAGAGAGTGTGTGCAAGCGGGTGAGAGCGGGGGAGGGGGAGCAGAGGGGAAGGGAGGGAGACGGAGAGAGCACCTCAAGCAGACTCCGTGCTGAGCGAGGAGGCCCATGCAGGGCTGGATCTCAGGACTCTGAGATCATGACCTGAGCTGAAACCAAGAGTGGGACGATTAACGACTGAGCCACCCAGGTGCCCCGGAACTTGTTACCCTTTAAAAAGAACCGAATTCAAATCAAATGATCATTCTTTTTTTCTCAAATTTTTTATTTAAATTCTAGTTAACCTATAATGTCACATTGGTTTCAGAAGTAGAATTTAGTGATTCATCACTTACACACAACACCCAGGGCTCATCCCAACAGGTGCCCTCCTCAATCCCCATCACCCATTTAGTCCATCCCCTGCCCACCTCCCTCCATCAACCCTCAGTTTGTTCTCTATCATTAAGAGTCTTATGGTTTGGGGCACCTGAGTGGCTCAGTTGGTTAAGCCTCCATGTCTTGGCTTCAGCTCAGTTCATGATCTCAGGGTGGTGGGATCAAGCCCCGTGTCAGGCTCTATGCTCAGTGGGGAGTCTGCTGGAGATTCTCTTCCTTTCCCTCTGCCCCTCTCCCTCTCTCTAAAATAAATTAATAAATCTTAAAAAGAGTCTCATGGTTTGCTTCCCTCCCTCAAATGATCACTCTTAATATGCCAGCATCTATTATTTCATTAAGTGAGTCCCTCTGAACACAGTCCTCACCTATGGATATTTAAAAAATAAAGTTTACCAAATCACTTACAATATTTAAGTCAAATGGATGTTAGTTGACATGTGCCAAAATACAGAACCCAGAACAGAAACTCTTACCTTGCTAAGAGCTCTTACCTCTTACCTTGAAACTAGTTTGCTGCAAGATAGGAGGACAGATCTGTTTTATTTCACAAAAGCATTGCTTAATGCAGACTTTACCTAATTTGAGGATCAGATGATGGTTATTGCAACACTAGTTTCTTTATTTCTACCTTCATACCTTTTTTTAAAAAGAGATTTACTTATTTATTTATTCATTCATTCATTCATTCATTCATTCATTCATTCATTTGAAGAGAGAGAGAGTGCCCGTGAGCAGAGCACAGAGGGGGAGGGGAAGGGGGAGAGAATCTTGAGCAGACCCTGTGCTAAGCAGAGCCCAATGCAGGGTTTGATTTCACAACCCTAAGATCATGACCTGAGCCAAAACCAAGAGTTGGACGCTTAACCGACTGAGCCACCCATGTGCCCATCATACCTTTTTTTTTAAACATTTTTTTTAAATTAAATAAGCTTTATGCCCAATGTGGGGCTTGACCTCATGACCCCGAGATCAAGAGTCACATGCTCTACTGACAGAGCCAGCCAGGCGCCCCTCTACCTTCATGTCTTACATCCAGAGAGAATGACCTTTTACATGTGAGTGAATGACCCTATGCATCTACCAGTTACATGAAAGATTGTCCTCAGCCAACTCTAAGGAGTTAGAATGGCCCCTAAGTGTTGTCCTAAGTTTGGCTGAGATGGCCAGGCCCTTATACCCCTGAATCAATGTGGAGACAGGCTGCCCAGGCAGGGACATGACTGCTTCTGGCAATGGAGACACTCCCTGAAGAGGGTGGCAGCTGAAGGCTGCCTGCTGACACTGTCCCCAGCAGCTGAGGCAACCAATCTGTCATTGAAGGAAGATCTGGATGGCCAACACAGAGCCCACCACAAATACACCGTCCAGTTGAGAGATACAAGTACATAGGAAATCATAACGCACTGTGATGGGAATGACATAGGGTTAGATACAGGGCCTCTGTGGGCATCTAGCTGACTTACGGTACACAGTTTGGGGATGAGGGATGCTCCTCTGGAGAAAAATCTCATGTTGCTGAGCTGTGACAGGTGTGACGCTGCTGAGTGACACAAGAGGGAAGAGCACATGCAAAGGGCCGGAGAACAAGTAGCTCAGGGCGATGGGGAAAGACAAGGCTAAAGGGGAAATATGGGCCAGATCTCATCAACCTTACTGAAGAAGATTAAGACTAGCCGTAGGGAGCCACGGAATATTTCTAAGCAAGGCAGTGGCATGATTAGAAGTGCATTTCAAAAGGTTGTGATAGATGCAGTGTAGTGAATAAAGTGGAGGGGGGAGCTCTAGGGGAAGCCTAACAATGTTGAATGCTGTAGTAACCCAGGCAGAAGAAGATGGTTACTGGTAGGGATGGAAGGATGTGCACAGAGCCAAGAGATATTCAGGTGGCAAATCAGGAGAATCAGATGATGGACTGGAAGTAGGAGGTGTAGACAAAAAAACCAGTCAGGGTGATGGCCAGGTTTCTGGATGGATGACCATGGCATTTACTGAGATGGGGTAGGTTTTGGGGAAAGGAGTAGGGAAGCAGGATGACTTTTAGCTATGGATATGCTGAGTTGATGTCCAGGAGGAGATGTCCACCAAGCAGCTGCCCCGTGGGTCTGAAACTCAGGAGTAATCACTGCGCTAAAGATGCACTAAAGAGGAGTCATCTGCACCTCTGGGGGAAATAGAGGTCCTAGGAGCAGATGGAGCCTCCTGCAGATTTATGTCAACAGTGAGAAGAGGTGCAGGCCTAGAGTTACCAGAACTACAAACAGCATTGAAGTTTAAGGAATGGTTGAATGGAGAGGTGCCTCACAGAAGAGCCTGAGAAGAGTTGGAATGTTAGCAGGATAAGCAAGAGAATATGGGGGAATGAAAACAAAGAGAAGCGAGTGATAATAAAGGAAGATTGGTAAACTCTACTGGGGTGCTCAACAAATGTTTCTTGTTTTCCCTAAATGCATTCTGAACTGATAAGAGATAAATAAGCAAGTAGGAACTTGAAGACCACCACCTTCCTTATTGATCCAGCTGACAACCAGCATTGTAGCTTCAGAGTGTGGCCGTAATGAACTACCCAGTACTGAAACCTGGACAGCAGTACTGAGCCCCGTGGGCCTCCCCACTCAGGCGTGGACGAGAAAGAGGGCACAATGCCAGCTTCTGGCAGCAACTGCTCCCAAGAGAAAAACAGGGAGCAGCAAGACTGGACCTGCCCAGTTCCCTTCCCAAAGTCACCAGTCAGGTAGGTCCACCCACATGGAAGGAAACACTGGGATTGGGGAGCACATATCCCCTTGCCCCTCCCATTCACACCCATACAGTTGAGGACTGGAAAATGTCTGTTGGGGTATACTGGTGACAGTGGGCTCCGTGGGGGTGGTGGGGAGGAAAAGTAACCTGCAGCAGGATAGGTGTGGAATAGCAGGTGAGGAAGGTTACAACCAGGCTCCTGTAGGGTAGGGCTAGTGTTGATAGAGGTCAGTTTCATTGAATTGGCGCATTTTAGGATAACCCAAGCTTGAGGAGCTGAAATAAGGTCTTGATGAACTTCCCAGGGAAAGATATAAGAAATAAAGGCATGAAATATGTTTTGTGAGGTTTGTGGCCAGTAGACTAACAGGGAAATTCTACCCGGGGTCAGATCATGGAAAGCCAATGAAAAGCTGGGAAAGACCATTGGTGTCCAGGGCATGTGTCTATTTTCTCAAGGTTATTCATTGAGCCAGATGCGTGAAATAGAGAAAAAGGATACAGAGCTTTCCAGAAATCTTTTTTTTTTCCCTTAAATCATCTCTACACCCAACGTGGGGCTTGAGCTGAACACTGAGATCAAGAGTTGCATGTTCTATCGACTGAGCCAGCCAGGCAACCCTTTTTCAGAAAGACTTTAAACTAACCAAACAAACGAAAAAAGCACCACTAAACTGAATTAAGAGCATATGTTACTCAAAAAGTTGTGCTTCTAAATAGATCCCCAAGTTTCAGTGGCTTAACAAAAGTAAAAGTATGACTCTCTCATGTCCTACCTGCTCTATCACAGCTCCAGTAGGTCTGCTCCATCTTGTACCTTCACCATCTAGGACAGGTGGGCCCTAAGGCTGATGTGGATGGGGAACAGAGAACAGAAGTTCACAAACAGGGGTGTCCTCATTTCATTGGACAGAAAAGAGTCACATGGCCCCATCTAACAGCAAGGAAGTCTGGGAATTAGAGTCTGTGGGACTCTAAGCAGAGAAAAATGGACACTGGGAGCTCCTGCAGAATCCATCACAGAATGAGAAGCTCATATCAGTAAGGTGCCCTCACTAGCCTTGAAGAAAGGCACAAATGTTTAAATTAAAGAAATAAATACCACTGGGATGGAAGTCATGATCCATGGCATAAGATCATTAAAGGCAAAATACCTAGCACAGAGTGGGGCTTGATAAATATCTACGGATCAGTTCAGCTGGTGTCTGCAAAATCTTGAATTTAAGAGATGCAGAAGACAATAGCAACAACAAAAGGCTTTTCCCCCAAAGGCTGAAAACATTCTGATTTTGCACTCTTACTCAAGTTTTCCCACATCCTATATTTTTGGCTGCTGGCTTGGAGGCCATCATCAAGGGCAAGGAAAAGAGGGAAGCTTAGGAAAGCAGAGTGGTTGGGCTCGGTGAAAACCAGCCACACACACACACACAAAAAGTCTTGCTTTGGTGGATTTTACTTTGCTCTTTCCTTTCTTTTCCAAGGGGATGTGGCTTACAGGGATGCTCGACCACGTTGGTGTGGCTCCCGTGGCCTGGAGAAGGCCTCCAGGACTCCTCAAACCTCAGTGCTTGCTCATGTGGGGAACCTTTTTAAAACATTCAGCTGCATAATTGGAGAAAAGGTTTAAATTGCCTTGTGGGAGGCAGAAGCTTGACTAACATTCCTACTTAAAAAATAAGTGACAGGGGCGCCTGGGTGGCTCAGTTGGTTAAGCGACTGCCTTCGGCTCAGGTCATGATCCTGGAGTTCCAGGAACAAGTCCCGCATTGGGCTCCCTGCTTAGCAGGGAGTCTGCTTCTCCCTCTGACCACCCCCCCCCATGCTCTCTCTCTATCTCATTCTCTCTCAAATAAATAAATAAAATTAAATCTTTAAAAAAAATAAGTGACAAAAAGTCAGATTTTGCAATTTATTATTTCAACGGGCAAATTTTTGAACATTTACCGAATCTGGGAAGCAGTGTACCAAATGCAGTGAAGGACATAAAGAACGGATGGACTGGGTTGAGCTTGAGGAGCTAGTGGAAAGACAGTCATTTAAATGTCTCATTGGGTTATAAGGAGAAGTGACTATAGATAGAATGATGAGGAAGTTAGTATAGTGTTGGTGAGAGGTGTTTGCCTCAGACCATCAAGAGCAAAGGCCCTGTGGTGAGTGCAGGTTTAGTGGAAGACTCTGGAACAGATAAATGGTTGAGGTTCTGGTCTGATTGGGCCACAGCCCTCCAAGGGGCCTTCCTGCCCAAATCCTACACCAGGCATGGATATTACGATTTTTGGCCCCCTGGGACACCGTCAGACCTTCTTGGAGGAGGCTCCTTAAAATGTGAATTTGAAATAAGGCTCCAGAAGATTCTGAGGTTTGGGACACTAACAAGGTGGATCTTTAATGTCATGCAAAGAGTCTAAAGAGTGTTCTAAAGGGCAGAGAATAAATCAAAGGTTTTTGAGAAGGGGTGGCACAATCTGCTTTTGCTTTAAGAAGATCAGTGGGATTATGGTCAAAGGAGCAATGGCTGCAGCCACACCAAAGTGTGGAGAAGGTCAAGGGGAAGAGCCCAGAGACAGACGCCTCCTCCCCCAATCATTGTGCCCCTTTGTGACACCCCCCCTTCCCTAGCCTTAAGCACTTGCAGAGATAAATCATGTTCCATTATTGTGTATGTTCAACTTTCACTGGCTTGTTAAACTCGCCACGATCACACAGAGTCTCAAGTTCTTGGAGAGCAGCAAAGCTCCCTGCCCTGAGTACTTGGAGGAGTTCCAGGGGATCTCACAGATGTATGTCCCCTCCCACGGGGTTCGGCAGGCCCCGCCCCTGTTCTGTGCACCCTACCTGCTGCCACAGACACACCTGAAGCTCCACCTCTGAAGCAACCAGCCGGAGCCTTGGGAGGCCAAAGCCAGAATGTGGGCTGCAGCCAGATGAAGAGAGATGACCATCATCCTCTGGCATGAACGGGTCCCGTAGCAACCTATTACTTGAACTCTAACGTGTAACCGATTTGGTTACCAGAGCCTTCGGTTTTAGCTTCTGGTCAGACTTGGGAGCCAGATTTACATCCAGGAGGCTGGACCAAAGCCCGTTCTCTGAATTTTCACTCTCTGCCCAAGTTTTGCTCCTGGTTCAAGCTCCTCATACCTGGATCTTCCTCCCCTGTATATGAGTTCTGGCACTTGAGGCTCCTCAGACAATCTCTACCAACAGGCCACTCCCCCCGCACATAGAAATACCCAAGCTGTGCATACAGCTCAGCTCCCTTTCCGGGTGGTTCTTTAAAGACGGAAAATTCCCAGTGGTTCACCAGTTATACCTAGATGTGGCTAAGCACCCCCATCTGCTGAAATCCATGTCATGTGACTATGTCACATGACACAACATTTCTCTTGTCAAGTCTCTCTAGTTTATATTTGTAAAATGGGGGTGTTGGATTAGGTAATCCTTTTTGGCTGTAAGATTCTTAATTTGAAGACAAGTTAGAAGGCTACTGTAATAGTCCAAAAGTACAATAATGCAAACAAGCATGTCACTTAATTCTGAGCATCTTGACTCCCGAGGAATAAAAAGAAATACGGTGAGTTCCATAGTTTGCATTAGTTCATACAAGGAAGCACAACCATCTGTCAGCAGAGACAAACTTTCCTACTACCAAATCCTAAAACAGCTAACACATGGGTCTTTATTTATTAAAGGAAAATTAAATAACATAAGGCTAGCATCTTCAAATGCAGAGGAGTCCCAATAAAGGCAGAGCATGTCATGTTAAATCTGCCTTATTTCTGTAGGACTTCAGGGTACAATAATCTGGACACATTCTGTCTAGAGTGGGTTTGGAGTTCTGCACTGGGGAGGTCCAGGGGTGTGTGACTTACTGCTTCCCTGTCATTCAATATAGTCTCACCTTCACCTTATCATTGGCTTCTCCTTCATTCTGTCTCAGGAAAAGTAATTACATAGGGACACCAATCAGGTAATATCAGAAAGAGTGGAAGACACAGGAAGGTAAAAAGACCAGAGACCCCAGAAGATGTTCCCAAGGTGGGGCCTGGGCAGGAGGGGAGTGGATGAAAGAGCATGGCTTGTAAATGCCATGTCCCACTACCTTGGAAAAACCCAGATAATAGATTTCCATCAATAGGTATTGGTTCCTCTCCTTGCTTCTCTGAGGTTGTGAAAAGCTGGAACTCACTTTTCTTTCCAGTGAGGTGCTTCTAGCTAGAGACCCCCCAGGGGATCTCAGGAAGAGGGTTTATTGTAGGAGCCCAGGAAAGGGGACAGGCACCCAGGCCAGAATAAAGGCAGTGTTCTAGGCTGGGGGGCCCTCCCCCATCCCTCCCTGTACTTCCCCAGCTGCCCAGATGCCCATTCCTCGGCTCCTGTCCCCACGTTTCCTAATTCAAGTGGGAATGGCTTGTCTCCAGATGTTCTTATTACCGCTCTGATGAAGGGAGGTAGGGCTGGAGGAGGGAGCAAACGGGCTACCCAGGAGAAGCAATGACTGCATGTAGGGTCTTCCTGGGGAAGGGTGGCTCCTGAAGGCGGGCACCAGGCAGACAACATTCCTTTCTCCCTTGCACTTGTCCAGGATCCCACAGCTAGTTGGTGTGAGAGCTGCCACTGAAAACCTTCCTTTTCCCTCTGTGACAATGTCTATGACAGAAGACACTCAACTACAGTGGTTTTGAAAAGAAATCCAATCCACAAATTGGGGTCCCTTGTTGCTTTGTTTAGCCTCTGATTTTACTCTGAGGCCAGAGAAGAAGAAACAGGAAGGAAAAAGGAGCCCAAGGTTCTCTCTAAGAAGTGGTTTCATTGTCTCTTCTCGGCTCTAGGTTGCTAAGAGCAGGTGAGTGGGTGGGAGAAGGAGGGAAGCCATGGGCAGGCCCCTCGGCTTGGGAGGGAAGAAGTCCTCAAAGCATGGCTCCGGAACACGTGGATCAGTGCCAGCCAGGGCCTGTCACCCCGGAGTCCCCCGCTTTCCCTTTGCAGGTGGGCATCTCTGCGCTTGGTGGGGGTCCCACACGCTCGCACATCTTCCGGAGCCTTCTCCCTGGGAGGTGACAACCCCTGGTTCCTAGGTTCTCTCCACGGCCGTCTTTTACAAAGCGTTTTACAAACTTCTACTTTATTTTCAAACCTTCTGATGAGTTCACATAACCTCCCACTTTCAACCTGAAATCACTTAGAATCTTCTCATACAAGAATTCACACCTGTGATCTCATTCTGATTAGAAAGCAGAGTTCTCACAAAGCACCTGCGAGATTTTGCATGATGGGCTCCTGTACTTCACTGACTGGGTCTCCCATTTTCCCCCATACTTGACACCAGTGCCCTCCCCCATCTGCTTCACGAAGCCGAGAATACTGGGCTGCCTCAGGGCCTTTGCCCTTGCTCTTTCCTCTCCCTTAAGTCCCCATCCCTCAAATATCCACTCAATTCATTCTTTCATTCTGATCTTTGCTCAAATGTCACATCGAATATGGCTCACTGCCCCTTGCCCCGAACTTATCCCCGTTTCCTGTTTAATTCCTCTCCATAGTGCTTCTTGTCATCAGACCACCATGCATCTTACTTACTTGTGTGTTTTTTGCCCCATCCCACTAGGAAGTAAGCTCTATGAGGGCAAGCATCTTTGCTTGTTTTGTCACTATAGCCTAAAATAGTCTCTGCCATATCGTAGGGGCTCAATAAATGTTTACTGCATGAATAAATTGAGACTTCTAGAACAGCCCCGAACTGGACATGGAGTTTTCACATGGCTTCCTGTGTGCAACGGGAGGCCTCCAGAGAATAACTGATGACCCTAAAATACAGCTCTTCACCACCCATGCAAATGAATGGGGTCAAAATTTTCTCAGTGTCTATGCTAGACTGAAGCAAAAGCACTAGCTTTAGGAAAAAGCAAAGTACATGCTCTTTAAATGGTGCCTTCCTTTTTTTTTTTTTAAGTTAATTTATTTTTGTAGTATCCGCTACACCTAACGTGGGGCTCAAACTCACAACCCTGAGATCAAGAGTTGCATGGTCTTCCGATGGGGCCAGCCAGGCACCCCTATTGGTGCTTTCCCATTGCTCTTTTCCTTCTTTTATCCCTCATTACTCTGGCCAACACTGGGCTAATCCACTAATCCTCTCTATAAGGCATTAAGTGATAAAGGTTTAAGGTGTTAGCACTCCCAGGAGTACTTATCCTTTAAAGAGAAATCTTCAAGACCCAAAGTTGGCTGGGATCAGAATCATTGAATCGCACCTATATATTTGGGCTGGGGGCTCAATTTAGAATTCTTGGAGTTCCTGGCCAGGAACAGAAGGATAGCAGTTATTAAGCAATGAGTCTCTGTAATATTGATCAATTTGAAGCTAAGGCAGCAAATATAGATATTGCCACTTCTTCTATATACCCTTCTCATTTATAGATCAGTAATAATAAAACTTTGCGACTTTGAACTCTGAGCTCTTTTCAAAGCTGAATCTGCCTTTAACTTTTCTTCCTGTATTATTGGACTTCCTTGCTAGCAGATCAAGATCTTCATCAACACCTATCCCAAATACAGACAGGCAAAAGCATGTGATGTATACACAGATGTGCATGCACACACACACACACACCCCACACACAGACCCCTTTTGCCCCCTATCTACCTCAAATCCTCCCAAATTCCATCCTGTTTCTTTTCCAGGCTTATTCCAATGAATTTCCTCTTTCATATGCCACTGGATATTCAGAGCTATTTCAATGACTGGAAAAATCTTGGAGTGAAGGGGCTCAAGAGACTCTTACCAATCAATCTTCAAGGCCAGTCAACAATTACTGGGGCCCCATGCCTGTGAATATGGGTTCGGAGCAGGGTAAGGCTCTGGCTTGGATCTTTCTGGCTTAGTGGAGGTCACTCCAAATCAAAGAAATCCAAGAAGCTGAGTTCATTTGTAGTCATTTGTGAGACAACTTAGCACAGCCTAGGCTGAATTAGATACCCTGGCCCTGTGAGTCTGGTTTCCCCCTTCCACATGCTTCTTAATATGTCTCAGGACAAACTGTGGACTCTCTGGGCATTTCAAGTCACACTTCTACCCAGTGCTACCCACTGTACAGAATAAAAACTCAGCCCTTGGTCCCGTACCCTACTCACGTTTTACACTCATTCCCTTGGCAAACTATTCAGGTCTAAAGCTTCAAGTATATTTATGCTCTTTAGCTCAAATTTAGAGTTCGAGTTCCAACTCTGGCCAGAGGTCAAGCATCATATCTCAAGTTATCATCTGGACATTTCCATGGTATGTCCTCGTTAACATTAAACCCCCACAGCTAATCAAGCTGGAACTCTCCACATTCCTCTGGATTCTGTTCCGTTATTTTAACCACCCATCAAATATTATCTGTAAGATCAATGTATAAATTTCTCTCTAGAATTTTCTCTCAAAAATTTGGAGGACTGGATTAGTTTGTGTGTTTCCTAGGGCCACCATAACTGTAAGTCCCACAAACTGGGTGGCTTAAAACAATAGAAATGTGAGTTCTGGAGGTTAGAAGTCTGAACTCTAGGTGCCGTCAGGGCCATGCTCCCTTCTGAAACTTGTAGGGAAATCCTTCCTTGCCTTTCTCTTAGCTTCTGGTGGTTTGGTGGCCACCTTTGGTGCTCCTTGGCTCATGGATGCACCACTCCCATCTTCCGTCTCCATGTGTCATCCTCCCCGTGTGTCCTCATATGGCTATTTTTTCATGAGGACACCAGTCATATTGGATTAGGGGCCACCCTAATCTCATATGACTTCATCTTAACTACATCTATCTGCAATGACCCTACATCTAAATACTGTCATATTTTAAGGTACTGAGGGCTAATATATCAATGTGTCTTTTTTGGGGGGCACAAATGAACCCCAAATAACTGGTAAATGAGTTAAGACATTAATCATATATTAAAATAAATGCCAATTATAAGGAGAAGGAAAAATCCACATGCATTTCTAAGAAAAAGAGAGTTCAAGCTGCTTGGGCTCCCCACAAGATTCTTAAGGATACAACTTTCACCATCCTCTTCACCCTCCTCCATCTTCAGAGTTTCTTTAGTGGAAAAGTTTGAGAAGCACTGATGAAGAAGCATGGCTGGTCTATGTGTTAGGAGCTGGTTCGGGGGCATGAAACTGAACAGGCAACTTAACTAACTCAGGGTCTTCTTTTTCTTGTGTGTTTCTGTGTAACAAGGAGTCTGGAGGTGGGCAGCTCCCTGAGGCATCTGTACCATGTGCTTCTGTCCTCATGTTCACCCTTTTGGAGTCACATGGTGGCCTCTTCCCCTCCAGCATCTTGTCTGTGTTCCAGAGAGGACAAAGGGCACAGGGTGTGCACATGCTGAATCTAAACTCCTTCTTGTGAGCCCTGCCCCATCTTCTGCACTTATATCTCATTAGCCAGCACCCTGTCACATAACCACCATAGCTGGGAAGTGGGGTTTTTCAGCAGGCCATGGGTTCTGGTAAGAAGGAGAGAAAGGATGGTGAGTAGACACCTTGCAGGGTCTCCCCAGCTGGCTTTCTCCATGTCTTCTGCTTCATACCTTTGTGCCTCAGTTCTAGGCACACAGGAGACATGCCCATGCTGGCATGCTGATTGCAAAGGATCTCCTCATTTTGCAGGCAAGACATTAAACAGGAACGATGTAAATAATATAATGCAGCACGTGATCAAAGGCCAGCACGACTGGGGCTGCAGAATACAGAGAAGGGAGAGATGAGTTTGACTGCTGTAGGAGCTTCGTGAAAGGAGGTGAAATTTGAGCTGCATTTTGAAGGTTGGGTAGGATCAACAGCAGCTGTCATGAAACCCTGTTTAGATCCCCCTACACATACTCAGATGGCAGAAGGGAAAAACCTGTGCACAGCCTCTTTTTCTTATTGCAAGCTGGGTGAGCCTTCATGCATGTCCCATACTCAGTCACAGGTCTTCTGTATCATTCTCTTGGAAATATCTCTACCTGAGATAGAATTGGTCAATACCTTGAGCTCAACCCTAGAGAGACCTTTTTGCCCAAATACATTCCCTCTCCACCCTAATCCCCCACACCCTTAGCAGTCATTGCCATGTAGGCACATTCTCTGTCAGGCCAACTCCCAACATCCAGAGCTTGCCTCCACCCAAGAACCCTCCAACAGAATAATCCTTTTTCAGTTGTTCCTTCTGGCGTACCAGCACTGAGACATGGCCAATCTTTCTGTGGCTGCATGATTTCCAATCTGCCTCCCACCCACAGCTCCCCACCCCAGCAATTTTTATTTTTCAAATTTTTGACCTTTTCCCACCATTTAGGCAGGGGTGGGGGATTGGTGGCTCTGTATTCATTACCTTCAGGGGACGGTTACTCTGGGTGGGATGCAAAGGAAAAGAAAGAAATCAGCACCTGGATTCTGAATTTCTAGACACACTTCTGGAAGCCATGGCAGAAGGAATCATTGGAGGTAAAGGGTTTTTGAGTATTAAAATTGAGTTTCCTTAAGAACACAAAGGTTATGCCAAAAACAATAGATTTGGAAGAAAGCATGATGAAACTAGAGTGAGATTTACCCCTTCAGAGAAAATGATTCTGCAGTTTTGGGGAGAGGAGATGGATAGCATTAGATCCTGATGTCTCTGAGAAGGGAAGTCTGTGCTCAGGTAGGCTTGAGGGACCTGGGAGCAGAGAGAACTTGGCCTCACTTTCTGGGGCACGGTGGGTGGAGAAGGTGGGTCTGAGCTCCCCAGTGAGCACCTGAATGTTTTCCTGAGTGACTGGGAGTAGCTACCCAACTGACAAAGAACATTTCCAGAGATCGAGTTGTCCTTGAACTAGGATTCAGCTTCTGCCATGAGGAATGGGAAATGGAGACAGAAATTACCCCACAGAAAAATATGGAAAAGAAACTGTCAGCACACCTGACATGATGGCCTGTGGAATTTGGACCTATTGCATTTTTCTTTTTGAGATACTGCACATATAATTAAAATTTTTAAAAATAAACTTTTATTTTAAAATAGATTTAAATGTGCAGAAAAGTTATGAAGATAGTACAGAGCTCCTCTATACCCAACATCAAGTTTTCCTATATTATGCACAATTAATAAATCAGTATTGGCATGTATCATATATTATTCAAATTTTCTTAGTTTTTACCTAATTCTTTCTTTTCTTTCTTTTTCTTTCTTTCTCTCGTTCCAGGATCCCATCACGAATACCATATTTAGTTGTCATATTTCCTTGGGCTCCTCTTGACTGTGATGGTTTTTCTGACTCTTGTTATTTTGAAGACCTTGACGGTTTGGGAAAGTACTGGTCAGCCAGTTTGTAGAATGTTCCTTAATTTGGATTTGTCTGATGTTTTTCTCACCGCTAGACTGGGGTATGTATTCTTGGAAGTTAGACCACAGAGGTAAAGTGCCATTTTCTTCACATCGTATCAAGGGTACATACTACCATCCACATGGTTTCTCACTATTGATGCTAACCTTGATCACTGGCTAAATTAGTATTTGTCAGGTTTCTCCACTGGAAGGTCACTCTACCCACTTTCCATGTTTTACTCTTGGGAAGGAAGATACTATGTGCAGCCCATAGTTAAGGACAGGAGATTTCTATTACTAATGTCACTGAGGGCGGAGTATCTACATAAACGATTTGAAATTCTTCACAAGAGAGTTGTTCTCTCCATTTATTGACTTATTTAATCATTTGTGTCAGTATGGACTCATGGATATTTATTTTATATTTTGGGTTATAATCAAGTATTATTTTATTTATTTTGTTGCTCAAATTGTTCCAGCTTTGGCCACTGGGAGCTCTTTCAATAGGCTCCTGTGTCCCTTTGACAGGCTCCTTCCTTCTTGTTGTTGTTGATTAAAAAAATCTTTTTTGACCACTTCCTTACCTTCTGGCCCAACAAGATGCTCCAGGAGCATCTTGTATATTCCCTGCTGCAGTCCATTTCCCCAAGGAGACCTCTTTTTACTGAAGAATGGTGTTAAAAGCAAGATCTCAGTGCCAGGTGCACTCCTTGTTCCTGGAGTGTTATTTCTAAGTCCACTCAGCTGACACAGCAAGGATATTACATGTATGTGTACTAACCCACATATATACACATATTTACAGATATTTACATATCTGTAAATCTTTTTATCTATCCATTTCTGTCTATATCAAGCTCATCATGGGTACATAGTGAGGTCTCCAACTACAACCCAGTACCGCAGGGCTCATTCTAGCTTCCTCCTCTTATTTATCTGTAACCTCCCTCTCCCACGGTAATAAACCTCGTGTCCACCATCCACCCTTCATTTATTTAATTGTTCCTTTCCAGTATGCATTACAGTAGTTTCATCGTCCATTAAAAAAAAAAAAATCAATCTGGTTTCTGTCTCTCCTGTTTTCCCCAGCATTGGTTCCTTTAACCTCTGACATCCATCCCTTCTGCTCACTCCTCTTGTAGCCACGTCAAAAACGTTTTGTACTTGATTCTGGTTTGACACAGAACTTCCATAAAGCTGGGTGTCACCCATTCTCCATTTCCTTTGGTTTTCCCAGCCCCCATCACCCTCCCCATTTTCAACGTTTTGGTGGATTAAGGACAAGAGGAGCTTGTCCTTAAGGACACACAGGAATCTCATTTTACAGACGAGAAGACTTGTGCCCCCAGGAGTTCAGAGGCTTGCCCCACTCGCCTCTGGGGCTGTTTCCATGAGCTCTCTGTTCATTCAACAACTATTCTGGAGCCCGCTCTACGTGCCAGTGCGAGCCCCGTGCCCAAGTCACCCGTTTCCGCGGGCGAGATCGGTAATAAAGAGCTCGAGCGCTCGGAGGACGGCGCTTGCGGCAGGAAAGGTCCGCCCCAGCTGGGGTGAGCGTTCCTGCTCCTTCCAGGTTGGAACTGCCCCTGCGGAGGACGGGGAGCTCAGCTGTGCCTTCACGCCGCCGCCCGCCGGCTCTCAGCGCGTCCGGCCGTCGGGCGAGGCCCCGCCCCTCCCGCCAGGCCCCGCCCACCCGCCGAGCACACGCTCGGGCCCCTGACGATGTTCGCCGGAAATTCCCGAAGCCCCTCTTTTTTTTTCCTTCCTCTCCTTTCCCTGCTCTCCCTTTTCCTTTCACCCGGGTTCCCTCGGCCGTGATTTCCCCCTCCCCCTCCTTCCTTCCCCATTTGAAATCAAGATGGAGGCTCGCAGCTCCCGCCGGCGCCCGTGATCCCGGAGCTCCTGCCGGCCACGGGCCCCCGCCCTTGCGACTGCGTGTCCCGCGCGGCGCGCGCGGCTGCCCGCGCTCCGGCCGGCGCCGCCGAGGCCGTGGCTCCGCGTCCCCGCCCCGCGGCCCGCTCGCGGCTACCGGGCGGAGTCCTCGTCTATGTGGGCGCGCTCCCCTGGCCGAGCCGCCGCCGCCGCCGCCGCCGCCGCCGCCTGCTGCCGCCCCGGGGCTCTGCGTCCGCGCGCCGGGCGCGGGCAGCTGG